>NC_086444.1:744559067-744859067 GCF_028390025.1 Pseudophryne corroboree
GTGGGCAAAAAAAAAACCAAACAACTGAAAACCCCCATACACACTTTCATGATTATTCACAAGGAATGGTGTACCAGAGGTTCTGAATTGTATCCCACTACTTGTATTTTAAAATAAAGATTTTCCCTACTTTTGCAGCAGCTCAAAAATGCCTAAGTGTGCATTTCCTTATAAATATTTTAATTTGCCTGCCAATATTACACCAAGGGTTTTTCTCGCCTTCTCCTTTCTTATGTGTCCATGTTGGGGGAGCATAAAGAAAAGGAGTCGATATGATGAAACTTTGAGAACAAATGCATTGAACACAGCGGCTGTCGGGATCCCGGCGTTCAGGAAACAGACACCGGAATCCTGGCACACGTAGGCTATTCTCACTCAGTTGTGGGTCCAAGCCACCAACAGAATGGGAACAGAACCTGTGGCGAGCAAAGCAAATTTTCTTTCATGAGTACGAGGCAAAAGCAGGTGTCCAGGCTGATTGAAAATCACTTGATGCAAGAACATTTATTTAGTACATCTAGAACAATACTACGATATCAAGTATATATGGTCATGTGTATCCGTTCCCCGTCAATTGTCACCAGGTGGGTTCTCTAGGCACGGTTGTGTGTGAGGGTTGCAATGTACCCCCCCCCCCCCCACACTCCCTCCTTATTCCTGTACGCGTAATCATGGCTACAATTGTTAAATAGAGAACGTATACTTTAACCAGTTGCTTGCCTGGTAATTTATGTACCATAAGAACATTTGTACCAAGCTAGTATCCAAGTCTACCTCAGCTGGTGCAGCTAGCATTAAACATTAACCCCGTATCCTGACCGGACTTCCCCACTTCTAGCTGCAAAGTCATGCACCAATGTAGAGTGTTTGAAGTTGAAACTTTTAACCCTATGCCGATTGGCCACAAACCAATTACCATTGTGGCTGACTGCATATTTCCATTTCTAGTTCATGAAAACATCATGATTTCTTAGTTGCATATAAGCCCTAGCAAAAAGAAGCCGCTTCTATATCCCCCCCCCCCCAAAAAAAGGCTTTACTTCCTCTTTGACTAAAAGAATACACTATAGCAAACAGGTCAAATGCAAGACAAGGAAGTCCCTTAGGTTGTAATTAGTGGATAGTAAGTTCTACTCTTGTAAGCCTATGGGAAACATTTAATTGGTCTAAAAGTTGCATTCAGAATAGCATTAGAGGAAAGTCAGAATATACAGAAACTACATTTGACAGACAAATGTTAATAGTACACTGTTATCAAAAGAAAGGAAAGTAAACATTCTACCATAGCTCTAGATTTTTAATTAATACCCCTTTCGCACTGCATAAATAATAAGAATTTACTTACCGATAATTCTATTTCTCGTAGTCCGTAGTGGATGCTGGGGACTCCGTAAGGACCATGGGGAATAGCGGCTCCGCAGGAGACTGGGCACATCTAAAGAAAGCTTTAGGACTAACTGGTGTGCACTGGCTCCTCCCCCTATGACCCTCCTCCAAGCCTCAGTTAGGAAACTGTGCCCGGACGAGCGTACACAATAAGGAAGGATTTTGAATCCCGGGTAAGACTCATACCAGCCACACCAATCACACCGTATAACTTGTGATCTGAACCCAGTTAACAGTATGATAACAGAGGAGCCTCTGAAAAGATGGCTCCCAACAATAATAACCCGATTTTTGTAACAATAACTATGTACAAGTATTGCAGACAATCCGCACTTGGGATGGGCGCCCAGCATCCACTACGGACTACGAGAAATAGAATTATCGGTAAGTAAATTCTTATTTTCTCTAACGTCCTAAGTGGATGCTGGGGACTCCGTAAGGACCATGGGGATTATACCAAAGCTCCCAAACGGGCGGGAGAGTGCGGATGACTCTGCAGCACCGAATGAGAGAACTCCAGGTCTTCCTCAGCCAGGGTATCAAATTTGTAGAATTTAGCAAACGTGTTTGCCCCTGACCAAGTAGCTGCTCGGCAAAGTTGTAAAGCCGAGACCCCTCGGGCAGCCGCCCAAGATGAGCCCACTTTCCTTGTGGAACGGGCTTTTACAGATTTTAGCTGTGGCAGGCCTGCCACAGAATGTGCAAGCTGAATTGTACTACAAATCCAACGAGCAATAGTCTGCTTAGAAGCAGGAGCACCCAGCATGTTGGGTGCATACAGGATAAACAGCGAGTCAGATTTCCTGACTCCAGCCGTCCTGGAACATATTTTCAGGGCCCTGACAACATCCAGCAACTTGGATTCCTCCAAGTCCCTAGTAGCCGCAGGCACCACAATAAGTTGGTTCAGGTGAAAACGCTGGAACCACCTTAGGGAGAAACTGAGGACGAGTCCTCAATTCCGCCCTGTCCGAATGGAAAATCAGATAAGGGCTTTTACAGGATAAAGCCGCCAATCCTGACACGCGCCTGGCCTAGGCCAGGGCCAACAGCATGACCACTTTCCATGTGAGATATTTTAACTCCACAGATTTAAGTGGTTCAAACCAATGTGACTTTTGGAACCCAAACTACATTGAGATCCCAAATTGCCACTGGAGGCACAAAAGGAGGCTGTATATGCAGTACCCCTTTTACAAACGTCTAAACTTCAGGGACTGAAGCTAGTTCTTTTTTTTGGAAGAAAATTGACAGGGCCGAAATCTGAACCTTAATGGACCCCAATTTCAGGCCCATAGACACTCCTGTTTGCAGGAAATGTAGGAATCGACCCAGTTGAATTTTCTCCGTCGGGCCTTACTGGCCTCGCACTACGCAACATATTTTCGCCAATTGCGGTGATAATGTTTTTGCGGTTACATCCTTCCTGGCTTTTGATCAGGATAGGGATGACTTCATCCGGAATGCCTTTTTTCCTTCAGGATCCGGTGTTCAACCGCCATGCCGTCAAACGCAGCCGCGGTAAGTCTTGGAACAGACAGGGTCCTTGCTGGAGCAGGTCCCTTCTTAGAGGTAGAGGCCACGGATCCTCCGTGAGCCTCTCTTGAAGTTCCGGTTACCAAGTCCTTTTTGGCCCATCCGGAGGCACGAATATAGTGCTTACTCCTCTCCATCTTATCAATCTCAGTACCTTGGGTATGAGAGGCAGATGAGGGAACACATACACTGACTGGTACACCCACGGTGTTACCAGAGCGTCTACAACTATTGCCTGAGGGTCTCTTGACCTGGCGCAATACCTGTCGATTTTTTTAATCATGTGGACGACTTCAGGGTGAAGTCCCCACTCTCCCGGGTGGAGGTCGTGCTGAGGAAGTCTGCTTCCCAGTTGTCCACAATGAATACTGTTGACAGTGCTATTACATGATTTTCCGCCCAGCGGAGAATCCTTGCAGCTTCTGCCATTGCCCTCCTGCTTCTTGTGCCACCCTGTCTGTTTACGTGGGTGACTGCCATGATGTTGTCCGACTGGATCAACACCGGCTGACCTTGAAGCAGAGGTCTCGCTAAGCTTAGAGCATTGTAACTGGCCCTTAGCTTCAGGATATTTATGTGAAGTGATGTATCCAGGCTTGACCCTAAGCCCTGGATATTCCTTCCCTGTGTGACTGCTCCCCAGCCTCGCAGGCTGGCATCCGTGGTCACCAGGACCCAGTCCTGAATGCCGAATCTGCGGCTCTGCAACCACCACAGGATGGATACCCTTGTCCTTGGTGACAGGGTTATCCGCTGATGCATCTGAAAATGCGACCCGGACCATTTGTCCAGTAGGATCCACTGGAAAGTTCTTGCGTGGAATCTAACGAATGGGATTGCTTCGTAGGAAGCCACCATTTTTTTCCCAGAACCCTTGTGCATTGATGCACTGAGACTTGGTTCGGTTTTAGGAGGTTCCTGATTAGCTCGGATAACTCCCTGGCTCTCTCTTCCGGGAGAAACACCTTTTTTTTTTTTTTTTCTGGACTGTGTCCAGGATCATCCCTAGGAAACAGAAGACAAGTCGTCGGAACCAGCTGCGATTTTGGAATATTGAGAACCCAATCGTGCTGCCGCAACACTACCTGAGATAGTGCTACACCGACCTCCAACTGTTCCCTGGATCTTACCCTTATCAGGGAATTGTCCAAGTAAGGGATAACTAAAATTTCCTTCCTTCGAAGGGATATAATTTCGTCCATTACCTTGGTAAAGACCCGGGGTGCCGTGGACCATCCCTACGGCAGCGTCTGAACTGATAGTGACAGTTCTGTACCATAACCTGAGGTACCCTTGGTGAGAAGGGTAAATTTTGACATGAAGGTAAGCATCCTTGATGTCCCGAGACATCATGTAGTCCCCTTCTTCCAGGTTCGCAATCACTGCTCTGAGTGACTCATCTTGAATTTGAACCTCTGTATGCAAGTGTTCAAAGATTTTAGAATCGGTCTCACCGAGCCGTCTGGCTTCGGTACCACAATAGTGTGGAATAATACCCCGTTCCTTGTTGCAGGAGGGGTACCTTGATTATCACCTGCTGGGAATACAGCTTGTGAATGGCTTCCAAAACTGCCTCCCTGTCAGAGGGAGAAGTCGGTAAAGTCGACTTTTGGAAACGGCGAGGGGGAGACGTCTCGAATTCCAATATGTACCCCTGAGATATTACCTGAAGGATCCAGGGGTCTACTTGCGAGTGAGCCCACTGCGCACTGAAATTCATTGAGAACGGGCCCCCACCGTGCCTGAGCTTGTAAAGCCCTAGCGTCATACTGAGGGCTTGGCAGAGGCGGGAAGGGGTTTCTGTTCCTGGGAACTGGCTGATCTCTGCAGCCTTTTTCCTCTCCCTCTGTCACGAGCAGAAAAGAGGAACCTTTTGTCCGCTTGCCAACAAAGGACTGCGCTGATAATACGGCGTCTTATTTTGAGAGGCGACCTGGGGTACAAACGTGGATTTCCCAGCTGTTGCCGTGGCCACCAGGTCTAAAAGACCGACCCCAAATGTCCCCTTTCAAAGGCAATACTTCCAAATGCCGTTTGGAATCCGCATCACCTGACCATTTTACTGGTAGAATTGGACAACGCACTTATACTTGATGCCAGTCGGCAATTATTCCGCTGTGCATCATGCATATATAGAAATGCATCTTTTAAATGCTCTATAGGCAATAATATACTATCCTTATCTAGGATATCAATATTTCCAGTCAGGGAATCCGACCATGCCAACCCAGCACTGCACCTCCAGGCTGAGGCGATAGCTGGTCGCAGTATAACACCAGTATGTGTGTAAATACCTTTTTTGGATACCCTCCTGCTTTCTATCAGCAGGATACTTAAGGGCGGCCATCTCATGAGAGGGTAGAGCCCTTGTTCTTACAAGCGTGTGAGCGCCTTATCCCCCCTAGGGGGTGTTTCCCAATGCATCCTAACCTCTGGCGGGAAAGGGTATGCAGCCAATACTTTTTAAGAAATTATTAATTGTTATCGGGGGGGAAACCCACGCATCATCACACACCTCATTTTATTTCTCAGATTCAGGAAAACTACATGTAGTTTTTCCCTCACCGAACATAATACCCCTTTTTTGGTGGTACTCGTATTATCAGAAATGTATAAAAACATTTTCCATTGTCTCAATCATGTAACGTGTGGCCCTACTGGAAATCACGGTTGTCTCTTCACCGTCGACACAGGAGTCAGTATCCGTGTCGGCGTCTGTATCTGCCATCTGAGGTAACGGCCGCTTTAGAGCCCCTGACGGCCTATGAGACGTCTGGACAGGCACAAGCTGAGTAGCCGGCTGTCTCATGTCAACCACTGTTTTTTTATATAGAGCTGACACTGTCACGTAATTTTCAACAGTACATCCACTCAGGTGTCGACCCCCTAGGGGGTGACATCACTGTTACAGACACTCTGCTCCGTCTCCACATCATTTTTCTCCTCATACATGTCGACACAAACGTACCGACACACAGCACACACACAGGGAATGCTCTGATAGAGGACAGGACCCCACTAGCCCTTTGGGGAGACAGAGGGAGAGTATGCCAGCACACACCAGAGCGCTATATATATACAGGGATAACCTTATATAAGTGTTTTTCCCCTTATAGCTGCTGTATGTTTTAATACTGCGCCTAATTAGTGCCCCCCTCTTTTTTTAACCCTTTCTGTCTGCAGGGAAGAGCCAGGGAGCTTCCCTCCAACTGAGCTGTGAGGGAAAATGGCGCCAGTGTGCTGAGATAGGCTCCGCCCCCTTTTCGGCGGCCGCCTTATCTCCCGGTTTTTTGTATATTCTGGCAGGGGTTAAATGTATCCATATAGCCCAGGAGCTATATGTGATGCATTTTTTGCCATGTAAGGTATTTCTGTAATGTTTTATTGCGTCTCAGGGCGCCCCCCCCCAGCGCCCTGCACCCTCAGTGACCGGAGTATGAAGTGTGCCGAGAGCAATGGCGCACAGCTGCAGTGCTGTGCGCTACCTTATTGAAGACAGGAACGTCTTCTGCCGCCGATTTTCCCGGACCTCTTCGCTCTTCTGGCTCTGTAAGGGGGCCGGCGGCGCGGCTCCGGGACCCATCCAGGCTGGACCTGTGATCGTCCCTCTGGAGCTAATGTCCAGTAGCCAAGAAGCCCAATCCACTCTGCACGCAGGTGAGTTCGCTTCTTCTCCCCTTAGTCCCTCGATGCAGTGAGCCTGTTGCCAGCAGGTCTCACTGAAAATAACAAACCTAAACTAAAACTTTCACTAAGAAGCTCAGGAGAGCCCCTAGTGTGCACCCTTCTCGTCGGGCACAGAAATCTAACTGAGGCTTGGAGGAGGGTCATAGGGGGAGGAGCCAGTGCACACCAGTTAGTCCTAAAGCTTTCTTTAGATGTGCCCAATCTCCTGCGGAGCCGCTATTCCCCATGGTCCTTACGGAGTCCCCAGCATCCACTTAGGACGTTAGAGAAAACCCGATATTGCAGGGTCGACACAGGTCAGTGTGCTGTGTGAAAGGGCCACGGTCAAATTCCCGGGTCATCTGATCCAGTAATTCAAGCTGGGAATAAAGCAGTGTTATTTCCGGGTTGAATACCCGGTCAATGGCAGGGTGAACGTGTTCCTGGGTCGATACGACCCAGGACCCATTCACTACATAGTGAGACGGAGCGTAGATAAGCTCATCTCCCAGCGCCGGCTCCGCCCCCCGCCACTATGGAAACTGACCGGGCAAATTGCCTGGTAGGGAAGCCAGCAGTTAGAGTCCAATGCCAGATCCCACCCTGGAAGGACCCGTTTCCAATTATTAACAGTTCCCGGGTGGGATCCGGCATTGTTGATGGGAAAGGGGAATCTGAAAGTTGTGGCAACATTTCCATGCATTGAAGCATCAACGTGCAACTGTATATCAGTAGGAGTTTGTGCATATTTAAGAAAGGGGAAGGGGGGCGGGAAACCAAAAAAAAAAAAAAAAAAAAAAAGGGGGTCGTCTGCCAGGTGCCATGCCGTAAAATTAATTCAACTAGATTAAGTGGCATGTTTTTTATTCTTTCATAAAAGGTCAGATTAAAAGGCGTGTACACACGGTGAGATTTTTCTTACGATTCTGACTATAGTCAAAATTGTAAGCATACATAGTGCATATTGCACCGTGTATAGTCCTTGCGATGCCGATGCTCGGTCCCACGGGATCAGCATCGCAAGGAAAAACAGACTGCGAAGGTAGCCGCCTCCGGCCACGTCGCATAGTCAATGTCAGGCTGTACAGCACATCGCAGCGTGTGTACACAGGGGGAGGCAATCAGACAGTCATCCAGATAAGAAGAGAACTTACACAAGAATCATCTGTGACAGAAATCTATGTATGTAAAGTTCATTGACCATTCTACATCATCTTCCAATTCATTTCACAAAAGGTCCAATGGCTGCAAAGTGTGTTGCAAGAAAAACTCTGTAGGGGTGGTGAACCACAACAAGAGAACGCTATCTAGGGCTAGGAGATTGGGTTCACACATGCATGACATCTAGCAGAGAAAGCCAAAAAGGTCTCCGCAAATCAAGCACTTTTTCCAGGTCCATCACCATCACTGGCAAGTGATCTTGCTGTCAAGCTGCAAAAGACTTAAGGGGTACACACGGAGAGATCCGTTCTTAAAATTATTAACAACCTAACTAGACTGCTTAGAAATCAATCACGGATCCCTCCGTGTGTAGGGTGTCAGCGACACCTACGCACGGGCCGGCTCTAGATGCCAAATGTAGGGAGATCGCTCATTTCACTTGTGTGAAATGAGCGCATAACCCCCACCCAGCACACATCATGCTGAGCGGGGGGAGAGGTGCATGCTGAGCAGTCTGTGCTAGATCGCTCAGCACACATCTCCCCCACGTGTACGGGGCTTTAGAACCCAACCAATCAGCTCCTATCATGTGTTTAAAGACTGACAGGAGCTGATTGGTTGGTATACCATTTAAGATCAGTAAAGAGAGATAAGATTGTAAGCTTGTGAGCAGGGCCTTCCTACCTCTATGACTGTTTATAACCCAGTTTTGTTCTATTATTGTTGTTTCCAATTGTAAAGCGCAACAGCATTTAACTGGTAATAAATAAGAACCGGACTTCATTTTTTTTTTTTAGCCCACACTTTGCGTTTTTTTGGAGCATGAAGAATTAACATCCCCATACTAGCATATTGGGACAGCAGGCCAGGTAAGCAGGAGAGATCTGCTGTACATCTGGTTTGGTAATGGTTTGCATGGGGGGGTGGTTAGGCAACCGTAAAAATAGCTCCTTGCGGGCACATTAAACTCGCCACGCAGCAGGCTCGCTAGCTCACCACAGGCTCTATTCCCACTCCATGGGTGTCTTGTCACCCACAAGTGGGAATAGACCCTGTGTGGCAGCATTGGTCGGCATAGTGACTGCTAGGATCCCAAGCACTGGTAACATGACCGCATACCTCCCAACATGACCCTCTCCAGGAGGGACAGAATACTCTGCTCCTGGATTTCTTAATTTTTAATTGCCATCACCTGTGCTGAAACACATTTCTTATCCATTAATCTGTTCAACACAGATTCTGGCAATTATAAATTAAGAGAAAAGTCCAGGAGCAGAGCATTGTGTCCCTCCTGGAGAGGGTCATGTTGGGAGGTATGCGATCGCATCACGTATATTCTACATTGCCTTTATAATGAACACCAATTTCTGCAGAAGTTGGTGAAAATGTTATTTGTGATGTACTTTTGTCAAAAATAAGGGATAATAATTAGACATGTGAATAAGTGTGAGGGTGACAAAAATACATTCAGATAAACCATAGCAAACACTCCCCACCTCTCTATTACCAGGGGGCAGCCGCAGGTGTTTTGAGAAGCACTCAGGGAAAGTCCCATTGCAGTATTGACAACCTGGCTAGTTTACAGTTACACTAGGGGGGAATCATTATATAGGAATCACTATTTGGATGAACATGAAGGACGAGGACCAAGTACAGCGCGTTGACAATAAGCACCCCCAAACGTCCATTACGCCAGGCACACCGACAGCAGCCTGCGCTTACTATACAGCGGCGCTCAGGCAGCATGAAACGCTGCGAGTTTTCCCATCACACACCCGTCTCCAGGAGCCGCGTATATAAAGTCACACTGACCGCCCGAAGAGGGTCACACTCACCCGGATCGGGCGTGTAGGGGAGATTCTGGGGCCGGCCGTAGAACAGCTGCGTCTGACACTCGCGCCTCCACTACTAACTTGAGTGAGATTTGAAGCGGCGGGCGCGGCTGGCGGTAGCAGCAGCTTAGTTACAGGTGTAGAGGGCGGGGCAGTCACCACGTGAGAAGGGCGTAGCCCTGCATCAGGTGAGGAGGGGGTGTGAGCCGAGCAGCAGCCAGTCAGTATGTCAGTTATAAATAGCGTCGCCGTGAGCCGCTCACACATCAGTGCTATCATCAATAACAGAGCGACGTGTTACTGCTAGCGGCATTGGTGGCCGTGACCTCACCTGAATTCCCCTCCCACACCCCTTCATCTGCTGCTGCGGCGCACGCGTTTCATTGGTTCCTATAGCACAGTGATGTGTATACACACAGACAGCGGGCGCTACGGGATGAGAGTGACACCTACCACACCTGTTCGGATAGTCACGCGGCGTTGCTGCCCCCCCCCCTCTCGCACAGTTAGGCTCATCTTGCACACGAATTATTATTAGTTACATATACCGCATGGATAAGTAGTCTGGCGATGGAATGTTGCTGGGACATTCTGTACCCTGTGGTATCTTGACTTTAGCATCTATTGCTTCAGCATATAAAAATAAATAGTCTCAGCAACTGCATGTTACATGTTTCCACCTGCTTATGGGATAGGCCGGGTGAAAGCTGGAATGGTGGATCAATGGGTCAACCAGGGGCTGATCTAGACTGGGGGGGGGGGGGGGGTGTTTAAGAATAAATAATGACTCCACCCCTTTCTACTCAATACGCCCACTTTTAGTCCTGGCTCCTCCCATTTTCAGGCATTGACCTCACGTCAAGCTTGGGCTGCCCAGATGGAAACTCACGCAGGCACTGGGAGAATATAGAAACTCCACACAGTTGGAGCCATCGTGGTAATCAAACCCATTACCTTAGTGCTGTGAGGCAGTTATGCTAGCCATCACACCAGGGCCGGTGCTAGGGTGTTCGGCGCCCCCCTGCAAACTATAAATTTGCGCCCTCCCATATTCCTTTGGCGCGCGCCGGGAAATGGGGTGTGGTCTCACAAGTAAGGGGCATGGCCACACAGTAGTACCCCCATTTAAAATTACGCCACAATGTAGCACAATCTTATTAATCTTATACGTAATGCCCCACCCGTAGTAGTAGCGTCCTTATACGTAATGCCCCACCCGTAGTAGTAGCGTCCTTATTTGTAATGCACCCCAGTAGTAGTAGCATCCTTATACATAATGCCCCCCCAGTAGTAGTAGCATCCTTATACATAATGCCCCCCGAGTAGTAGTAGCATTCTTATACATAATGCACCCACAGTAGTAGTAGCATTCTTATACATAATGCACCCACAGTAGTAGTAGCGTCCTTATACGTAGTGCACCCCCAGTAGTAGACGCGTCCTTATACGTAATGTCCCCCCAGTAGTAGTAGCATCCTTATACATAATGCCCCCCCAGTAGTAGTAGCATCCTTATACATAATGCCCCCCATGTAGTAGTAGCGTCCTTATACGTAATGCCCTCCCGGTAATAGTAGCGTCCTTGTACATAATGCCCCCCAGTAGTAGTAGCGTTCTTATACGTAGTGCACCCCAGTAGTAGTATCGTCCTTATATGTAATGCCCCCAGCCCCAGTAGTAGTAGCGTCCTTACACGTAATGGCCCCCCCCAGTAGTAGCGTTGTTACACGTAATGCCCCCCTGTAGTAATAGCGTCCTTATACGTAATGCCCCCCCAGTAGTGGCGTCCATAGAGCGCGCGCACAGACATACCTCACACACACACACACACACACACACAATTCACACATATATACACACACATACACATCCACCATACACACACACACTTCTCTCTCTCCCTCCACTTACCTAATCCAGTCTCCCTCAGCCAGGTCCGTGTAGCTCCGCCCCCTTATGGGGCGTTTAGCCACGCCCCCTACCATCCCGTGTAGCCCCGCCCCCTTCTGTCCCGTACTCGGCGCTCTCACACAGATGAGGTGAGGGGAGGGAGGAGGCGTATCATGCTGCAGGTGCCCGCTGCCAGTGCCTGTCATACAGTGACAGACACAGCAGTGGCAGCAGCAGCAGCAGGGGGGACAGGACGGCGCAGCAGGGAAGGAATGCAGAGCAGGGGGAGCGCCTCTCCGTCCCAGCGCCTCCCTGCACTGCATCCCTTCGCTGAGCGGGTAGCGCCGGGCCTGCATCACACCCTCCATACCAGTGGCGGAACTAGCGAGCGGTGGGCCCAGGTGTGACAAAATGCTTTTGGCAACCCCCCCCCCCATCCCATCCAAGTCCACTCCCTCACCCCTGGAGAGGATCTGGTGAGGGGGACCTGCTCAGGGCCAAAGAAATGGATACCTAGCAACAGTGCCGTAACTACACATTTTTGCACTGTGTGCAAGAAACAGCATCGGAGCCCCACCCCTGCATGCAAAACAGGGGCAGTGCGCGGCGTAGGCGCGCAAAAATACATAGAGGCGTGGCTTCGTGGGGAAGGGGTGTGGCCACAAAAATAATACCAATTCATAAAACGGTGCACAGTAGTCTCCATTATTCAAATTACGCCGCACAGTAGCACCACTACACCAGGTAGAGACCCTTTTACACATTACGGCAGACAGCGTCCCCTTTTCTCTGACGTCCTAGTGGATGCTGGGAACTCCGTAAGGACCATGGGGAATAGACGGGCTCCGCAGGAGACTGGGCACTCTAAAAGAAAGATTAGGTACTATCTGGTGTGCACTGGCTCCTCCCTCTATGCCCCTCCTCCAGACCTCAGTTAGAATCTGTGCCCGGCCAGAGCTGGATGCACCTAGTGGGCTCTCCTGAGCTTGCTAGAAAGAAAGTATTTGTTAGGTTTTTTATTTTCAGTGAGATTTGCTGGCAACAGACTCACTGCTACGTGGGACTGAGGGGAGAGAAGCAAACCTACCTGCGTGCAGCTAGCTTGTGCTTCTTAGGCTACTGGACACCATTAGCTCCAGAGGGTTCGAACACAGGGCCTGACCTCGATCGTCCGTTCCCGGAGCCGCGCCGCCGTCCCCCTTGCAGAGCCAGAAGACAGAAGAAGGAGATAAAATCGGCGGCAGAAGACTCCGGTCTTCATTAAGGTAGCGCACAGCACTGCAGCTGTGCGCCATTGCTCCCACTGCACACCACACACTCCGGTCACTGTAGGGTGCAGGGCGCTGGGGGGGGGGGGGGGGGGGGGGCGCCCTGGGCAGCAATAAGTATACCTTTTGGCAATATATACACATAATACAGTCTGGAAAACTGTATATGTGTAAAACCCCCGCCATTTTTAGTCAGAAACAGGACAGAAGCCCGCCGCTGAGGGGGCCGGGCCTTCTTCCTGAGCACACCAGCGCCATTTTCTCTTCACAGCTCCGCTGGAAGGAAGCTACCCAGGCTCTCCCCGGCAGTATCCTGGTACACAAAGGGTGAAAAGAGAGGGGGGGACACATAAATTTAGGCGCAAAAATTTGTATATACAGCAGCTACTGGGTAAACACTGAGTTGTAGTGTAATCCCTGGGTTATATAGCGCTGGGGTGTGTGCTGGCATAATCTCTCTCTGTCTCTCCAAAGGGCTTTGTGGGGGAAATGTCCAAAAAATAGAGCATCCCCTGTGTGTGTGGTGTGTCGGTACGTGTGTGTCGACATGTCTGAGGTAAAAGGCTCCTCTAAGGAGGTGATAGAGCGGATATGTGTGTGAGAGGGTGTCTCCGTCGACAACGCCGACACCTGTTTGGATATGTGTAAGTGCTAAGGTGAATTTATTGCACAAAAGGTTAGGGAACAGACAGGAAATCTACCTATGTCTGTCCCTATGTCACAGAGACCTTCAGAGTCTCTCAATGCTCACTATCCATAATAACAAACACTGGTATCGACATGGAGTTTAACTCCACTGTTGACTACGATAATGCAAAGTTACAGCCAAGATGGCTATAAGGTATTCAATATATGATTATTGAAATAATAGATGATTTGCATATCACTGATGACTCATCTGTCCCTGACACGAGAGTACACATGTTTAAGGGGAAGAATGCTGAGGTAAATTTCCCTCCTCTCATGAGGAAAAAGAGCGGGAATCTCCAGACAAGAGACGGCAGCTTCCCACAAGAGAATTCTCAGGCTGTATCCTTTCCCCACTAGGGCCAGGATATGTTGAGAATCTTCCCCTGGGGTGTCCTGTTTGCACAGACGGTAGCACTTGCTATTCTCAGGGATCCTGCAGATAGCGTGCACATTCTAGTATACTACCCAGACCGGCGATTGTGTCGGCATGGGTTTATAGCGCTATGGCAGCGTGGACAGGTACCTTATCAGCAGAGATGAGACCCTAGTATGCAATATAAATATATTAAAGATGCTGTCTTAAGTGATAGATATATAGGGGGTAATTCCAAGTTGATCGCAGCAGGAATTCTGTTAGCAATTGGACAAAACCATGTGCACTGCAGGGGAGGCAGATATAACATGTGCAGAGAGAGTTATAGGCCCTACACACATGCCGATATCACTGCACGATATGAACGATCTCGTTCATTAATGAACGAGATAACGTTCATATCGTGCAGTGTGGAGTCACCAGCGATGAACGATGCGCGGCCCCGCGCTCGTTCATCGCTGGTGACATGTCGGCTGTGCATGCAGGCCAATATGGACGAGATCGTCCATATTTGCCTGCACGTCTATGGAGCCGGGTGACGGGGGGAGTGAAGAAACTTCACTCCCCCCGTCACTGCCCCCCCCGCCGCCGGGTCGCCCGTCGGCCGTATCGGCCGTCGGGCACCTCGGCGGCACATCGCCTAATGTGTAGGGCGCCTTAGATTTGGGTGTGGTGTGTTCAATCTGCAATCTAATTTGCAGTGTAAAAATAAAGCAGCCAGTATTTACCCTGCACAGAAATAAAATAACCCACCCAAATCTAACTCTCTCTGCACATGTTATATCTGTCACACCTGCAGTGCACATGGTTTTGCCCAACTGCTAAAAAATTTCCTGCTGCGATCAACTTGGAATTACCCCCATAGTTATAAAGCATGCCCAAAGAGACATGAGTATACTGGGTCCTAGAGTCAAAGCTATGTCGATCTCTGCTTGACGTGTCCTGTAGAATATGCATTGGACAGATGATGCCGACTTAAGAGGCATATGAAAGGCTGAGGATTGTGTGGAGAAGGGTTCTCGGGCCTGGTCTCCACAGCTATAGCTGGTAATTCTGCTAGTTTGCCTTATATTCCTGCACAGCCTAAGAAAGCATGACATTATTAAATGCAGCCTTTCGTATAAAGAAACAAGAAAGTCTGAGGGGCGTCCTTTCTTGTCAGAGCCGGGCAGCTAGTTCCCAGGAACAGAAGTCCTCCCCGGCCCCTACAAAAATCCACCAATGTCGCTGGGGCTCCACAGGCGGAGCTAAGCCCGGTGGGGACACGCCTTCGTAAGTTCAGCCACAAGTGGGTTCAGTCCCTGTTCGATCCCTGGGCAATAGATATTGTGTCTCAGGGATACAAGCTGGACTGTGAGAAGATGCCCCCTCACCGACGGCCCTGCGGGCTTCCCCCCAAGAGAGGGAGCCAGTGTTATCTGCAATTCACAAATTGTATCTTTAACAGGTGGTGGTCAAGGGTCCCCTCCTTCAACAAGATGGTGTTATTATTAGACCATGTTGTAATCCCGAAACCAGACGGTTCGGTCAGACCCATATTGAATTAAAAATCCCTGAACATATACCTGAGAAGGTTCAAGTTCAAGATGGAATCGCTAAGAGCAGTCAGTGCAAGCCTAAAAAGGGGGAGACTTTATTGTGAATCGGGACATAAGGGATGCATACCTTCAGGTCCCCATTTATCCACCTCATTAGGCATACCTCAGAATTGCGGTACGGGATTGTCATTACCAATTTCAGATGTTGCCGTTTGGTCTCTCCACGGCCCCGAGAATATTCACCATGGTAATGGCGGATATGATTGTGCTCCTGCGGAAGCAAGGTGTCACTATTATCACGTACTTGGACGATCTCCTCATAAAAGCGAGATCAAGAGAGCAGTTGCTGAACAGCGTATCACTTTCTCTGGAAGTGTAACGGCAACATGGCTGGATTCTATATATTCCAAAGTCGCAGTTGTTTCCTACAGCTCATCTGCCTCTCCTAGGCACGATCCTAGACACAGACCAGAAAAGGGTTATCTCCCGATAGAGAGAGCTCAGGAGCTCATGACACTGGTCAGGAATCTATTAAAACCAAAACAGGTGTCAGTGCACACTGCACTCAAGTCCTGGGAATGATGGTGGCATCATACGAGGCCATCCCCTTAGGCAGGTTCCATGCGAGGACCTTCCAATGGGACTTACTGGACAAGTGGTCCGGATCACCTCTTCAAAGGCATCGGTTAATCACCCTATCCCCCAGGGCCAGGGTGTCTCTCCTGTGGTGGCTGCAGAGTGCTCACCTTCTCGAGGGCCGCAGATTCGGCATTCAGGACTGGATCCTGGTGACCACGGATGCAAGCCTCCGAGGGTGGGGGGCAGTTACACAGGAAAGAAATTTCCAAGGTCTGTGGTCAAGTCAACTGACTTGCCTTCACATCAATATCCTGGAACTAAGGGCCATATACAACGCCCTAAGTCAAGCTGAGATCCTGCTTCGCGACCAACCGGTTCTGATCCAGTCAGACCGCAGGGGTTCATGTAAACCGCCAAGGCGGCACAAGGAGCAGGGTGGCGAGGGTAGAAGCCACCAGAATTCTTCGCTGGGCGGAGAATCAAGTAAGCGCACTGTCAGCAGTGTTCGTTCCGGGAGTGGACATCTGGGAAGCAGACTTCCTCAGCAGGCACGACCTCCACCCGGGAAAGTGGGGACTTCATCAGGAAGTCTTCACGCAGTTTGCAAATTGATGGGAACTGCCTAAGGTGGACTAGATGGCGTCCCACCTAAATAAAAAGCTAAAAAAAAGGTTTTACGCCGGGTCAAGGGACCCTCAGGTGATAGCTGTGGTCGCAATAGTAACACCGTGGGTGTTCCGGTCGGTCTCTGTATTCCCTTCTCTTCCTCTCATACCCAAGGGTTGAGAATTGTAATAAAAGGAGGAGTGAAAAATAAGATTTTACTCACCGGTAAATCTATTTCTCGTAGTCCGTAGTGGATGCTGGGAACTCCGTAAGGACCATGGGGAATAGACGGGCTCCGCAGGAGACTGGGCACTCTAAAAGAAAGATTAGGTACTATCTGGTGTGCACTGGCTCCTCCCTCTATGCCCCTCCTCCAGACCTCAGTTAGGATACTGTGCCCGGAAGAGCTGACACAATAAGGAAGGATTTTGAATCCCGGGTAAGACTCATACTAGCCACACCAATCACACTGTATAACTCGTGATACTATACCCAGTTAACAGTATGAAATATAACTGAGCCTCTCAACAGATGGCTCAACAATAACCCTTTAGTTAGGCAATAACTATATACAAGTATTGCAGACAATCCGCACTTGGGATGGGCGCCCAGCATCCACTACGGACTACGAGAAATAGATTTACCGGTGAGTAAAATCTTATTTTCTCTGACGTCCTAGTGGATGCTGGGAACTCCGTAAGGACCATGGGGATTATACCAAAGCTCCCAAACGGGCGGGAGAGTGCGGATGACTCTGCAGCACCGAATGAGAGAACTCAAGGTCCTCCTCAGCCAGGGTATCAAATTTGTAGAATTTAGCAAACGTGTTTGCCCCTGACCAAGTTGCAGCTCGGCAAAGTTGTAAAGCCGAGACCCCTCGGGCAGTTGCCCAAGATGAGCCCACTTTCCTCGTGGAATGGGCTGTTACTGATTTAGGATGCGGCAATCCAGCCGCAGAATGCTCCAGCTGAATTGTGCTACAAATTCAGCGAGCAATAGTCTGCTTAGAAGCAGGAGCACCTATTTTGTTGGGTGCCTACAGGATAAAAAACGAGTCAGTTTTCCTGACTCCAGCCGTCCTGGAAATATAAATTTTTAAGGCCCTGACTACGTCCAGTAACTTGGAATCTTCCAAGTCCCTAGTAGCCGCAGGCACTACAATAGGTTGGTTCAAGTGAAAAGCTGATACCACCTTAGGGAGAAACTGGGGACGAGTCCTCAATTCTGCCCTATCCATATGGAAAATCAGATAAGGGCTTTTACATGACAAAGCCGCCAATTCTGACACACGCCTGGCCGAAGCCAAGGCCAATAACATGACCACTTTTCCACGTGAGATATTTCAAATCCACAGTTTTAAGTGGCTCAAACCAATGTGATTTCAGGAAACTCAACACCACGTTGAGATCCCACGGTGCCGCAGGAGGCACAAAAGGGGGCTGAATATGTAGCACTCCCTTTACAAAAGTCTGAACTTCAGGCAGTGAAGCCAGTTCTTTCTGGAAGAAAATCGACAGAGCCGAAATCTGGACCTTAATGGAACCCAATTTTAGGCCCATAGTCACTCCCGACTGTAGGAAGTGCAGAAAACGACCCAGCTGAAATTCCTCTGTTGGGGCCTTCCTGGCCTCACACCACGCAACATATTTTCGCCAAATACGGTGATAATGGTTTGCGGTTACTTCTTTCCTGGCTTTTATCAGCGTAGGAATGACTTCCTCCGGAATGCCCTTTTGCTTTAGGATCCGGAATTCAACCGCCATGCCGTCCAACGCAGCCGCGGTAAGTCTTGGAACAGACAGGGCCCCTGCTGTAGCAGATTTTGTCTGAGCGGTAGAGGCCATGGGTCCTCTGATATTATTTCTGTAAGTTCTGGGTACCAAGCTCTTCTTGGCCCATCCGGAACCACGAGTATCGTTCTTCCTCCTCGTTTTCTTATTATTCTCAGTACCTTTGGTATGAGAGGCAGAGGAGGGAATACATAACCGACTGGTACACCCACGGTGTCACTAGAGCGTCCACAGCTATTGCCTGAGGGTCCCTTGACCTGGCGCAATATCTAGTTTTTTGTTTAGGCGGGACGCCATCATGTCCACCTGTGGCCTTTCCCAACGGTTTACCAACAGTTGGAAGACTTCTGGATGAAGTCCCCACTCTCCCGGGTGTCGGTCGTGTCTGCTGAGGAAGTCTGCTTCCCAGTTGTCCACTCCCGGAATGAACACTGCTGACAGTGCTAAGACGTGATTTTCCGCCCATCGGAGAATCCTTGTGGCTTCTGCCATCGCCATCCTGCTTCTTGTGCCGCCCTGTCGGTTTACATGGGCGACTGCCGTGATGTTGTCTGATTGGATCAGTACTGGCTGGTTTTGAAGCAGAGGCCTTGCCAGACTTAGGGCATTGTAAATGGCCCTCAGTTCCAGAATATTTATGTGTAGGGACGACTCCTGACTTGACCAAAGTCCTTGGAAGTTTCTTCCCTGTGTGACTGCCCCCCCAGCCTCGAAGGCTGGCATCCGTGGTTACCAGGACCCAGTCCTGTATGCCGAATCTGCGGCCCTCTTGAAGATGAGCACTCTGCAGCCACCACAGTTAAGATACCCTGGTCCTTGGAGACAGGGTTATCAGCCGATGCATCGGAAGATGCGATCCCGACCACTTGTTCAAGAGGTCCCACTAAAAGGTTCTTGTATGGAACCTGCCGAATGGAATTTTGCTTCGTAGGAAGCTACCATTTTTCCCAGGACTCGTGTGCAGTGATGCACCGATACCTGTTTTGGTTTCAGGAGGTCTCTGACTAGAGATGACAGTCCTTGGCTTTCTCCTGCAGGAGAAACACTTTTTTCTGTTCTGTGTCCAGAACCATCCCCAGGAACAGTAGGCGTGTGGTAGTAACCAGCTGTGACTTTGGAACGTATAGAATCCATCCGTGCTGATGTAGCACTTCCCGAGATAGTGCTACTCCGACCAACAACTGCTCCTTGGACCTTGCCTTTATAAGGAGATCGTCCAAGTACGGGATAATTAAAACTCCCTTTTTTCGAAGGAGTATCATCATTTCTGCCATTACCTTGGTAAAGACCCTCGGTGCCGTGGACAGTCCAAACGGCAGTGTTTGGAATTGGTAATGGCAATCCTGTACCACAAATCTGAGGTACTCCTAATGAGGATGGTAAATGGGGACATGTAGGTAAGCATCCTTGATGTCCAGGGATACCATGTAATCCCCCTCCTCCAGGCTTGCAATAACCGCCCTGAGCGATTCCATCTTGAACTTGAATTTTTTTAATGTATGTGTTCAAGGATTTCAAATTTAAAATGGGTCTCACCGAACCGTCCGGTTTCGGTACCACAACCAGTGTGGAATAGTAACCCCGTCCTTGTTGAAGTAGGGGCACCTTGACTATCACCTGCTGGGAATACAGCTTGTGAATTGCCTCTAGCACAGCCTCCCTGCCTGAGGGAGTTGTCGGCAAGGCAGATTTGAGGAAACGGCGGGGGGGAGACGCCTCGAATTCCAGCTTGTACCCCTGAGATACTACTTGAAGGATCCAGGGATCCACCTGTGAGCGAGCCCACTGATTGATGACATTTTTGAGGCGGCCCCCCACCGTACCTGGCTATGCCTGTGGAGCCCCCGCGTCATGCGGTGGACTCAGAGGAAGCGGGGGAAGAATTTTGATTCTGGGAACTGGCTGACTGGTGCAGCTTTTTCCTTTGACCCGCTTGCTTTTCTGAAGCCGAAAGGACTGTACCTGATAATACAGTGCCTTTCTTAGGCTGTGAGGAAACCTGAGGTAAAAAAAATTCATCCCAGCTGTTGCTGTGGATACGAGGTCCCAGAGACCATCCCCAAACAATTCCTCACCCTTATAAGGCTCTATGTGCCTTTTAAATTCAGCATCACCTGTCCAGTGTCGGGTCTCTAATACCCTCCTGACAGAATGGACATTGCAATAATTCTGGATGCCAGCCAGCAAAATATCCCTCTGTGCATCCCTCATATATAAGACGACGTCTTATGTTCGCAAAATAGTATCCCTGTTTGAAAGGGTTACCGACCACTCTGCAGCAGCACTATCTGCAGGTCTCAGTCTAGAACCTGAGTGTGTAAATACAGACTTCAGGATAGCCTCCTGCTATTTATCAGCAGGTACCTTCAAAGTGGCCGTATCCTAAGACGGCAGTGCCACCTTTTTTGACAAACGTGTGAGCGCTTTATCCACCCTAGGGGATATCTCCCAGCGCAACTTATCCTCTGGCGGGAAAGGGTACGCCATCAGTAACTTTTTAGAAATTACCAGTTTCTTATCGGGGGAACCCACGCTTTTTCACACTTCATTCACTCATTTGATGGGGGAACAAAACACTGCCTGCTTTTTCTCCCCACACATAAAACCCTTTTTTAGTGGTACTTGGGTTAATGTCAGAAATGTGTAACACATTTTTTATTGCCGAGATCATGTAACGGATGTTCCTAGTGGATTGTGTATATGTCTCAACCTCGTCGACACTGGAGTCAGACTCCGTGTCGACATCTGTGTCTGCCATCTGAGGGAGCGGGCGTTTTTGAGCCCCTGATGGCCTTTGAGATGCCTGGGCAGGCGCGGGCTGAGAAGCCGGCTGTCCCATAGCTGTTACGTCATCCAGCCTTTTATGTAAGGAGTTGACACTGTCGGTTAATACCTTCCACCTATCCATCCACTCTGGTGTCGGCCCACAGGGGGCGACATCCCATTTTCAGCATCTGCTCCGCCTCCACATAAGCCTCCTCATCAAACATGTCGACACAGCCGTACCGACACACCGCACACACACAGGGAATGCTCTGACTGAGGACAGGACCCCACACAGCCCTTTGGGGAGACAGAGAGAGAGTATGCCAGCACACACCAGAGCGCTATATACTGTAGGGATAAACACTATCACTGAGTGAGTTTTCCCCAATAGCTGCTTGTATAACCAATATTGCGCCTAAATTTAGTGGCCCCCCCCCCCTCTCTTTTTAACCCCTTGAGCCTGAAAACTACAGGGGAGAGCCTGGGGAGCTGTCTTCCAGCTACACTGTGAAGAGAAAATGGCGCCAGTGTGCCGAGGGAGATAGCTCCGCCCCTTTTTCGGCGGACTTTTCTCCCGCTTTTTTCTGTATTCTGGCAGGGGTAATTACCACATATATAGCCTCTGGGGCTATATATTGTAGTTATTTTGCCAGCCAAGGTGTTTTTATTGCTGCTCAGGGCGCCCCCCCCCAGCGCCCTGCACCCTCAGTGACCGGAGTGTGAAGTGTGCATGAGGAGCAATGGCGCACAGCTGCAGTGCTGTGCGCTACCTTGGTGAAGACTGAAGTCTTCTGCCGCCGATTTTCCGGACCATCTTCATGCTTCTGGCTCTGTAAGGGGGACGGCGGCGCGGCTCCGGGAACGAACACCAAGGACGGGTCCTGCGGTCGATCCCTCTGGAGCTAATGGTGTCCAGTAGCCTAAGAAGCCCAAGCTAGCTGCAAGCAGGTAGGTTCGCTTCTTCTCCCCTTAGTCCCTCGTTGCAGTGAGCCTGTTGCCAGCAGGTCTCACTGTAAAATAAAAAAACTAATTTTAAACTTTCTTTCTAGAAGCTCAGGAGTGTGCATCCAGCTTGGGCCGGGCACAGAAATCTAACAGAGGTCTGGAGGAGGGGCATAGAGGGAGGAGCCAGTGCACACCAGATAGTACCTAATCTTTCTTTTAGAGTGCCCAGTCTCCTGCGGAGCCCGTCTATTCCCCATGGTCCTTACGGAGTTCCCAGCATCCACTAGGACGTCAGAGAAACAATATTCTTTGCTCCGAATTGGCCAAGAAGGACTCGGTACCCGGAGCTGCAGGAAATGCTCTCAGAGGACTCAGGGCTTCTGCCTCTCAGACAGGACATGTTGCAACAGGGGCCCTGTCTGTTCCAAAATTTACCGCGGCTGCATTTGACGGCATGGCGGTTGAACGCCGGATCCTAGCGGAAAAGGGCATTCCGGATGCAGTTATTCCTACGCTGATAAAGGCTAGGAAAGACGTGACAGCAAGACTTTTTCACTGTATATGGCGAAAATAGGTTGCTTGGTGTGGCCCTACAGAGGAATTCCAGCGGGGTCGATTCCTGCACTTCCTACAGTCAGGAGTGACTATGGGCCTAAAATTAGGATCCATAAAGGTCAAGATTTCGGCCCTATACATTTTCTCTAAAAATGAACTGGCTTCACTGCCTGAAGTTCAGACGTTGTTCCGGGGGTGCTGCATATTCAGCCTCCTTTTGTGCCACCGGTGGCACCTTGGGATCTTAACGTTGTGTTGGATTTCCTGAAATCCCACTGGTTTGAGCCACTTAAGACCATGGAGCTAAAATATCTCATGTGGAAAGTGGTCATGCTATTGGCCTTAGCTTCGGCTAGGCGTGTGTCAGTATTGGCGGTTTTGTCATGTAAAAACCCTTATCTGATCTTCCATATGGACAGGGCAGAATTGAGGACTCGTCCCCAATTTCTTCCTAGGGTGGTATCATCGTTTCATTTGAACCAGCCTATTGTGGTGCCTGCGGCTACTAGGGACTTGGAGTATTCCAAGTTGCTGGACGTAGTCCGGACTTTGAAAATTTATGTTTCCAGAAAAGCGGGAGTCAGAAACTCTGACTCGCTGTTTATTCTGTATGCAGCCAACAAGGTTGGCGCTCCTGCTTCGAAGCAGACTATTGTTCGCTGGATCTATAGCACGATTCAGCTGGTTCACTCTGCGGCTGGATTGCCGCATCCAAAATGGTGAAAGCCCATTCCACAAGGAAGGTGGGCTCTTCTTGGGCGGCTGCCCGAGGGGTCTCGGCTTTACAGTTTTGCCGAGCTGCTACTTGGTCGGGGTCAAACAAGTTTGCTAAGTTCTACAAGTTTGATACCCTGGCTGAGGAGGACCTTGAGTTTGCTCATGCGGTGCTGCAGAGTCATCCGCACTCTCCCGCCCGTTTGGGAGCTTTGGTATAATCCCCATGGTCCTTACGGAGTTCCCAGCATCCACTAGGACGTCAGAGAAAATAAGAATTTACTCACCGGTAATTCTATTTCTCGTAGTCCGTAGTGGATGCTGGACTCCCGTCCCAAGTGCGGACTATCTGCAATACATGTATATAGTTATTGCTTAACTAAAGGGTTATTGTTATGAGCCATCTGTTACTGAGGCTCAGTTGTTGTTCATACTGTTAACTAGGTATGGTTATCACAAGTTTTACGGTGTGATTGGTGTGGCTGGTATGAGTCTTACCCTGGATTCCAAATCCTTTCCTTGTTGTGTCAGCTCTTCCGGGCACAGTTTCCTTAACTGAGGTCTGGAGGAGGGGCATAGAGGGAGGAGCTAGTGCACACCAGATAGTACCTAATCTTTCTTTTAGAGTGCCCAGTCTCCTGCGGAGCCCATCTATTCCCCATGGTCCTTACGGAGTTCCCAGCATCCACTACGGACTACGAGAAATAGAATTACCGGTGAGTAAATTCTTATTTTTACACATTACGGCAGACAGCGTCCCCCTTTTTACACATTATGGCAGACAGCGTCCCCTTTTTACACATAACGGCAGACAGCGTGCCCTTTTTACACATAAAGGCAGACAGCGTGCACTTTTTACACATAACGGCAGACAGCGTCCCCTTTTTACACATAACGGCAGACAGCATCCCCTTTTTACACATAACGGCAGACAGCGTGCCCTTTTTACACATAACGGCAGACAGCATCCCCTTTTTACACATTACGGCAGACAGCGTGCCCTTGTTATACATAATGTGTAACAAGGGCACGCTGTCTGCCGTAATGTGTAAAAAGGGGATGCTGCCTGCCCTTTTTACACATTACGGCAGACAGCGTGCCCTTTTTACACATCACGGCAGGCAGATTCCCCCTTTCTCATACGTCCTAGAGGATGCTGGGGACGACATCAAGACCATCGGGTATAGACGGGATCCGCAGGAGACATGGGCACTCTAAAGACTTTTCATTGGGTGTGAACTGGCTCCTCCCTCTATGCCCCTCCTCCAGACCTCAGTTTTAGAAATGTGCCCAGGTCGACTGGATGCACTCTGAGGAGCTCTACTGAGTTTCTCTGAAAAGATTTATGTTAGGTTTTTTGTTTTCAGGGAGATCTGCTGGCATCAGACTCCCTGCTTCGTGGGACTGAGGGGGCAGAAGCAGAACCAACTTCCTCAGAGTTTCATGGCTCTGTTTCTGGCTGACAGGACACCATTAGCTCCTGAAGGGAACTGAACGCTAGCCGTGTCTAGATGCTCACTCCCACAGCACGCCGTCACCCCCCTCACAGAGCCAGAAGTCAGAAGACAGGTGAGTATGAGAAGAATGATCTTCAATCAAGTAAGTGACGGCTGAGGTGCGGCGCGGCTGGCGGGAGCGCAGCGCGCCATTGCTGCCCACACACACAGGCACTGCAGGGTGAAGGGCGTGGGGGGGGAGGGCACCCTAGGGAGCAATAAAAATACCTCAAACTGGCTAAAAGGGGGCATAAGATGCCGCTGGCATAGCCCTACCCTCGCCAGTATAAATATTGTCATGGATACTGAGGGGCGGAGCTTCTTCCTCAGGCAGCCAGCACACTACTCAGCACCATTTTCTCTCTCTCCTCAGGCTGCAAAGAACACACTGGTCCTCTCCTCCACTTCTGACAAGTATAGGGTGCTATAAAGGGGGGGGGGGGGGGGCGGCACAAAGCGATTGTGGTGCATTTGAGAGTGTATGTTATTATTTAAAAGCGCTTTTGGGCTGTGGACATACTGTGTTCACAGACAATACAGGCGCTGGGTTTGTGAACTGGCTGCTCCTATCCTGTGTCCCTCTGACAGATTTTACTGTGGGTCTGTCCCCAAAATAAGTCCCAGTGTGTCTGTTGGTGTGCTGTACACGTGTGAGGCATGTCTGAGGCAGGGAGTTCCTCCCCGGAGGAAGCCATTTTAGGGACACAGAGTTGTAATGTGGTGGTGCTACCGGCACACCAAGAGCCTGCATGGGTGAAAGAGCTACGTGACAGTATGCATCTGATTAACTGTAGATTAGATAAGTCTGAATCTAAGGCTGCATGCTGGAGAAAATCTGTGGAAGATGTGATTTTTCAGGATGCTGTTATTCCTTATGCGGGCGGCCCCTCTGGGTCACATAAGAGACCATTTGCAAATGTTATAAACACTGATACCGACATGGATTCTGATTCTTGTGTCGACAATAGTGAATCCAGAGAGATAGATCATAAGTTGGCAAAAAGTATACAATATATGAGTGTGGCTATAAGGGACGTGTTGTAGGTTACAGAAAGCACTCCTGTACCTCAGGAGAAAGCTTATTTATGTAAGGAAAAGAAATCCAAAGTCACGTTCCCTCCTTCACACGAACTAAATGCTCTGTTTGAAGGGATGTGGGTGAATCCTGATAAAAAATTCCGTATTCCCAATAGGATTCACATAGTTTATCCTTTCCCGGTTGAAGACAGGAAAAAATGGGAGTCTCCCCCTGTGTTAGACAGTGCACTTTCCAGGTTGACAAAGAAGGTAATTCTTCCTGCTCCTGGCACGGCTTCTCTTAAAGAGCCGGCAGACCGCAAAATGTAAACGACATTGAAATCCATTTATGTTACCAATGGTACACTGCTCAGGCCCACTATTGCCTGCGCATGGGTGAGTCGCACTATTGAAAAATGGTCAGAAAGCGTGTCATCAGAAATTGACACGATTGATAAAGATGAGATAGTCCTTAAGTTAGGGAATATCAAGGACACTGCCGCCTACATTGTCAAAGTCGAAAAATATTGCAAAGCACACATCACGTACAAAATACACACACATGCCCACTGCGTGTGCACTTGTTCCGCCGTGCACATATCCGCAGTTTGCGTATGGTTGCTCCCGCGGTCCTGCGCGTGGTATGGGTATTTACGGCGGAGTTTGTGAACGCATGGAGAGCTATCAAAACATTACATATTTAATCCAAATAGTGCACATTGTACACATAGTCCCCCTGCACCACATCAGCAAGTATCAACAGTTTAAATGATTCCAGAACAAGGGGATTCACCTTTGCATGATAGGAGGGGACAAACTAAGGTTATAAGGTGGTGTTTGGTATCCAGCTGTAGGGTATTTTAAGGGTAACATTCCGGTGTTGGTTTGAGGAAGATCGCATGTTCCTGTGGATAGTTATGTGCAGAAGCAGAATATAGATATAAACTGTATTTACTGTATATTATGTATGCGGCGGGAATCCAGAGGAGACCACCCACAAGAACAGTTGAGAAAGACATCGCCCACCTTTTCAAATCAACCTATGACCTCTCCTGTACTGTAAAAGTGCATCCCTGTGTCCAATGGACAAAGGGATTACAGTATCCATTGTATTGCTTTTGGAAGTATTGTATAAAAAGCCTGTTGCAGCCTGGCCGGACACACAAGACTCTCAACGCTATCAACCTGATAGCGGAGGACCAGATCGGGAAGCGCACGCGAATATTCTCACGTATGTACATTGACTGTAGCCATTTACTCTGTTGTATTGTAGTGCATAATTTGTATTGTTTACCCCCTTTCAGAAATATTACTCTGTGGTGTCGGAACCCAGTGATTAACTACAAATCGGTGTTGTGTCCTCTTTTCCCTGCTAGGGTTTAAAGTGTATTACATTGACTAACTGTATAAGATTAAAAGTGTATTAATTGGGTGTGTACGCGCTGCGTGTACTTTGTACCCCCAGCGCGGCGTTTGT
Source organism: Pseudophryne corroboree (assembly GCF_028390025.1). NCBI lineage: Eukaryota > Metazoa > Chordata > Amphibia > Anura > Myobatrachidae > Pseudophryne > Pseudophryne corroboree. Next base: position 744,586,353 of record NC_086444.1, read on the forward strand.
ACGCAAAGTCCGTACAGTGATACAGTGTATAAAGTACGTAGCGTGTGTACTAAGTTTAGCGGCCGCAGCGGCTCCATGGTAAAAAGAGTGTTTAAAGGTATAGCTTTATGTTTTAAGATAATATCGACATTATCAATTGGGGGCATCGTCCAGTTTTTCCACATACCCGCAGCCTAGCAGGTTAAAGCAGACTTTATCTATCAGCAAAGGGCGGACAGGTATCCTACGTAAACCTTTTTCTGGCCAATGGATACACTGGAAACCCTATTTTATTGCTGATTAGATGGCGTCTGCTCTGCATGGTTTGTAGGGATGCTGGTGGGACCCGTAGAGTAAATACGCAAAGCTATTTAAAAAGTCTGTGAATTTCTGTTTGGCGCCAAATGCGCACACAATACAAGCGTACACCTGTACTCTGTATACCTGCTCACATTGTTGCCATAAGTACTGATTACTAGATTCATTTAGACCTGTGCGGAGAAATTTGTTGCTATTTAGTTAAAATATAGAATAAATATTAAGGAAGTAAACGTAAAACACAAACACAGTCTGGCCTAGTTAAAAAGGTTTATACAGAAATAAACTGTGTTGTGTTAAGTGAGCAATTATAGGTAATATCGCTTACATTTATAGAAGTGTGGGATTTGTACTATTGCGGACGTACGTTTTTTGTACACGTGTCTCGGACAAAGTACAGGACTGCGTACGCAACGTAAAGACATACGCACGGTCGCGTGTTTACGCAATGTGCGTAAGGGTACGACCGCTAAGTACAAATTACACAATAGCATCGTTTAGTTTAGGGGCGGGACAGTAGTCACGCTACATTAGCACAAATTGCTCGGTTTCCAAGATTTAGTTTAAATAAAACCTTATTTACTGTATTGCCTCTGGGAGTAAAGCTGTTTATCTGAATGAAAGATAATTTTCTGTACAGAAAAACCAAAGTGTATTTGAGTGAGCGAACGTGAGTGAGCGAACGTAACAGAGAACGTAGTGGACCCCGGGAATTCGGGATCCCGTCGAGTGGTACATCAAGTGAGTGGAGACTTGGAGGCGTGAGGCAGCTGACTCATGTTAATATAGATTTAAGTACAAAGGAGCAAGGTAGGCAATTGTGTTAGAGTACCGCGGCCCAGGGGGTTAGCGAGGTTTACCCATTTAGGTTTTTTTGATACGCTCCGGCTGAGGTTTCGCAGCTTGTGATTCGATTCCAGTGGTCGTACGGCGGATAAGTAACAAGTACCTATACGCTGTGCGATTGGACCGCGCGTTCGTGGGTCCAATATTTAGCGCAACGTGATAACCTTTTTACGAGCTTTGCGTAAAATCGTGGTATCATTAGCGCTGTATATAGCATACGCAAGCGTGATTTGTGTATAATAAAGATTTAGGGAGTTTTCGCTGGCCTCTCTCAGGAAATCTCCAACGGCCTATATTTACTGGAAAGGGTAAGTTATTCCCAGAAACTTCCAGTAAATAGAGGTTACATAGGGGCCTTAAGTTGGGTACATTGCCTTCGCTATCGACAGTGTATGGTAGTACAGGCCAACGTGGGCGGTGAGCGGGTGAAGAGCGTTTGGAGAACTTTCACCGTTGCCTTATATTGAGTATTTTGGTTTTTTGTGGGATTAGCCGAAAGGGTAATACCTGCAAATTATGGGGGCCAGTTGCTCAAGTAAGGGACGTTCAACCAGGGTTCAGGTTGACATACCGCGGCCCAGGGGGTCAGCGAGGTACACAGAAGTTTTATGCAATGAATGGGAACATATGACTGCGGAAGATAGGGAACCATTCCCTAAGGTAGGCAGTTTTGAACCAGAGGTATTGCAGAATTTAAGGATTAGGATATGTCTAATAAAATCCAGAAAACAAAGGATTAGACATACAGATTGTTTACATTTATGGCAACAAGAAGGGGATATGCAAGGGAAATTAACATACGCAGCAGGTTCCAAACCTAGCGGGAATGAGAACACAAACACACCATTGTCGACACAGGTCGAAGGGGAACAGAAGGCTACAGTCAATAATACATCCGTAAAAGATAGTAATATGAAAGAGCAATGTATTACCCCTAACTTTTGCAAAATGTATCCTGTTTTGAAGTCTCTCCAAGGTTTTAGGTCACAGGGAGATGAAGGATTCAGCCAAATCGAAGCTCTCCTCCAAGCATTCACCTTGCAGGAAACTCAGGTGGGGCCTGTCCAACCAGGTAGTGCAGTAACAATATTCCCCAATGAAAGAACGGGTGAGGTCACAGCCACCGGTAAGTGTGAGACAGTTCATTGCACAGAGACAACAACACCCCACACTAAACAGATTAGGAACGGAATGGTAGAATTACACCCTGTCTTGGGAACAGTAACTCCCAATGGGGGAACCGATAGTCGAGGAGTAATCCTCACCAGGAATAATGCAATATATTGCTCGTGGCCCAGAGATGAGCTGCGGTCAATCATTTCAGAATTCCCCGACCCTCGGAAGCATTTAGCCAGATGTCAAAAGTTTATCAGAGATCTGGGTAATGCATATGAACCGACAAACCAACATTGGCAGACATTATTGAAAGCGTGCCTACCCCCTAAGATTGACACCCAAAAATTCATCACTGATTGTAGATTAGAGTCGGATAGTCGTATGACTGACAAACTCAATCAGGAGAACTTAGAGCAAATCAACAGGCAACTAGAGTTGTATTTCCCCACAACTGTTAAGTGGAGAAGAATTTTCTCCATAAAGCAGAGGGAAAATGAAATGGCATCTGAATATTTCCATCGAGCACTGCAGGAAATGGCTAGATACACTGGGATCGAGGACATTAAGGACAATGTACATCACAGGGAGGTAGCTGTGTCAGTGCTAATGGACGGACTCAATAAGACAGTAAGGGACAGGGTACAAACATCTTTGCCTAATTGGAGAGGGGTCACAGTAGATTGCCTTAGAGAGTGCGCAATTGAACACCATAGGAATATTGCTAGGCGTAGGAAACTGCAAGAGGAGAGGCTGAGGATTGAAAGTATGCAGGCTCTTACACCAAAGTCTCATCAGCCCAAACCCCAAAACCCTAGTAGTAACAAAAGACCGAGAATATGTTACATTTGGAAAAATAAAGGACATTTTGCTAGAGATTGTAAGAATAGTACAGCACATAGCCAATATAGACCCCTAGACAGAGTAAACAAGCCACGTTATTAAACACATAGACGGGATCAAGGGACATATATTAAGGAATCACGAGCCATATATAAAACAGATTCGGTTAATGGGAAGAACAGAATAAATGCAACTTTACCCTTTTGACAGAACTTACTGGGGTTAGGAGGAGGCCTCTAAACTTCTGCTTCTCTCTCTAGCAGAAGTGACCTCTAAGTAACTTAACAGGAGTTTTGTTAGAGATGGTATACATATAGAGTGCTCCCACCCAGGAAGCACAAAATATGTTAGATACCCACGAAGACTAATGTTGCATTTCACTGTTTTAGATGCATGTCCATCACAGGTAGAGGAAATTATCTCAAGGATACCGGGTTCCCTATGAACTTAGAATGGACAAGACACTGGATTGATGGCTGGGATAGTCCCAGTAGAGATATAACACACATATAATTTTTTTTAAGGGGAACAGACCGATTAGGGAATCATTCCCCGTAGTGCCCAATCCAGATGTCAAACTTTGTAAAAATCTACTTTGCCTTTACAAGCTTACCTGTTACTAAACTCTATGTGATTGGTTTTCAAAAGCTCCCTCTTCATCCTCTTACTTTCACCGACAGGATTACAGTTCAAACGTCACATGCCTACTCGGTCTTTTCGGTCTTTTCAGAGTTCTGCCCAAACCCAGTATATCTCACCAGCATAGGGACACCGGTATCAGTGTGCCTGGTCATGCACAAAGGGTGGTGAATGGGAATACTGGTGAAGAGAGACTGTGCATAGATACCGATATACATGATGGTGTGACAGCCTGATGGTGAACGCAAATCTGACAAATTTCTTTTTATTATTTCCCCTCTCTTTTCACTTTCCACAGATGGTTTACTTCACACAACTGATAATACACAACAGTTAAACACATTGAAATGCAAGATTTATGTTCCCTACAGAAGATCGCTGACCCAGAGAGAACCCGTGACAAAGAGCAGAGTGTAGAGAACATCGTATCACTGGAGTGTCTGTTCCGGGAAGGTTGAGAGGCAGGACTGTTGAGACGGCACCTGAGCGCGGAGAACAACAAGACCAGAGGCGGTTGTCGCACCAGTTTTTTTATTTTTTTATTATTATTTTCTCCATCTCCCACTACCCTCCTTCTCTTTCTCCCCCTTCTTGTTTCCCTTCTCTTCCCTTAACAAGATGGACTTACCCCAAGAGACTGCGTTCCGGGTTTTCCTGTTAATCCTGTTGTTGACCAGGACAGTATGTTTCGGTGAGGATCCCAGAGGTCGAGAAAGGATCTGGAATGGGTTCTGATGGCGAGGATGGATTTGTAGAATCTCAAGAGCAACACATCACTCGAGCAAAGGCGAGTATCAGAAAGCGATCTGGTAGTCAGGGAGCTCGGAGGCACTGTGAAGGGTTATTGGCTGAGGAAAATTGCATTTGTAAGAATTGTGAGAACATAGTCAAGGATGGGTGCATCCAGAGATGTCAGTCCAGCCTTAATATCAACATGGACCGTCATCCATTGAGTGATTACCACTCACTAGTTGGTAAGGTCTTAAACCAGACAGAATGCTGGGTGTGCTCACAAGTTCCTCAAGGTCAGAGCAAGTCAGGATTAGTACCGTACCCTTTAGCAATAGATGAGGTACTTGAATAACGGGGTGGGAGACCGGTGGACAAGAAATTCAATATTTCTAGGCCCCCTAGTTTGAAGCTCCACCAGTATCATGTAAATAGATCCTTATTATGTTTCAATATTTCCAGTTACCGAAAACTGGGAAATTGGGAGGTGACATGGAATAACCAGACAATGGCCTTTTCGCACAGAGCTGATAGGATACCCATAGACTCTGAACTTGTACGCCAAATAGCCAACAGTGGAAGGTATTTTCGGTATAGGTATACTCGAGGAAGCAAGACCATGTGGGTTGGAGAAGTATCACCAGGGTACTGTGCTCATATCATCCAGCCTGATACTTGTACTGAGCAGATGGGAGAACTAGGGATTGGGTTTTTCACTTGGAAAGTTTGTAATATGGTAATGTCATATTCTGTCCCCTATGTTCTCCCCGATGATGCCTATTTCATATGTGGGAGGAAGGCGTATAAGTGGCTTGCCCCGAACTCAGAGGGATTGTGTTATGTTGGAAGAGTGTTGCCAGAGGTCATGACCATAACCCATGATAAGATGAAAGATGTTCACCGCAGTGCTCAGGCTCCTTATACTCATACTCACTATGAACACATCGTCAAGAGACACCTCATAGATAGGACAGAGCACGTAGCCTCTGATTTGATCCACAAATCCACCGGGATTCAATTCCTTCTCGCATTAGACATCACCCGTACTGCCAGAGGAATTATAAATTATAGGTATATCCATGCGCTAGCGAACTTGATAGATAATATCACTGAGATGTATGACGACACCTTCAGGTATACGGGAAGGGAGTTACAAGCTTACAAGACAGAACTGATCCAGCACAGGATGGTCCTCAATTATATCACAGCCGTGACGGGTGGGTACTGTGTCACTTTGGCAACTCAATACGGTGTGAAGTGCTGCACGTATATTACAAACAGCACTGACGACCCCACAGAGATTATCGATCAAAAGATGGATGTTATATTGCAGTTGAAGTGGGAGTTCCGGAGGAGACACAACCTTACCCTGACTGCTGTGGGTAATGAGCTGACCGGCTGGGTCTCATGGTTGAACCCACGAAATTGGTTCTCAGGATTTGGAGAGTGGGCTCAAAATATTATTATGAGTGTAGGGAAGTTTCTCCTTTGTATCCTGGGAGTCGTCATAATTATTGGCTTGATATTTAGATGTGTTCGAATTCTAACGCGGCGCAAGCACGCACAAAATTGATGAGTCTAAGGAGCGAGGGCGCTGTTACAGCAGCATATTTAATTTACGACCCATCCATAGAGACAGTGTTATGATAAGGATTGCAAATGAATTCCATGGCCTGTTTCTTTCACCCGTTTTTCCTGTGTCTCCCCCTCTGCCCAGATACACCGATCCGGAAAAGACATCGACCCTACCCAAGAATGTGTATGAAAATGTTATGTGAATGTATTTTTGTCTTATCTTCATCTCTACAACCTTCAGTTAATGACACACAGTCGACAGGTGATATCCACATATACTAGCACTCACATATGTTCCCCCTCCATGTATCATCAACTAAATGTGCACCCCATTTGTTGGAACAAGAAGCCGAAAAGAGCTCGGTAGTGTTTGTTGGCCCACTTACAGACCCTTAATACGGGATAAGGAGGATTCAATGTATACTTTGCAATACCTCGAAGCTTATCTAGAACATATACGGCACGATGATACATGCCCCTCAGACATGGATTCATACATACATGCTTTTTACTATCCCACTAGGTCATACATTTCCCGCCTACAACTCTCCTCCTACCATCCAATCGTCTGTAGATATTGTATTGATATTTTTCTGTTTAGTGTTTAGATAGTGGCAGTTATTGTTGACTGCCAAAGGGTGGACTGTCAAAGTCGAAAAATATTGCAGTACACACATCACGTACAAAATACACACACATGCCCACTGCGCGTGCACTTGTTCCGCCGTGCGTGCACATATCCGCAATTTGCGTATGGTCGCTCCCGCGACCCTGCGCGTGGTATGGGTATTTACGGCGGAGTTTGTGAACGCATGGAGAGCTATCAAAACATTACATATTTAATCCAAATAGTGCACATTGTACACATAGTCCCCCTGCACCACATCAGCAAGTATCAACAGTTTAAATGATTCCAGAACAAGGGGATTCACCTTTGCATGATAGGAGGGGACAGACTAAGGTTATAAGGTGGTGTTTGGTATCCAGCTGTAGGGTATTTTAAGGGTAACATTCCGGTGTTGGTTTGAGGAAGATCGCATGTTCCTGCGGATAGTTATGTGCAGAAGCAAAATACAGATATAAACTGTATTTACTGTATATTATGTATGCGGCGGGAATCCAGAGCAGACCACCCACAAGAACAGTTGAGAAAGACATCGCCCACCTTTTCAAATCAACCTATGACCTCTCCTGAACTGTAAAAGTGCATCCCTGTGTCCAATGGACAAAGGGATTACAGTATCCATTGTATTGCTTTTCGAAGTATTGTATAAAAAGCCTGTTGCAGCCTGGCCGGACACACAAGACTCTCAACGCTATAAACCTGATAGCGGAGGACCGGACCGGGAATCGCACGCGAATATTCTCACGTATGTACATTGACTGTAGCCATTTACTCTGTTGTATTGTAGTGCATAATTTGTATTGTTAACCCCCCTTTCAGAAATATTACTCTGTGGTGTCGGAACCCAGTGATTAACTACAAATCGGTGTTGTGTCCTCTTTTCCCTGCTAGGGTTTAAAGTGTATTACATTGACTAACTGTATAAGATTAAAAGTGTATTAATTGGGTGTGTACGTGCTGCGTGTACTTTGTACCCCCAGCGCGGCGTTTGTACGCAAAGTCCGTACAGTGATAGTATATAAAGTACTAAGTTTACTAAGTGTGTACTAAGTTTAGCGGCCGCAGCGGCTCCATGGTAAAAAGAGTGTTTAAAGGTATAGCTTTATGTTTTAAGATAATATCGACATTATCAACATGCTGGAAGCAATGAAGGATATTGGACTCTTGAGTTCACAAGCCGCTACCATGGCAGTATCGGCTAGGCGGGCGTTATGGATTCGCCAGTGGAACGCAGATGCAGATTCCAAAAGAAACATGGAGGCTCTCCCATATAAAGGTGAGGCCTTATTTGGCGATGGCCTGGATGCGTTAGTCTCGGCGGCTACCGCAGGTAAGTCAACATTTTTGCCCTCTGCGCCTGCACTGGCAAAAAAAGACCTATCACCCGCAAATGTAGTCCTTTCGGCCCAATAAATACAAAAAGGCGAGAGGTTCCCCCTTCTTTGCAGGAAGGGGAAGGGGAAAGAAGCCTACACCCGCTCCAGGTTCCCAAGAGCAGAAGTCTACCCCTAATTCTGCCAAATCCCCAGCATGACGCTGGAATTCCCTTGCGGGAGGCCGCTCGGCTGGGGGCACGTCTCAAACTCTTCAGCCAGGATTGGATTCTGTCTAACCTGGATCCCTGGGTGTTGCAAATAGTATCCCAGGGATACAAACTAGAGTTTCAAGACATTCCCCCATGCCGATTTTTCAAATCGACCTTGCCAGCTTCTCCGCCAGAGAGAGAAGCAGTAACAGCAGCAATCCAAAAATGATGTCAAGACCAGGTTATAGTCCTGGTACCGTTGTCACAACAAGGGCGGGGTTTGTATTCAAGCCTCTTTGTTGTTCCGAAGCCAGACGGCTCGGTCAGACCGATCCTAAATCTAAAAGATCTGAATTTCTTCCTGAAAAGGTTCAAGTTCAAGATGGAATCACTTCAGGCGGTGATTGCCAGTCTGGAGGAGGGGGACTACTTAGTGTCGGTGGATATAATGGATGCTTACCTGCATGTTCCCATTTATTCTACTCACCAGGCTTATCTGAGATTCGCGATTCAGGATTGCCATTACCAATTCCAGACGTTACCTTTCGGTCTCTCCACGGTGCCGAGGGTATTCACCAAGGTGATGGCGGAGATGATGGTCCTCCTTCGTCAGAAAGGAGTCTATATAATCCCTTATCTGGACGACCTCCTGATAAAGGCGAGATCCAGGGAGCAGTTATTACAAAACATATCCCTCTCCCTGTCAATACTCCGACAACACGGGTGGATCATAAATTACCCAAAGTCACAGTTGGAACTGATGACAAGGTTGTCTTTCCTCTGGATGATTCTGGACACAGAAGTTCAGAGAGTATTTCTTCCACTGGAAAAGGCTCTGGAAATCCAGAAAATGGTAAAACAGATATTGAAACCAACAAGTGTGTCGATCCATCAATGCATTCGGTTGTTGGGGAAGATGGTGGCGGCCTACGAGGCCATACAGTTTGGCAGGTTCCATGCCAGAGTATTCCAGTGGGACCTGTTGGACAAGTGGTCAGGGTCACACCTACACATGCACAGAAAGATAATCCTGTCATCAAAAACCAGGATTTAGCTCCTGTGGTGGTTGCACAGCTCTCACCTGCTATAGGGACACAGGTTCGGGATTCAGGACTGGGTCCTAGTAACCACGGATGCAAGTCTCCAAGGCTGGGGAGCAGTCTCTCAGGGAGAAAACTTCCAGGGACATTGGTCACAACAGGAAGCCTGCCTTCACATAAACGTTATGGAGCTAAGAGTCATTTACAACGGCCTTCAACAAGCAGTACATCTTCTCCAAGACCTTCCCGTGCAGATCCAGGTGGACAATGTAACAGCAATCGCATACATAAACAGGCAGGGCGGAACGAAAAGCAAAACGGCAATGGCAGAGGCGACAAAAATCCTCCGCTGGGCAGAAAAACATCTACAAACTCTGTCAGCAATATTCATTCCGGGAGTAGACAACTGGGAAGCAGACGTCCTCAGCAGATACAATCTCCATCCAGGAGAGTGGGGCCTCCACCAAGAAGTCTTCGCAGAGGTGACAAGTCTTTGGGGAGTTCCTCAAATAGACATGATGGCGTCTCGTCTCAACAAGAAGCTTCAGAGATACTGTTCCAAGTCGAGAGACCCTCAAGCAGTAGCAGTGGATGCACTGGTGACCCAGTGGGTGTTTCCGTCAGTGTATGTTTTCCCTCCACTTCCGCTGATCCCAAAAGTACTCAGGATCATAAGAAAGACAAGGATTCGAGCAATCTTCAATGCCCCAGACTGGCCAAGAAGGGCTTGGTACCCAGATCTTCAGCAGTTACTCATAGGAGATCCTCGGCCTCTTCCTCCTCGGGAGGACCTGCTGCAGCAGGGGCCCTGTGTGTACCAAGACTTACCGCGGCTACGTTTGACGGCATGGCTGTTGAGCGCCGTATTCTAGCCAGGAAGGGCATTCCTAAGCAGGTCATCCCCACCCTTATTCAGGCCAGAAAGGGAGTAACGTCAAAACATTACCACCGTATTTGGAGAAAATATGTGTCTTGGTGTGAATCCAAGAAAGCTCCTACGGAAGAGTTTCACTTAGGATGATACATGGTAGATATGTTGTATTATACATGTATTATACATGGTAGATATGTTGCATTACACTGCACTAAACTATTGTGTATTTCAAGCCTCTGTAGAGGCTGGCCACACCCCCTTTGTAGGCTGGCCACACCCCTACGTATGGGCCCCTATAACTGCATTCCCCCAGTGGGCCCTTCATGCCCCAGTCTGACACTGGTTGGGATAAGCACAGGAGACTGACTGAGTTTTACTGACTTGTGAGGGTATAGGATCAAGACGAGAGGTAGTGGAGTAGGATGATGAAAAGAGTGTTGATACTTCATCTTCACTTGTGGGATCAAATGAAGAGAAAGTGCCAGAGGGTTCAGGTAGGGAATTGAGCAGGTCACTGGCTGAGTTAGAGCATACCATTTCATCTCAGATTTTATCAATCTTACCCTTCAAGTAGGAAGCAAGTTCTTGTGCACGGATAGTAGCTAGTGTGGGGGGGGCGGGGGGGGGGGTGAGAGGGGGGGGGGGGGTGAGGGTAAAGAAGTGATCTAAATGTATTAAAAAGTCGCTTGGGGTTGGTGGCATGATACGAGATGAGAGATTGGAAATATGTTTGTTTGGCAGTGTCCAGGGCCTGACGATAGGATATGTAATGTCATGTTGTCACCGCTGCTGAAGGGAAAAGGAGCCATGAAGAAGAGCAGGCTCTGTAGATCTTGAACACAAGAATAGAGGGGGATGGAGGGACAGGAGAGGTGGGGAAGCTGCTGGAGGGATACAGGGCAAGGAGCTGCTGGAGGGACATAGGGCCTAATTCAGACCTGATCAGAGCTGCATGGCTACATTAAGCCACCCTGATAAGCAGGGAGACGCCCAGCACAGGGTTAGTCTGTCCCGCACATCTGGCCCTCCCACCGCCGCACAGGTACAAAAGCATTGCACAGCGGCAATGCTTTTGTACCTGAAGAGTAGCTCCCTACCAGCGCAGCTCCTGCGCACTGGCAGGGAGCTACCCGTCGCTCTTCGGATCACAGTAGCTGTGTGTGACGTCACACAGCCGCCGCGGCCCACACCCGCATGGTCCGGGCACGCCTGCGTTGCCTGGACCGTGCACCAAATCGGCGGCCCAACGACGCCGTCCCGCCCCATCCTGCCCGGTGAATGCCTCTGCCTGTCAATCAGGCAGAGGCGATCGCTGGGCTGAGATGCTTATAGTATCTCTGGCATGTGACGGCGCACTGCGGCATCTGTGCATGCGCAGTTCAGACCTGGTCGCCCGCTGTGTGAAAATGCACAGCAGCGATCAGGTCTGAATTAGGCCCATAGGCAGTGTGCCGCTGGAGTGACAGTGAGGCAAAGATGTATATAAGGGGCACTTTTGTTGGCATTATGTGTATAAGGGGCACTACTGTGGGCATTATGTGTATAAGCGGAACTACTGTGATCATGTGTTATGGGCACTACTCATGTGGAAATTATGTGTAAGGGGCACTACTGTAGGCATTTTGTACATAAGCAGCACTCCTACTGTGGACATTTTGTGTATAAGCGGCACTTTTGTGGGCATTATGTGTATAAGCGACACTACTGTGGTCATTATGTGTAAGAGGCACTACAACTGTAGATATTATGTGTAAGGGGCACTACCACTGTGGTAACTGTGTATAAGGGGACACTACTGTGGACATTATATATAATGGACACTACTGTGTGGTATGACGCATATAAAGGGGACCATGCTGTGGGAGGTTGTGATGTCTTACACATACCCCTTTCAGACATAGGACCCTGGAAATACATGGGTACTACACAGGTCTATCAACCCGGGAAATTTCCGGAGCTCAGCCTGAGCCTCTCATTCACACTACACCAAAATCCCGGGAAAATCCTGGGCCAGATGCATTCACACTGAACCCGGTTGTGCCCTGGAAATTGGTGTGGATTTAAAGGGGATACATTCAGAATAATGACATAATCTCCCTGCAGATATGTGCAAGGGCTAGAGAGTGTCTGAAGAATTCCTAACTCTTCATACCAATTTATAGCTCCCATAATCTCAGGAGATGAACATTGGGGGTCATTCCGAGTTGATCGCTCGCTAGCAGTTTTAAGCAGCCGCGCAAACGCATTGTCGCCGTCCACTGGAGAGTGTATTTCCGCTTTGCAGAAGTGCGAAGCTTGTGCAGCAGAGCGCCCGCAAAATCTTTTTGTGCAAAACAAGACCAGCCCTGTAGTTACTCTTCGTGTGCATTGATTCTAATGACGGAGGGACGGCTTTTGATGTCACGCACCTGCCCAGCAAACGCCCAGCCACGCCTGCGTTTTTTCAGCCATGTCTGCGTTTTTCCAAACACTCCCTGAAAACGGTCAGTTGCCACCCAGAAACGCCCACTTCATATCAATCTTCCTGTGTTCGGCCGTGCGACAGTAATGTTCGTTAGACTCTGTGCAAACTTACGATGCTCATTGTACCTGTACGACGCGCCTGCGCATTGCGGTGCATACGCATGCACAGAAATTCCGATTTTTAGCCTGATCGCTGCGCTGCGATCAACGGCAGCTAGCGATAAACTCGGAATGACCCCCATTGTGTAGAAACATCGCTACAATCAAGTCCTGATATGTCCCCTGGTGCATAAGCATTGTACTCGCAGGTAACATTTTAAACTGAGAGAGATGGGGAAGAGAGAGAGCAAGATTGGGAAAAGGGAGATAGATGGGAGAGAAAGAGATGGGGATGAGAGAGATGGGGAAAAGAGAGAGCAAGAGAGCGATTGAGAAAAGAGATGAGGATGAGACTGAGAGAGAGATAAGGACAAGAGTGAGAGAGATAAGGACAAGATGTCAGGTCTGTGTTTGTGTCTGTTCCTGGAAATATTAGTAACTGGAGCAATGTAAATATAAACATATAAGTCAGCGTAGAAGCTGATAGAGTCTCTGAAATAAACAGTCACTTAGAGCTAGTTCAGCCTGGGAACTGATGGTAACTGGGAACAACTGATGATCGGCCTGGAAACCGATGGTGGTTTGGAACAACCTATGATCAGTCTGGAAACCGATGGTGACTTGGAACAACTGATGATTGGTCTGGAAACTGATGGCGACTTGGAACAGAACTACACAGCAGTTAATGTGTTTAACAGCAACAGAACCAGATTTGGTTTTAGCAGGAGACATCTAAAAGCTAGAGCAGGATTCTTGGTGCAGGTGGATTAGCACAGTACTGCTGCAGAGTGGTAATGAACAGGTGAGAATGGCAATGCAGCACCTGGAGAGAGTCTCTAACTGCAAGTAGCTGTAGAAGCAGAATGTAGATGAAGCTGTAACCAAACTGGATGGCTGGTGCCTGTAGTTTCACGGAAGAGCTGACACAGGGAAGTCTCAGGAAACAGAGGACTGGAGCCAGGAGACGCTGTGCACTGGATGCGACGCGTTGTTCAAGGCAATGATACTTAGCCGGAACTCTGACTATGTACCACCTGGTCAGCAGCCATTGGATGAGTTAGTCATGTGTGCAGACATAGCGCAGGATTGGATGATATCAGATCAGTTGACCGCCAGTGTCATGGGGCACCCATGCAGTGCAGATGGCGGGATCACAGTGGGGTACACGCTATGTGGAATTCAGGGGTGCAAAGAGGCAGAAGGCCCTATGCCCCATGGACAGGCCACACACGCAGCATCAGGCTGGGACCATGATCTCTGGAGGCCCGTGCACCAGTGCGCTGGTAAGTGAAATACCGCTGAACGCTGATTCCTGACAGTACTCCCCCTTTTATATTTGGGCACTGAACACCCATGAGGCTTGGAAGAAAATTGCTTGTGAAAGACTTGAACTAACGTGGAGCATGTACATCTGTGGTGTTTACCCAACTCCTCTCTTCAGGACCATACCCGGACCAATCAATGAGATACTGTAGATGACAATACTGACAATGGGAATCCAGGATCCTCTCAACCTCTAACTCTTGAGTTTGGACCTTTGGAGATGCAGGAAGAGCCTTCTGGAAATGGTTGAGAATCAGAGGTCTAAGAAGAGAAACATGAAATTAACTGGGAATTTTTAAATATGGAGGCAACTTCAATTTGTAGTCCACTGGATTAATGACACGCTCTACTGGAAAAGGACCAATGAACCGTGGAGCGAACTTTATTGAAGGAACTCTGAGACGAAGATTACGGGTAGATAACCAGACTTTATCATCTGGTTTTAAACTGGGAACTGCTCTTTTCCGGTCAGCAAAGAATTTATACTGGCGGGATGCTTTCTTGAGAGAGAAATTAATCTTTTTCCAAACCTGGGAGAATTGCTGAAGAACTGAGGTGACTGCAGGCACAACAACAGCTGGAAGATCTTGGAAATCTGGAATTCTGGGATGTTGACCGTATACCGCAAAGAATGGAGTAGAATTGGTGGCTGTATAGTAAGGAAAGTTGCAAGCGAACTCTGCCCAAGGCAATAAATCCACCTAGTCATCTTGCGACAAAGAAATATAAAGTCTCAAGCTCACGGTTTACCCTCTCTCCCTGCCCGTTCGTCTGAGGACAATATACTGTAGAGAACTTCAACTTAACTTGCAAAGCAGAGCATAGAGCTCCCCAGAATCATGGTACAAATTGAACTTCATGGTTGGATAAAATCTCAGTCGGAAGTCCATGTAATCTGAAGATCTCACGTAGGAAGATTTGGGCAGTCTTTGGAGCAGAAGGCAAACCAATAAGTGGAACAAAATGAGCCATCTTCAAAAATCTGTTGACCACTACCCAGATGGTGTCGTACCCTTTGGAGGGAGGTAGGTCAGTGATGAAGTCCATCAACAGATGAGACCAGGGATGACCTGGCACCAAATTTGGCAGAAGTTGACGAGCAGGAGCCTGGCGAGGAACTTTGTGCTGGGCACACTTGGGACATGAAGCCACAGATTCTTGAATATCAGATTTCATATGAAACCACCAGTAGGACTGAAACAGAAACGTATAAGTCTTTAGACCCCAGGATGTCCAGTGAACTTGGATGTATGAGCCCAAGACAGTAGATTTGGACGGAGCTCAGAAGAAACAAACATCTTGCCAGGAGGCGGAAAAGAAGACACTTAAGTGGAAGCAAAAACAACAGGATTGAGGACTTGATGAGAAACTTGTTTTGAAGATTGTTCCATGGAACTCATGGAGCATGCTAAAGCACATGCTTTAACATTCTGAGGACCTAAATGGCTGTCGATGAGAAGGATGGATGAACCCTTTCTGTAGGTTCCCTTTGATGCAGTCACTCATAGCTTGAGTCTACGGAATGGAAAGAGGATAAGTGCATCCTGTAGGTGGCTTTTTCCGCGGAATGAGATCAATGGGACAATCCCACTACCGATGGGGAGAGAGAACATCAGCAGCCTGTTCGCTGAAGATGTCAGCAAAGTCTTTATAGGCCTTGGAAAGATTAGACTGGAGCTTCAACCCTGAAGATCTCATAGGATGAACTTGAGCCAGACAGGATTGGAATCATGAGGGACTCCATACTGTGAGCTGTAACAAAGACCAGTCAATTTGTGGATTGTGTAACTGAAGCCAAGGCATTCCCAGCACGCTCTCATGAGTAGCTTTAGGTATGACCAGGAATTCTTTGAGTTTGGAATGTAAAAAGCCCACTCCTAGGACCACCGTCTTAGATTGCTGAACGATGGAGCCCTCAGCAATTCGACTGCTGTCCATGGCAGTGAGATAGAGTGGATGAGAAAGTTTTGAAACAGGAAGATGGATTTTGTCAACTGCAGCCTGCATAATAAAGAATGGAAACAAAATGTGTCGGGGTGGTCCTAACTGGCGCTAAACTGCTCAGATGTAACAGATTTCGGAATAAATGTCACCACATTTAGATCAAGAAACAAAAACCAGCAATTTGAAACACTGTCATACACCACAAGCGCTAAATTAAGATATCACCATAACGTCCCTTTTAGGCTGAATGACGGATCCTTTCCACTCAGATGTATCTCCAATTCGGGTCAATAAAATATCGGCTTCCCAGGTATGGATACCATAAAAAAAGACAAAATAACAAGGACAAACCAATGTGTAGTAAATAATATCAACTCTTATTAAAGTTTGTATGGTGCCTTTAAAAAATTGAAGTGGATTCAAAGCGTACCCCACTCACACTGAAAAAGGAAGTATAAAGCACATCAGGGTTTCTTTGTGGGGGTCACCTTCATTAGTTCATATAACACCCAGCGTGTCAGAGATAGGATCACACTCAAACTCAAGGGTGACTTATGGTAGTTTCCTAAAGAAGGCAGGAGATGCGTACCCCAACACTCACACTGGATAGACTGGTTGTAAACACATAAAGGTATCTTTCTCTCCCTCAAGGAAAAAGGACAATCCAAAGATCGCGTACCACAACTCACAATCAGAAGAACTGTGTAACTCCTATCAAGGTATCTTTAGATTTTCATATGAGGATCACAGCTGTAAAGTTTCTGGTATGATCTGGAGACCATTCTGTGTTTCTGTCCCTAACTTGACTCCTCCTTTACAAGTTAGGACTTGGTGTTTTCCGAACAAGTAGGACAGGAACTAATCAAGTGACCAGCAGCAGCACAATATAAACACAGTCTTTCCCATAACCTTCTTGACCGCACCTCAAGGGTTAAGCGGGACCTATTCACTTGCATATGCTCATCAGAAGAGGAAGACTGAGGCTGTACTTGAGGCATAACTCGATGCTTGCGAGGGTCACCTTGAGAGCGTTCACTGGTACGTTCATGTAAACAACTTCCAGTTTTACACAAAATGAGATCAAAGCCTCCAGTTGCTCAGGGAGATCTCAGGTAGCCAACTCATCCTTTATACGATCGGACAGTCCATGCCAGAAAGCAGCAACCAACGCCTGGTTATTCCACTTAACCTCCGATGCCAATATTGTCCCGCGATACGTGTTCCCTGGCGAATCTGGAGGATGTCTGAGGAAGCAGATGTTGTACACCCAGGTTCATCGAAGATGCGTCGGAATGCAGCCACAAACTCTGTATAGTTGGTTAAGAGAGAATCTGCTTCCTCCCTTAATGGAGAAACCCAATTTAAGGCAGGACCAGTCAGGAGAGACACGATATATGCAACCTTTGCTATGGGTGTCGGGAAATGATGTGGCAGCAATTCAAAATGGACTTTGCACTGGAGACACTGAAGCTGTGGAACTAGAAGCTGAAGCTGGAGAGACAGAACTAGGGAGAGACTGTTGCAGAGTGTCCAGTCGGGAAGACATCCATTGCAGGAACTGGATAATTTGCTGTTGTGCAGCCTCTTGACCATCGAGCCATGACACTAGACTTTGAAGGGCCCCTGCCCCCACACTCTGACCGCCATCTGAGTCCATGGGCCTTGAACAAACTGTCGGGTCTGTGTTTGTCTCTGTTCCCAGGAGCACTAGTGGGTCAGGGTGGTGTGATGGAGAAAACGAGGAAACTGGAGTAAATTCCTGCGCATGTGCACAAATTATATTTATTGAAGGCACACAGGAAATATTAGCAAGTGGAGCAATGTAAATATAAACGTATAACTCAATGTGGAAGCTGATAGAGTCTCTGAAATAAACAGTCACTTAGAGCTAGTTCGGTCTGGGAATTGATGGTAACTCGGGACAACCAATGATTGGCCTGGAGCCGATGTTGACTTGATACAACCAATGATCGGTTTGGAAACCGATGGTGACTTGGTACAACCGATGATCAACCTGGAAACTGATGGTGAATTGGAACAACCGATGATCAGTCTGGAAATCGATGGTGGTTTGGAACAACTGATGATTGGCCTGGAAACCGATGGTGACTTGGAACAGAACTACCTAGGCATTTAATGTGTTTAACAGCAACAGAACCAGGTTTGGTTTTAGTGTCACACTCGGCTTGAGTTGAGGATCTGACGACTGATAATTGATTGAGGGAACAGCTTTTGGCAAAGGAAGGAAACGAGATTGCTGAATGTAGTTCTTACTCATGGATTGAAGACTTAGGCTCGAAGATGTAGAGGGGTAGGCAATGAGGACAATGAATGAGAACGATACACTGAAAAAAGATTAATTCAGCTTTACTGAGACCTCAATCATACACAACGACTAGGAGATAAGTCTGAGTGAATTCTGAAAGATTAAATGTTCGTGACTTGTAAACGATGCTGAAGAATACTGAATGGAGAAGTGACTTGTGATTTGTAAATGATGCTGAAGAACACTGAATGAAGAGATGACTTGTGATTTGTAAACAATACTGAAGAACTCTGAATTAAGAGATGACTTGTGATTTGTAAACGATGCTGAAGAACACTGAATGAAGAGATGACTTGTGATTTGTAAACAATGCTGAAGAACGCTGAATGAAGAGATGACTTGTGATTTGTAAACGATGCTGAAGAACGCTGCATGAAGAGATATTGAGATATGAAGAGATATGCTGAAGAACGATATTGAAGAGAGGATTGCTGTGAGCACCGTCAGCAAACGGAGATCCTCTACCAGATAGAGGACCCAGCGGTTAAACCGGAAGAGTAGGTGGACTGGGAGCAAAGGACTGCAATAACAGAACTGACCACCGGGTGACCACAACAGAACCAGGATACCAGGGGTTAACCTTGGAGCACAGAGCTTGAGCACCTTACAGCAGCAAGTAACTTGAAGCATTGGCACCATGACTAAGCATCAACCCCTTTTTATAAGGGAAGACTGCAGTGGATTAGCTGGATGCTAACTGGGATACCTATTGGCTTGGCTTGGTCTCCAACATGTTGGCTCCCTGAACAGAGGACACATGTGGAACCAGCACACAGCCACTACCTCAGGCCTCAGCCTCCCAGACGCCACACTCCAGCAACAGAACACTTAGAAACAGACACCTCTGGCTGCCATGCTCCGCTCCCCGGACCTGGACCCCGGCCTCCAGACACCCGGCAGCCGCACCGGAGGACCTCACTGCTGCAGCTCTTATCTGCCACAGCCACACCAGCCGGCTAACAGGAAGGCTGCAGGGCCCAGAACTGGAGGTAAGACTCCGGATGCTGACAGTACCCCCCCCCCCCTTTTAGGGTGGTCTCCAAACACCCACATTGCTTAGTGGGATTCTTGGCATGAAAGGCACGAATCAGTCTTGGAGCATGAAAATCCTCTGCAGCCACCCAAAATCTTTCCTCCGGACCATATCCTCTCCAATCTATGAGATACTGGAGACAACCATACCTCTTGTGGGAGTCAAGAATCTTATGAACCTCGAATTCCTCATTTTGAGCGGCTTGAACCCTGGGAGGTTTAGGGAAAGCTGCCCAAAATTATTTAGTACAAGAGGCTTTAGCAAAGAAATGTGAAAGGCATTGGGAATTTTCAAAAAGGGACTCTTTCAAAAAACACTCTTTCAATAGGGTATGGACCGATGAATCTTGGAGCAAACTTTTTGCTCAGAACTTTGAGTCTGAGGTTTCTGGTGGATATCCAAACATGATCTCCCATTTTGAGACTAGGAACAGCCTTCCGTTTCCGATTGGCGTAGGTCTAATATTTCTTGGAAGTCTTAAGTAGCGCTTTATGAATTTGTCCCCAAATCTTAGTGAACTGACGAAGAGTGGATTCAGCAGCAGGAACCTTGAGAGCTGGAAGAGATTGGAAGTAAGGAACTCGTGGATAAAAACCGTAGTTAATGACGAAAGGAGTGGAATTGGTAGAAGAATGATATAGGTTATTGTGTGCGAACTCAGCAAATGGGAGGTAATCCATCCAGTCATCCTGAGCAGGGGACATTAGCATCCGTAAGAAAGTTTCCAGATCTTGGTTCACTCTTTCAGTCTGTCCGTCAGCCTGGGGATGATAGGCTGCAGAGAAGTTCAACTTGATTCCTAGAACAGAGCTGAGAGCTTTCCAGAACTTGGCCATGAATTGAGGACCCCGATCAGAAACTATTTCCTGTGGGAGACCATGCAAACGGCAAATCTCTGAGAAAAACAATTTGGGTAGCTGAAGAGCAGAGGGAAGACTGGTGAGGGGTATGAAGTGAGCCATCTTCGATAATCGGTCCGCAATGACCCAAATGGTGTTGTGCCCTCTGGAGACTGGCAAATCAGTTATGAAATCCATAGAGATGTGAGATCAAGGCTTTTGAGGTGTTGGAAGTGGATGAAGAAGACCTGATGGAGATGTTCGTGGACTTTTACGTTGAGCACACTTGGAACAGGCTGCTACAAATTCAAAGACATCTGTTTTAAGATGAGGCCACCAGTAGAATCATTGAATGAACTTGAGAGTCCTAAGACCACCGACATGACCCATGAAAGGCAAAGAATGAGCCCACATAAGCAATTACCCGTGAAGATTTGGTGCCACAATGGTTCTCCCCGGAGGAGGAAGAGGAACAGTATAAGTTGAAGCAAATGAAGCCGGATTCAGAATAAATTGTTTCTCAGAGGAGTTGAGTGAATCATCCATTTGAAAAGAACGAGAAAGTGCATCTGCTCTTCAATTTAAGGTTCCTGGGTGGTAAGAGGGTTTGAAGGAGAACCAAGAGAAGAAGAGAGCCCACCTGACTTGCTGTGGGTTTAAACAACGAGCTCTCTGAAGGTACAGAAGATTCTTGTGATCCGTGATAACAGAGATAGGGTGTTGAGCTCCTTCTAATGAATTTCGCCACTCTTCAAAAGCTAATTTTATGGCCAACAGTTCTTGTTCACCAATAGGATAATTTTGCTCTGCTTGGGAGAATCTTCGAGAAAAATATGCACAAGGATGACTTTTCTTATTTTCGAAGAGCTGAGAAAGAACTGCCCCGACTCCCACCAAAGAAGCATCTACTTCTACCTAAAAGGGGCGATTGAGATCAGGTTGGCGAAAAATTGGAGCGGACATGAAGGCTTCTTTTAAGAACGTGAAGGCTTCCAGAGCCTCGGGTGGCCACATTGAAGGATTGGCTCCTTTCCTGGTTAACATGGTAATTGGGGCAATTAAATATAAAAAAGAGCGCTATATGTTCTAAGCATGGCACCTGTAAAGAAATGCAATTGGTTAAAAACAATTATGTTTACAGCTCCTTTTGGAGTGATTATGGCAGCCAGGGGTAAATATAGTCTCTCGGTTATGACTGTCCCTTACTTGCCCTACCTGTTGGTAAGTAGCGGTATTCCTCAGCCTTTACGGCTGTCTGTGGCTCCGGATATATTGCCGCCTATCTGCCGCTATGGGGGGCGGAGAGCGGGATGCTGATGTGGTCCGGCGGACGCTGACTGTTCGTGGCTCTGGATGTTTTCCCGCCTCTCCACCGCTGCTTCCAGCCGAGAGCGGAGAGCAGAATGATTACGTGATCCGGCGGGCGCTGACAGTCTCCGATGGTGGCGGTGTGGACCTCCTGGCTGTCTGTATACGTCTCCAATGCGTTTTGTGCATATGCTGCACTTTTTCAAGGATGACTAAAATTCCTAATGGATCCAGTATTTATAAGAAACAAATGTTATTGTTCCAAAGAATAAAAACAGAAGTTCCAGTCCAGAAATGCCCAAATTCCTCGGAAATCACATGTTAGTGTCCACAATGTGATTGAGACAGATTAAAAAAATTCCATGATGCCACCTCTCTGCCCCCACAGCGGCAGAGAGTTGGCAATATATCCGGAGCCACGGACAGCCGAAAAAAAGGCTGAGGAATACCGCTACTTACCACCAGGTAGGGCAAGTAAGGGACAGTCATAATCGAGAGAATATATTTACCCCTGGCTGCCATAATCAATCCAAAAGGAGCTGTAAACATAATTGTTTTTCAACAATTACATTTCTTTACAGGTGCCATGCTTAGAGCATATAGCGCTCTTTTTTATATTTAATTGTTTTATTGAACCAAATTAGCTGCTTTCAAAACATACAGCGCGGATAACATTTTTTTATCTTATGGTAATTGGGGCGATGATAGTGGAGTAGTACTTGATAAATTTCCTGTACAAACTGGCAAAGCCAGGAAATCGTTGGATCCCTTTTAGAGTGGTAGGAAGAGTCCAATCATGAATTGCTTGGACCTTGGTTGAATCCATCTGTAGCTCCTGTCCGGAGATAACGTAACTGAGAAAGGCGATGGAAAGTACCTCAAAGGTGCACTTTTCCAACTTGCAAAAAAGATGATTTTTCCTAAGATGGCTTAAGACCTCTTTGACTTGCTCACGATGGATCTTCAAATCTTTAGAAAAAATTAGAATATCGTCCAAATATACCACTAGACACCTGTAAAGAAGATCTCTGAATATCTCGTTCACAAAGTTCTGGAAGACCGCCAGAGCATTGCAGAGCCCGAAGGACATCACTAGATACTCTAAATTCCCATCCCGGGTGTTAAAGGTGGTCTTCCACTCGTCTCCAGAACGAATACATATCAGGTTATAAGCCCCTCAAAGGTCCAGCTTAGTGAAAATGGTGGCACCTTTCACTCGATTGAATAACTCAAATAATAAGGAATCAGGGGCAGAGGATATCTGTTCTTCACAGTGATCTCATTTAACCCCCGGTAGTCTATGCATGGCCGCAGACTCCATCCTTCTTTTTCACGAAAAAGAAACCTACCCCGGCTGGAGAGGAAGAGTGGCGAATAAAACCTTTACTGAGATTTTCCAAAATGTAGTCTGACGTGGCCTGGGTCTCTGGAAGGGATACTGTAATGGGTATATTCGACCTCTTGGAGGAGTCTTGCCAGGTATCAAATCAATGGGACAGTCCCAACTATGACGGGGAGGCAGAGTGTCAGCTCCCTGTTTGCTAAAGACATCTTGAAAGTCCTGATAGACTACTGGGAGTTCAGCAGGATTCAAATTACAAAGAGGTTTCACAGGTGCTAAGCATTCATGGAAGCAAGACTCATCCCAACTGAGCACATTCATAGTCTGCCAATCGATGCGGGGATTATGTCTTTGTAGCCAAGGGAATCCGAAAATTAATTCTTGAGAGGCTTTAGGAATTACTAGGAAAGAGATGTTTTTGGAATGAAGAGCTCCAATCTTTAATTTGAGAGTAACAGTGCGATGAGTAATGATTCCTTCAGGGATGTAACTTCCATCAACTGCAGTGATTGAAATAGGACAATCCAACTTCACCCTCTGAATTCCGGTTCGCTTGACTAGTGCCAAGGTGATAAAATTCTCAGCTGCTCCAGAGTCGAGTAGTGCAGAAACAAAAAGAGAAGAGGAGAGCTCTAGAAAAGTGGACGGCACAGATTCTTTCCTGAGAGGTAATTCCGATGAGACTCCTAACATAACCTCTCCTGCGTAAATTAGGAGCGTGAGTTTCCCGACCGATGACTGCAGGACTTGACAAAATGATCAGCCGCACCGCAATACATACAGAGGTTTCCTAGCCTCCGCCTTTGTCGTTCTTCATCAGTGAGACGAGACTGGTTAACCTGCATGGGTTCCTCTGTAGATGTAGAAGATGGTCTAGGACAGCGGTGGCCAACCCGCAGCTCTCGAGCTGCATGCGGCTCTTTCATCCGCCGCATGCGGCTCGGCCAGCTCCTGGCCACCACTGCCGCCCAGCCCCAGACACATGCACTCCTCTCCGGCAGCGGTGTCTTGCTTCAATTCGACGCCGGCCCGTGAGCCAATAAGGCTCCTGATTGGCTGCCGGACCGCGAGCTTTGATTGGCTCATGGACCGGAGCCTAATTCAAGAGAGACACCGCCGCCGGAGAGAGCAGAAGCAGCAGCAGCAGTGCGGTGAGATGGGGGGCTGGGGACATGTGTATCTGTACTGGGAGCATAGCAGGCTCTGGGGGCATGTCTGGCACTGGGAGCATAGCAGGCACTGGGGGCATAGCAGGCACTGTGGGGACATGTGTATCTGGCACTGGGGGCATAGCAGGCACTGTGGGGACGTGTGTATCTGCACTGGGGGCATATCTGGCACTGGGGCATAGCAGGCACTGGGAGCATAGCAGGCACCGGGGGCATATCTGGCACTGGGGCATAGCAGGCACTGGGAGCATAGCAGGCACTGGGAGCATAGCAGGCACTGGGGGCATAGCAGGCACTATGGGGACATGTGTATCTGGCACTGGGGGCATATCTAGCACTGGGGGCATATCTGGCACTGGGAGCATAGCAGGCACTGGGGGCATATCTAGCACTGAGGGCATATGTGGCACTGGGAGCATATCTGGCACTGGGAGCATAGCAGGCACTGTGGGGACATGCGTATCTGCACTGGGGGCATATCTGGCACTGGGGCATAGCAGGCACTGTGGGGACATGTGTATCTTGTACTGGGGGCATATCTGGCACTGGGGGCATAGCAGGCACTGTGGGGACATGTGTATCTGCACTGGGGGCATATCTGGCACTGGGGCATTGCAGGCACTGGGAGCATAGCAGGCACTGTGGGGACATGTGTATCTGGCACTGGGGGCATATCTGGCACTTGGAGCATAGCAGGCACTGTGGGGACATGTGTATCTGCACTGGGGGCATAGAAGGCACTGGGGGCGTGTCTGGCACTGTGGGGACATGTGTATATTGTACTGGGGGCATATCTGGCACTGGGGGCATAGCAGGCACTGTGGGGACATTTGTATCTGCACTGGGGGCATAAAAGGCACTGGGGCATAGCAGGCATTGGGAGCATAACAGGCACTGGTGGCATAGCAGGCACTGTGGGGACATGTGTATCTGGCACTGGGGGCATATCTGGCACTGGGGGCATAGCAGGCACTGTGGGGACATGTGTATGCACTGGGGGCATAACTGGCACTGTGGGGTCATGTATATCTTGTACTGGGCGCACATCTGGCACTGGGGGCATAGCAGGCACTGTGGGGACATGTGTATCTGCACTGGGGGCATATCTGGCACTGGGGCATAGCAGGCACAGGGGGCATAGCAGGCACTGTGGGGACATGTGTATCTGGCACTGGGGCCATATCTGGCACTGTGGGGGCATATATGTATCTGGCACTGTGGAGGCACCCATTTCTTTGGCGTTTTTATATGTACGTGGCACTGCACTGGGGCATTATATGTATCTGGCACTGTACAACATGACGAAAAACGGGGTTATGATATGAGGTCATACTTCTACAAACGTCATACCGAAAGGTGTGCACACAAAAATGGGGCGTGGCTTTGTGACAACTAGGCCACGCCCTCATATTTGCGCACGCGTCTTCGGCACGCGCATGATAGTGGCTCTTACTCTTGACTATCTTTTCTGGCTCTTTGTCTCTGACTGGTTGGCCACCCCTGGTCTAGGAAGAGGAGCAACCCAAGGTCTCAGACGGTCCGACTTTGATCTCTCCAGGCAACACTCTCTATACCTCAGATACAGCTTGTTGCACAGAGAGACTAGTTTGCCCAACTTGTCTGGAATGTCTAGGGTGGCTAGATCATCCTTAATCTTGTCTGAAAGACCGTTCCAGAAAGCTGCTGAGAGCTTCTTCGTTCCAACCAAGTTCGGAAGAGAGGGTATAAAACTGGATAACGTATTGACTGATGGTTCGAGTTTCCTGTCGCAATTGCAGAATTTCCAAAGAAGCTGAAGAAGTCCTGCCTGGTTCGTCGAAAATCTTTTGGAAAGTTGATACAAATTCGGAGTAATTTGAAAGAATGGGATCCGCTCTCTCCCACAGAGGAGAGATCCGCTCTCTCCCACAGAGGCCCTTTCTAATGTCTTACCGGTCAACAGAGAAATAATATAAGCTATCCTGGTCCAGGCGGTTGGGAAATTCACTGACTGTAACTCAAACTGAATCTCACATTGGTTGAGGAAACCGCGGCATTGCTTTGGATTACCGTCAAACTTACTAGGTGAAGGTAATTGCAACCGTGGAAGTGGAACTGGCACAGGAGCTGTTAGAACTGGATTGGCAGGAATGGTAGTTGGCACTTGGGGTATGGATATGAGTGTATGGAGAGAGTCTAGACGAGCTGACATACTTTGCATAAACTGCACGATTTGAGTTTGCGTAGCTTCATGCTTATTTAAACGTGACAGGATGTCTGAGGCTGCGTCACCCCCAGAAGCCTGATCATTTGTCGGATCCATGGGGCCAGTGCTTACTGTCGCGCTAGGCTTGAGTTGAGGATCTGACGACTAACAATTGACTGAGGGAGCAGCTTTCGGCAAAGGAAGGAGACGAAATGGCTGAATGTAGTTCTTACTCATGGATTGAAGACTTAGGATCGAAGATGTAGAGGGGTAGGCAATGAGGACAATGAATGAGAACAATACACTGAAGAAAGATTAATTCAGCTTTACTGAGACCTCAATCATACACAATGACTAGGAGATAAGTCTGAGTGAATTCTAAAAGACAAAATGTTCGTGACTTGTAAATGATGCTGAAGAATACTGAATGAAGAAGTCACTTGTGATTTGTAAATGATGCTGAAGAACTCTGAATGAAGAGATGACTTGTGATTTGTAAACGATGCTGAAGAACACTGAATGAAGAGATGACTTGTGATTTGTAAATGATGAGGTCCCAGCGGTTAAACCGCAAGAGTAGGTGGACTGGGAGCAAAGGACTACAATAACAGAACTGACCACTGGGCGGCCACAACAGAACCAGGATACCAGGGGTTAACCTGGGAGCACAGAGCTTGAGCACCTTACAGCAGCAAGTAACTATTGGCTTGGCTTGGTCTCCAACGTGTTGGCTCCCTGCACAGAGGACGCATGTGGAACCATCACACAGCCACTACCTCAGGCCTCAGCCTCCCAGATGCCGCACTCCAGCAACAGAACACTTAGAAACAGACACGTCCGGCTGCTGTGCTCCACTCCTCAGGACCCAGACCCCGGCCTCCAGACATCTGGCAGCCGCACCGGAGGACCTTGCTGCTGCAGCTCCTATCTGCCGCAGCGACACCAGCCAGCTAACAGGAAGGCCGCAGGGACCAGAACTGGAGGTAAGACTCCGGATGCTGACATTTAGCAGGAGACATCTGAAACCTAGAGCAGGATTCTTGGTGCAGGTGGATTAGCACAGTACTGCTGCAAAGTGGTAATGAACAGGTGAGAATGGTAATGCAGCACCTGGAGAAAGTCTCCTACTGCAAGTAGTTGTAGAAGCAGAATGTAGATGAAGCTGTAACCAAACTGGATGGCTGGTGCCTGTAGTTCCACAGAAGAGCTGACACAGGGAAGTCTCAAGACAGAGGACTGGAGCCAGGAGACGCTGTGCACTGGATGCCACCCGTTGTTCAAGGCAGTGATACTGAGCCGGAACTCTGAGTATATACCCCTTGGTCAGTAGCCATTGGATGAGTTAGTCATGTGTGCAGACACAGCGCAGGATTGGATGATACCGGGGGTGCCCATGCAGTGCAGATGGCGGGATCACAGCAGGGTATACGTCATGTGGAATTCAGGGGTGCAAAGAGGCAGAGGGCCCTATGCCCCATGGATAGGCCCCTCACTCAACATCAGGCTGGGACCGTGACCTCCAGAGGCCCGTGCGCCAGCGCGCTGGTAAGTGAGATACCGCTGAACACTGATTCTTGACACAAGAGAGGGAGAGAGGAATGAGAGTGCCAGAGATGAGGATGAGAGAGAGATATGAGGATGAGAGACCGAAAAGAAAGAAGACTATAAAAAAACAGGGACAACTATGGAGCTTAACAGCACTTTGAAAGAGCACAGCTCCAGATGTCCAATCAGGGTAGGGGAATGTCAGGACTCTCCCATGGTCCTGGGGATATATAATTTATAATGGCAGGTGTAAAGTTGGGAAGAGAGAGAGAAAGAGATGGGATAGAGAGAAAGCAAGATGGGGAAGAGAGAGAGATAGATGGGAAAGGAAGAGACGGGGATGACAGAGATAGGGAAGAGAGAAAGCAAGAGAGCAATTGAGAAAAGAGAGATGGGATGAGTGAGATAGAGATAAGGACGAGAGTGAGAGAGATGAGGACAAGAGGGGGAGAGAGGAATGAGAGAGCTAGAGATGAGGACAAGAGAGAGATGAGGATGAGAGATAGAGAGAAAGATGAGGACGAGAGAGAGAAAAGAAAGAAGAATTAAAAAAACAGGGACAACTATGGAGCTTAACAGCAGTTTAAAGGTGTTAGAGGCGCTGGGACGCGTTGGCTCCCAGCCGTTGCTAGGCAGCGGGGCCAGCGTGTCACTTCCGCCCTGGGCTCTCCGTCCCCAGCTGGTTGCTTGGCAACTGGGGACGCCAGGCGGTCGTCCTGCACTGTGAACCCCGGCTGAGCAGCCGGGACACAGTGCGCCGCGTGCCAGGGACAGGTGGAATAATTAGGATCCAGGGGGCTGGGCTGTCGGGTCTCCTTTATTTGGCCCGCAGGGACTTTTTATGAGAGCCAGGACAGGCCATCCCCGCCGGTGATAGCTTTCTGCTAGCTCGACCCTGGTTCCTGTCAGCAGTTCCCTGTGGAGCTGAGTCTTGCCTTTGGAGTGTTCCTGTGCGGCCAGTTCATTCCTGCATCCTATGTCCTGTGTCCTGGTGTCTGGAGCCTGATCCTTGGAATCATTTCCAGCCTTCAGTCCAGTGACCCCGTATCTGCAGCCTTTTGGTCCAGATCCTTCTGCATACACCCTTACCGGTGTCGTGAGTAGCGGCTCTGCCGCATCATACAGCTTTCGGCTGTATTATTCTTTCCTTCTTGGCTTTGTGTTTTCTGCTGAGGTTTCCGCCAGTGTTCTCACCGAACTGCGACGGAGTCGGGTTTGGCATTTGGCCAACGTTACTTTTGTTAAGGTTTTTCTTGGCGGCTGCTCCGCACATAAATTAGGTTATTGTTTTCAGTAGTTTCCCTTTCTTGTTTTTCTGTCTTAGTTAGTCTTCCCCTTGTTCTCTCTCGGCCGCGGTTAACGCCTTGTCACTCACTAAGACCGGGGGGGCATCTGAATTGGGCAGACCTAATCCGCCCGTCAAATGCGGCTGCCGTGGGCCCAAGAAACCATAGTCTCGCAGGCGTTGACCGACTACTTGGGAGAGACAACGGAGTCAGGGTTTCCTATAGGGATTGCTGCTAATCTCAACTTGAACTGCAGCACCACGCTTCTATACTTGGAACTCCTCTGCCGCCACTCTGTCTTCTGAGTTCTAGGTACAGAGAACATAACAAAAGGAGCACAACTCCAGATATCAAATCAAGGTAGGGGAATGTCGGGACTCTCCCATGGTGCTGGGGATATATAATTTATAATGGCAGGTGTATGGTGGGTCAAGACACCCGCATTATTCCCAGTAGTGTGTCGCACTGTACCTGCGCTGAACCCGGGGTACAGACACAGGGCTGTGGTAGTGGATGGGAGAGCACTCACTTTTCCCTGGTTGATGGCGGGCACTTATAGGCTGTTGCGTTGCTGCTTTCCTGCAGTGTCGATGCCAGTGCTGTCCGTTTAGAAATCTACTGCACCAGTCAGAGCCCGTCTCGACCTCCCTGTGATATCCCATCTACAGCCAACAAGGATAATCGCAGTCCCCCCACCCCCATTGTGGTGAATGTGTGGGGACCCCTTTTGTGTGGGGGGCCCCAGGATGGTCACCCCTGTCACCCAGCCTAAAATCCGGCCCTGCTAGGGGCTGCACCTTCACTGCCCACGGCATCTGTATTCAGCTTGGAATGGGACCCTGCATCCTAGAGAGCCACTGTAGAGACACCTGAAGCATACTTTGGACTCTCCAAGCGCTCACCTTTCTGGTCATGGCTAAAACTGTTAACATCTCCTATATAATAGCCCTGTGACTCTGTGCCTGGACCTCTAACGCTGGGCATGGCTAGGAGCTCTCATTGGGTTAGTGGCAGGTCTATCACACCCAGCCCACAGCTGATTGGACGAGAAACGCCCTCCCACACAGGTTACATCCAATGGGAGGTACTGCCCTTTGGCTGCTGTGTTTTCACAGAGCAGGATTAGCAATGGGACTGATGGAGCTGCAGCTCCAGCCCCACACCCCAAAATAGTCCCACTGCACCTGCAGCATCACCCACCCCCCAACAATTTACACATAAACATTGATACACATTCAAAAAGGGGGCTTGACCACGGGTACAGCAGCGTGGCCACGCCCATTTTTATAAACTTTCAATGGAAGCTTGGAGAGTCAAAAAATGGTACAGTCCATAAAAAAAAAGAGACTGTACCTGCCAAAAAGGTCCAGCTGGAGGGTATGGCACTGCATCTGCAGCAAGTCTCTGCGCTGTAGATAGGGAAACCGGTCCTTGTAGCAGTGATGCTTACACACGTAACGCCCCCTGTAGCAGTGCCGCCTACACACGTAACGCGCCCTGTAGCAGAGCCGCTTACACATGTAACGCCCCCTGTACCAGTGCCGCTTACACACGTAACGCGCCAATGTACCAGTGACGCTTAGACACAAAACGCCCCTTGTAGCAGTGATGCTTAGACACGTAATGCCCTCTGTACCAGTGCCGCTTATACACGTAACGCCCCCTGTACCAGTGCCGCTTACACACGTTACGCCCCCCCCCCTGTACCAGTGCCGCTCACACACGTAACGCCCCCCCTGTACCGGTGACGCTTACACACGTAACGCTCCCTGTACCAGTGATGCTTACACACGTAACGCCCCCTGTACCAGTGACGCTTACAAACGTAATGCCCCCTCTAGCAGTGACGCTTACACACGTAACGCCCCCTGTACCAGTGACGCTTACACACGTAATGCCCCCTCTAGCAGTGACGCTTACACACGTAACGCCCCCTGTACCAGTGACGCTTACACACGTAACGCCCCCTGTACCAGTGACGCTTACACACGTAACATCCTCTGTACCAGTGCCGCTTAAACACATAAACCCCCTGTACCAGTGCCGCTTAAACACGTAACGCCCCCTGTAGCAGTGATCCTTACACACGTAACGCCCCCTGTACCAGTGCCGCTTACACATGTAACGCCCCTTGTACCAGTGCCGCTTACACACGTAATGCCCCCTGTAGCAGTGACGATTACACACGTAGCGCCCCCTCTACCAGTGCCACTTACACACGTAACGCCCTCTGTACCAGTGCCGCTTACACACATAACGCTCCCTGCACCAGTGCCGCTAACACACGTGATGCCCCCTGTAGCACTGATGCTTACACACGTAACGCTCCCTGTACCAGTGCCGCTTACACACGTAACGCTCCCTGTAGCAGTGACAATTACACACGTAACGCTCCCTGTACCAGTGGCGCTTACACACGTAACGCCCCGTGTACCAGTGCCGCTTACACACGTAATGCTCCCTGTACCAGTGCCGCTTACACACGTAACGCCCCCTGTAGCAGTGACGCTTACACACGTAACGCCCCTGTACCAGTGATGCTTACACACGTAATGCCTCCTGTACCATTGATGCTTACACACGTAACGCCCTCTGTACCAGTGACGCTTACACACATAATGCCCCCTGTGCCAGTGATGCTTACACATGTAACGCCCCCTGTACCAGTGCCGCTTACACACGTAACACTCCCTGTACCAGTGCCGCTTACACATGTAACGCCCCCTGTAGCAGTGACGCTTACACATGTAGCGCCCCCTTTACTAGTGCCGCTTACAAACGTAACGCCCCCTGTACCAGTGGCGCTTACACACGTAACGCCCCCTCTACCAGTGGCGCTTACACACGTAACGCCCCGTGTACCAGTGCCGCTTACACACGTAACGCTCCCTGTACCAGTGCCGCTACACACGTAATGCCCCCTGTAGCAGTGACGCTTACACACGTAACGCCCCTGTACCAGTGATGCTTACACACGTAACGCCTCCTGTACCATTGATGCTTACACACATAACGCCCTCTGTACCAGTGACGCTTACACACATAACGCCCCCTGTGCCAGTGATGCTTACACATGTAACGCCCCCTGTAGCAGTGACGCTTACACACGTAACGCCCCCTGTACCAGTGACGCTTACACACGTAATGCCTCCTGTACTAGTGACGCTTACACACATTATGCAGCAGTCACACATACACACACAACAGACACATATATATATATATATATATATACAAACACACACACATACATACTGTACATACATTACACACATACACAATCACACATATATACTGTATACACAGACACTCTATATATATATATACATACATATTTATATATATATATATATATATATATACATATACACACACACACACACACACACACACACACACACACACACACACACACACACACTCTTTCCAGACACTTATCTAATGAAATCTGGCTGGCCGAAGCTGTAGCAGCTCATCCTCCTGTTGCAGCATGGTCCCGTCTAGCTCCGCCCACTTTAGCTCCCGCCCGGCCACTGAATGTAACACAGGGGAGGGGAAGGGGAGAGGAGGCTTTGTGCTGCCGGCGCCGAGGGGGAGAGGAGGTTTTGTGCTGCCGGCGCTGCTGCATGTGTGACAGCAGCCGGCAGCAGCAGCAGCAGGGATAGCAGCAGCAGCTCAGCACAGTCTCTCCTTCCTGGTGCCTCCCTGCACTGCATCTCTTTGCTGAGCGGCTAGCGCCGGGCCTGTGTGAAGTGTCACTGACACTGCACAGCACTCTCACGTTTTACATTGATTCAGCCAGTCACTCAGTTCTGCCAGCCAGTCACTACTGTTAGCACCAGTGTCCCAACGCGCTTTATTACAGGGAAGTAGACGCACTAAATAAACTACTGCTCCCAGCAGCCCTTAGCGCCGAAACATTCCGACCCTTAGGGCTGCTGGGAGCTGTAGTTTATTGCAACATCTTCTACCCTGTAATGCAGCGCGTTGGGACACTGGTGCTAACAATAGTGACTGGCTGCTGTGCGAGTCTCCGGGAGAGCCACTGTCAAAGGGAGGACAGCAGCTTAGCTGCTTACAGGAGGAGAAGCAGGAGAAACATTACCCACCCCTAAAAATGAAATAAAATATCTCCCAGCGCTTATGTTTCTCAAGTTAATCAGTATATTTCCCACTATAATCATCAGGGTATCCAAGTTTATAAATAAATCCAATAAAAATATTTTTAAATAAATATATTTTCTTTATTCAGAGTATGGTATTTACAACACCTCATAAAAGAAATTTTATCTGACTCTACTATCCAAATAAAATCAATTTAATTGTGAATCCTAATACCGGTATACTTTAGACAAAAAACAAACCAACATATAACATATACTATTTAGTGATACGCTTATTTCAGCGATTTACTCACTTAAAAGTCCACAGTTACAATCAGAGCCGGCCCTAACCAATATGATGCCCTAGGCAAGATTTTGGCTGGTGCCCCCTAGCACCGCCGCTAGTTCTGTAGGAGATGCCTGGCATGAGTCAGCAGGCAGCTCTGCTAACATTGGGCGCCTTTTGTTTATGAAAATGCATCATATTATTTGCATTACTGTGTGGCTATGATGCACAAGCAGCTTCTGTTAATTAAAATGATATGCAGCATGTCTATATTCTGTGTGTGACTGCGGCTGTATCTGCATACGAAATGCTACATTACAGTGATTTCCAGGAATACACTGCAACGTAGCCGCAGTCACACACAGAATATAGGCATGCCGCATATCATTTTAATCAGCAGAAGCTGCTGGTGCCCCTAAGCATACCAAATGCCCTAGGCATTTGCCTAGTTTGCCTATGCCTAAGGCCGGCTCTGGTTACAATCTCCAAACAAGTTCTCATTCCTAGCAGGAGAATTGAGTTTTTACTGGGGAAATAAAGTCCTGTGTCTCCAGAAATAGGCTGTGCCCAACCAGACCAAATAGCTCTGCTCACCGCAATAATTAGTACTTGACTAGCATGAGCATATTTTTATGATCAAAACAGCATTCTTAGTCAGGAGTGTGCCATGTATAGACTTACTTTAATGCCACAGGTCCAGAAAGGTACGGGTGTCTGCCGGCAGACAGTTGTTAGTGCCTCTCCTGAGGAAGCCTGCTTAGACAGGCGAAACTAGTCGATTGCAGAGGCACTAACAACTGTCTGCCGGCAGACACCCGTACCTTTCTGGACCTGTGGCATTAAAGTAAGTCTATACATGGCACACTCCTGACTAAGAATGCTGTTTTGATCATAAAAATATGCTCATGCTAGTCAAGGACTAATTATTGCGGTGAGCAGAGCTATTTGGTCTTGTTGGGCACAGCCTACTTCTGGAGACACAGGACTTTATTTCCCCAGTAAAAACTCAATTCTCCTGCTAGGAATGAGAACTTGTTTGGAGATTGTAACTGTGGACTTTTAAGTGAGTAAATCGCTGAAATAAGCGTATCACTAAATAGTATATGTTATATGTTGGTTTGTTTTTTGTCTAAAGTATACCGGTATTAGGATTCACAATTAAATTGATTTTATTTGGATAGTAGAGTCAGATAAAATTTCTTTTATGAGGTGTTGTAAATACCATACTCTGAATAAAGAAAATATATTTATTTAAAAATATTTTTATTGGATTTATTTATAAACTTGGATACCCTGATGATTATAGTGGGAAATATACTGATTCACTTGAGAAACATAAGCGCTGGGAGATATTTTATTTCATTTTTTGGTTCAGATTTTAAGAGGCTAGTGGAAAGCCTCTTTTTTCTCCATAGCAGCTTTAACCGATCAAGTGAGGCAAACAAGCGCAGTCCTCAAACCCCCTTTATTACCCACCCCTCCCTGACTCACAGTACCTCCGGCCCCATCCGCGGCACCCCCACACACACCCTCCAGCACCCGCGGTAGCTGCGGATCCCCTTCCCCACCCGCAGCGACATGCACCCGTACCTCCCACCACATCCGCCTCTCCCCCACCCGGGGCAACCCCACAACTGCTCCTCCCCCACCCGCAGTGGCTCCGGACCACCAACCGCAGCACCAGCGCACCCTCCATCACCTACGGCACCACCGCACCAGCCCCCCCACCACCACCTGCGGCACCACCGCACCCGCCCCTCCCACGGCATCCCAGGATCCCATCCACCTCTTCCCCGCACCCCCTACTCCCCCAATCAAAGCACCTACTAGGTGATTCACCAGGCCCTCCGTGTGCTGTTCACGCTGTTGCAAGGGGCTTCCACCCCTTAACCATTGCACGCCCTTTGTCCGTGCAATATTTAACCACTCACACAATTATGATTGGATGGAATACTCCATATAATAAAAATATTGCACGCCACAAGGGTGTGCAAGGATTAAGGGGGCGTAGCCCCTCACAACGGTGTGAAGAGCGCCCGTAGGGCGCGATGAATCACCTAGTTCATATATATATATATATATATAGAGAGAGAGAGAGAGAGAGAGACCAGTGCCGTAACTAGGGGGCGCTGTTGGCATCATTTGTCAATTATCTGTTTTAATTACTTTCACTTGCAGCTTTTCTACTTTTTGAAGCCCAGCATCTCGTGACCGCTCCTGTCTCTTACCCCGACCCCTTCTGTCAACTTGAGATTTCTTTGTTATTCAGTCACACTGTCCTTTATTACATTTCAAGATGCTGACATACCCGGGATACGACCCCAGAACTCTAACTATTTGAAGCTTGCCTTGTACTTTGTGAAAAAATGATCAGCATTGCAGCTGAGCAAATCTATGTAGTGTGTGGCTGCAAGAGATTGGATGTGTGGCTGCACACTACATAGATCTGTTCAATTGCAATGCTGATTATGTTTTTACAAAGTATCAGTAGCTTCTTATAATGTTCATTTTTAGCATAGTGCTGGTTACCCTAAAATCAAGGGAGAAAAAAACAGCAGAGTGTCCACCTTGATGTTAGGGTAACCAGCACTAGCCCGGGCTAGTGGAACTATAAAGATGAGACCTGCAATGTGGGCAAAATATTTGTGCAGCCCCACATCTAGGTATAAGCAGCTTAACACCCATTACCTAATGGGGAGGTGGGTTGTAGTGAAAAACTAGATTTTAAGACACTTTGGCCCAGATTTTTCATTCCACATCTACTGGGCAGCTTTATTTCTACACAACAATTAAGATTTGAGTTTGGACATGCCCCTCAGAAACAGGCCATTTGTCTTTGGCACACTACAAGTCCCAGTGAGATGAGGTTGCCAAACATGGCTGCCAGGGCCTCCTGCACTTGAGGAACTGGCTGAGACCTGTAGTTCACTAGGGAAAAGTGTATAATAAAGACACATACCCTTCCATAATTGGAAAAGGGGATATGGCCACGCTAAAGTAGGTGTGGCTTCACTGAAAGGGATGTGGCATAATCGGGAAAAAGGGGTGTGGTCTCGCTAAAGTGGGTGTGGCTTCACTGAAAGGGGTGTGGCATTACAGGAAAAGACTACCTTATACCCCAGTTTTGCAACCTCCACGCCAAGACATCGGCCACCACAGGAGAAAAAAATAATCCTGATTAATGCCCGTCACATTTTTCCTCCTTATAGTAATGCCCCTTACACATTATGCCACACACTGCAATGGCCCTTAAACATTATGGCACACACCATAATGCTATAATGCTCATTACACAATATGCCACACACCGTAATGCCCCTGACACATTATGCCACACACCGTAATGCCTGTGACACATTATGCCATGCATCACAATGCCCGTTATACATTATGCTAAACACTGCAATGCCCCTGAGACATTATACCACATACAATGCCCATGATACAGTTAACCCCACACCATCATGCCTGTGACACATTATGACACACACCGCAATGTCCATTATACATTATGCCACACACTGCAATGCCCCTGAGACATTATACCACATACCACAATGTCCATGATACATTAAGCCACATACTGCAATGTCCGTGATACATTATGCTACACACTGCAACGTCCATGATACATTATACCACAATGTCCGGGATACATTATGCCACACCGCAATGCCCGTTATACATTATGCCACACACCGCAATGCCCGTTATACATTACTAGGTGATTCATCGCGCCCTACGGGTGCTCTTCACACCGTCGTGAGGGGCTACGCCCCCTTAACCCTTGCACACCCTTGTGGCGTGCAATATTTTTATTATATGGAGTATTCCATCCAATCATAATTGTGTGAGTGGTTAAATATTGCACGGACAAAGGGCGTGCAATGGTTAAGGGGTGGAAGCCGCAGGTGGTGGTGGGGGGGGGGCTGGTGCGGTGGTGCCGTAGGTGATGGAGGGTGCGCTGGTGCTGCGGTTGGTGGTCCGGAGCCACTGCGGGTGGGGGAGGAGCAGTTGTGGGGTTGCCCCGGGTGGGGGAGAGGCGGATGCGGTGCGAGGTACGGGTGCATGTCGCTGCGGGTGGGGAAGGGGATCCGCAGCTACCGCAGGTGTTGGAGGGTGTGTGTGGGGGTGCCGCGGATGGGGCCGGAGGTACTGTGAGTCAGGTTGGGGTGGGTAATGTTTCTCCTGCTTCTCCTCCTGTAAGCAGCTAAGCTGCTGTCCTCCCTTTGACAGTGGCTCTCCCGGAGACTCGCACAGCAGCCAGTCACTATTGTTAGCACCAGTGTCCCAACGCGCTGCATTACAGGGTAGAAGATGTCGCAATAAACTACAGCTCCCAGCAGCCCTAAGGGTCGGAATGTTTCGGCGCTAAGGGCTGCTGGGAGCAGTAGTTTATTTAGTGCGTCTACTTCCCTGTAATAAAGCGCGTTGGGACACTGGTGCTAACAGTAGTGACTGGCTGGCAGAACTGAGTGACTGGCTGAATCAATGTAAAACGTGAGAGTGCTGTGCAGTGTCAGTGACACTTCACACAGGCCCGGCGCTAGCCGCTCAGCAAAGAGATGCAGTGCAGGGAGGCACCAGGAAGGAGAGACTGTGCTGAGCTGCTGCTGCTATCCCTGCTGCTGCTGCCGGCTGCTGTCACACATGTAGCAGCGCCGGCAGCACAAAACCTCCTCTCCCCCTCGGCGCCGGCAGCACAAAGCCTCCTCTCTCCTTCACCTCCCCTGTGTTACATTCAGTGGCCGGGCGGGAGCCAAAGTGGGCGGAGCTAGACGGGACCATGCTGCAACAGGAGGATGAGCTGCTACAGCTTCGGCCAGCCAGATTTCATTAGATAAGTGTCTGGAAAGAGAGAGAGTGTGTGTGTGTGTGTGTGTGTGTGTGTGTGTGTGTGTGTGTGTGTGTGTGTGTATATATGTATATATATATATATAAATATGTATGTGTATATATATATATATATATATATATATATATATATATATAAAACAAAGTTATCCGGCACTCACGAAGAAACAATGAACAAAGTGCCAGGGTGCCCTCCTAGTGATTATACAAAACACAGTATCCTTCCCCACCTGTGGCTCAGGTGTTAGCGGCAAAGGAAATGAGGCGGCACTCCATGGGCTTGTAAAGAAATGGTAATTTGTATTCAAAACATGGTGACAAAAAGTAACGTTGTGTCAATCAAATCAAAAAACAAGAGGGGGGACAGATATCTTACGACGTTTCAAGGCATCATAGCCTTTTCATCAGGTAAGGTGACCCCTGTGCTGTGAAACAAACAAGAACCAAAACAACCAAAGAAACACTCACCTGTTAAATAACGTGAGGTGCTGGAGAGAGGTGTTCCCGGCGTCTGTGTCCGGGACTTCCGGGAGAGACACGTGAGCGGCTCCCCTGTGACGTGCTGTGTTGCTAAGCAACGCGCATAAACTGTGGCAGGCGCCGGGAAGACCTTCCCGGCGCCTGCCACAGTTTATGCGCGTTGCTTAGCAACACAGCACGTCACAGGGGAGCCGCTCACGTGTCTCTCCCGGAAGTCCCGGACACAGACGCCGGGAACACCTCTCTCCAGCACCTCACGTTATTTAACAGGTGAGTGTTTCTTTGGTTGTTTTGGTTCTTGTTTGTTTCACAGCACAGGGGTCACCTTACCTGATGAAAAGGCTATGATGCCTTGAAACGTCGTAAGATATCTGTCCCCCCTCTTGTTTTTTTATTTGATTGACACAACGTTACTTTTTGTCACCATGTTTTGAATACAAATTACCATTTCTTTACAAGCCCATGGAGTGCCGCCTCATTTCCTTTGCCGCTAACACCTGAGCCACAGGTGGGGAAGGATACTGTGTTTTATATATATATATATATATATATATATATATATATAGTGTCTGTGTATACTGTATATATGTGTGATTGTGTATGTGTGTAATGTATGTACAGTATGTATGTGTGTGTGTTTGTATATATATATATATGTGTCTGTTGTGTGTGTATGTGTGACTGCTGCATAATGTGTGTAAGTGTCACTAGTACAGGAGGCATTACGTGTGTAAGCGTCACTGGTACAGGGGCCGTTACGTGTGTAAGCGTCACTGCTACAGGAGGCGTTACATGTGTAAGCGGCACTGGTACAGGGAGTGTTACGTGTGTAAGCGGCACTGGTACAGGGGGCGTTACATGTGTAAGCATCACTGGCACAGGGGGCGTTATGTGTGTAAGCGTCACTGGTACAGGGGGCGTTACATGTGTAAGCATCACTGGCACAGGGGCGTTATGTGTGTAAGCGTCACTGGTACAGAGGGCGTTATGTGTGTGAGCATCAATGGTACAGGAGGCGTTATGTGTGTGAGCATCACTGGTACAGGAGGCGTTATGTGTGTAAGCATCACTGGTACAGGGGCATTACGTGTGTAAGCGTCACTGCTACAGGGGGCGTTAAGTTTGTAAGCGGCACTGGTACACGGGGCGTTACGTGTGTAAGCGCCACTGGTAAAGGGGGCGTTACGTGTGTAAGCGGCACTGGTACAGTGGGCGTTACGTTTGTAAGCGGCACTAGTAAAGGGGGCGCTACGTGTGTAAGCGTCACTGCTACAGGGGGCGTTACATGTGTAAGCGGCACTGGTACAGGGAGTGTTACGTGTGTAAGCGGCACTGGTACAGGGAGCGTTACATGTGTAAGCATCACTGGCACAGGGGGCATTATGTGTGTAAGCGTCACTGGTACAGAGGGCGTTACGTGTGTAAGCATCAATGGTAG
The DNA here is from genome assembly GCF_028390025.1 of Pseudophryne corroboree. Taxonomy (NCBI): domain Eukaryota; kingdom Metazoa; phylum Chordata; class Amphibia; order Anura; family Myobatrachidae; genus Pseudophryne; species Pseudophryne corroboree. Next base: position 744,626,482 of record NC_086444.1, read on the forward strand.
AGGAGGCGTTACGTGTGTAAGCATCACTGGTACAGGGGGCGTTACGTGTGTAAGCGTCACTGCTACAGGGGGCGTTACGTGTGTAAGCGTCACTGCTACAGGGGGCGTTACGTGTGTAAGCGGCACTGGTACAGGGAGCGTTACGTGTGTAAGCGGCACTGGTACACGGGGCGTTACGTGTGTAAGCACCACTGGTAGAGGGGGCGTTACGTGTGTAAGCGGCACTGGTACAGGGGGCGTTACGTTTGTAAGCGGCACTAGTAGAGGGGGCGCTACGTGTGTAAGCGTTACTGCTACAGGGGGAGTTACGTATGTAAGCGTCACTGCTACAGGGGGCATTACGTGTGTAAGCGGCACTGCTACAGGGGGCATTACGTGTATAAGCGTCACTGGTACAGGGGGCGCTACGAGTGAAAGCGTCACTGGTACAGGGGGTGTTACATGTGTAAGCGTCACTGGTACAGGGGGCGTTACGTGTGTTTGCATCACTGGTACAGGGAGCGTTACGTGTATAATTGTCACTGCTACAGGGAGCGTTACGTGTGTAAGCGGCACTGTTACAGGGAGCGTTACGTGTGTAAGCGGCACTGGTACAGGGGGCGTTACGTGTGTAAGCGGCACTGGTACAGGGGGCGTTACATGTGTAAGCGTCAGTGCTAGAGGGGGCATCACGTGTGTAAGCGGCACTGGTGCAGGGAGCGTTATGTGTGTAAGCGGCACTGGTACAGGGGGTGTTACGTGTGTAAGTGGCACTGGTAGAGGGGGCGCTACGTGTGTAATCGTCACTGCTACAGGGGGCATTACGTGTGTAAGCGGCACTGGTACAAGGGGCATTACATGTGTAAGCGGCACTTGTACAGGGGGCGTTACGTGTGTAAGGATCACTGCTACAGGGGGCGTTACGTGTTTAAGCGGCACTGGTACAGGGGGTTTACGTGTTTAAGTGGCACTGGTACAGAGGGTGTTACGTGTGTAAGCGTCACTGGTACAGGGGGCGTTACGTGTGTAAGCGTCACTGGTACAGGGGGCGTTACGTGTGTAAGCGGCACTGCTAGAGGGGGCATTACGTGTGTAAGCGTCACTGGTACAGGGGGCGTTACGTGTGTAAGCGTCACCGGTACAGGGGGGTGTTACGTGTGTAAGCGGCACTGGTACAGGGGGGGCGTAACGTGTGTAAACGGCACTGGTACAGGGGGCGTTACGTGTATAAGCGGCACTGGTACAGAGGGCATTACGTGTCTAAGCATCACTGCTACAAGGGGCGTTTCGTGTGTAAGCGTCACTGGTACAGGGGGGCGTTATGTGTGTAAGCGGCACTGGTACAGGGGGCGTTACATGTGTAAGCGGCTCTGCTACACAGCGCGTTATGTGTGTAGGCGGCACTGCTACAGGGGGCGTTACATGTGTAAGCATCACTGCTACAGGGGGCGTTTTCCCTATCTACAGCGCAGAGACTTGCTGCAGATGCAGTGCCATACCCTCCAGCTGCACCTTTTTGGCAGGTACAGTCCCTTTTTTTTATGGACTGTACCATTTTTTGACTCTCCAAGCTTCCATTGAAAGTATATGAAAAGGGGCGTGGCCACGCTGCTGTACCCGTGGTCACGCCCCCTTTTTGAATGTGTATCAATGTTTATGTGTAAATTGTTGGGGGGTATGATGCTGCAGGTGCAGTGGGACTATTTTGGGGTGTGGGGCTGGAGCTGCAGCTCCATCAGTCCCATTGCTAATCCTGCTCTGTGAAAACACAGCAGCCAAAGGGCAGTGCCTCCCATTGGATGTAACCTGTGTGGGAGGGCATTTCTCGTCCAATCAGCTGTGGACTGGGTGTGATTGACCTGCCACTAACCCAATGAGAGCTCCTAGCCATGCCCAGCGTTAGAGGTCCAGGCACAGAGTCACAGGGCTATTATATAGGAGATGCTATACACCGCAATTCCCATTACACATTAAGCCCTACAGTAAGGCTTCTAATTACTTTTAAATTACCTGATCATTGCCAAGGGTTTCATGATCTTGGTTCCATTCACGGTGCCAGGGGTTTTCATGCTCAGGGTGTCATGCTCGTTGCCAGGGGTTTCATGCACTGGGTGTTATGCACGTTGCCAGAGGTTTCATGAGCTGGGTGTCAAGCTCGTTGCCAGGGGGTAATGCTTGTTGAAGGGAGATTCATGCATTGGGTGTCATGCTTGTTGCTAGGTAGTAATGCCCATTGCCAGGGATTTCATGAGATGGATGTCATGCATGTTTCTAGGCGGTAATGCTCATTGCCAAGGGCTTCTCATGCTCGCTACCACAGATGCCAGGGTGCCACGGCAAGCGCTATGCGCTCCCGTGGGTCCCGGCACTTCCTAGACACTAGAGGTCAAGTATGACCTCTAGCATGTCTCCTCCATGGAGGTGGCCATTTTGGGAGGGACATTTAGCAGATTGACATGCAGACAGCTAGTCTGCATGTCAATCTACTCTGAATCAGTGGCGCACCTCCGCAGCCTTGCGCCTCAAAGCTTTTGCAGTGGCTGTGGGGGTGGTAGTTACGCCACTGCAGTGGTGGCTGCTACCCCCAGGCTGCAGTGCCGACCAAACAGTGCATGGGGGGAACAGTTAGCCCCAGTGGCGACTCCAGATGTGGGGTAGCAGTGCGGTTCCAAATTCAAATAAGGGAGCCATACCAACGGCCACCCCAAACGCTGCTAAACAACACCGGCCTGGACTCACTGGCAATTGGTGTGGCTCCCCTATTTGAATTCTGAACTGTGCTGCAGCCTCATATCTGGAGCTGTCACTGGTTAGCACATATAAACATACATTTACACTGTATTTTATATATGTGCTAGCTGGTTACCCCAGGGATTGGCAGCGCTGTGTGTATCATAGCCCCGGGACACAGCATTAGGCTTCTCTTCTCCTTCCACTATAAGCCCACCCCCAGAATTGCATTGGCTAGTTTCACAGGTGTCTGGGGGTGGGCTTACTGTATAGTGGAAGGAGAAGATAAACCTAATGCAGAGTCCTGGAGGCTGGAGAACTCATTGGGCTGGATTAAAATATTATCCCCCCTCCCGGCCGCGATCACGCCTGCCGGCGGTATTCTAATGTTACTGCCGATGGACTCGACAAGTTCCTTTCAACTCGCTACACCCAGAGGTAGCGAGCTGAAATGTGCATAAAGAGACTTGTTTGGGACGCCAAAACGGGTCTTTTTACGATCGCGCCCATTAGTTTAGTGGTGTTTAGGTGCTTTGCGTGCCTAAACCTGACTGTACTGGGCGCAATTAGGGCGATAACTGGGCCATTTGAATATCGATCCTCTATCTCCAGTCACTGTAGATGGGAGAGATAGGGGGCGCGTTAAGATTTGAATTCCCCCCATTATATTTTTTCCTGGTGGTTGGGAAAGCTGGCAATTATGGCTCTCTAAGTGCCAGTAGGCCTATGCAGCCATGTTTAGCAACTTGGAATTTGTTCATCAAAGACAAAAGGGGAAAGGCAACAGCCAACCCTTAACATGTTACTTTAGGGGAGATAAAGTGGAGAAGTTGCCCCAAGCAACCAATCAGATACTAGCTATCATTTATCCTGCAAACATCAGCTGAGGGCTAACTACTAGACCCAGTTAAAACCAGGATGGTGGGCCTGCACAATGTTTTGCGAGCTTGACTCCCGCAGGGAGTCAACTGTGGTTACTAGCTGGGGGCTGTTTGGAAGCATGGTGATGGAACCCCATACTGAGAGTCGCTCCTTGTGCTGGTTACCCTAAAGACAGCTGGGGCCCCATACCAATTTTCTCTCTGATTTTGAAGTAACCGGGATTAGTCTAAAAGCACTTGTACAGGTAAAAAGTGTTAGGTACCCCCACACATTTGTTTCCCTTAATTTTTAATTGTATTTTTTTTAACATTTTTTGTTGTTGTAAATAATAGATATAGGTGGGTAGTGAGACAATAATCGGCTGGTTGGGATGGCTAAATGAAACACATCTGATGTAACCACGAAGTGGGATTGATCATTTTTTTAAGTTTTTTAACATTTTCACACTAAGAATGATTATCATGTGATAGTATATATAAAGCAATTATCATTACAGCTAGACAGCTATTAAGTGTTCTGAGAGCATGTCATTGACCTTTAAGCAGAATTATGGCTTAGTACAGATGAATGTACACAGATATCCCACTTTAACTTCCAGGCATACATTGTGAGCGCACTTACGGATGACTTACAGTACTGTACATGCAACTCTGAAAAACACCCATAGTTAAGAAACAATCTGATCCGTGTTTCAGATTATTCTTTTAGTAAGCAAATACAGATTTTTGTGCCCCATGGTTGAATAAACTATATAATGGTTTTGGAAATACAGGTGTGTGGTGCAAAATGCTGACATTTAGAATGTCAGCATGGTCTGAGAATCTGCATTCATATTATTATTATTATTATTATTATTATTATTATTATTATTATCATAGGCGGATCCAGGGGGGGAACACTCGGGCCCGTGCCCCCCTTGTCGTTTCTGACTTCTTTTTTTTTCAAAAGGAGAACAGCAGCAGCACTACTGCTATTTCCGTCAGTCAGATTTGATAAAAGAGCCGGCAGGCACTAGGAGCCACCACGGCTCTAACAGCAAGTCCGTGTGGTAACCAAAGGGGAGGCGAGCTGCAGCTCCAGCCTCCCCCTGCTCACACTGCAACCTACCTCCCCCACTGCCAGCCAGAGTCCAGCACAGGCGCGGGGTTCAAATGCCAGCATCGAGTAAGATGCTGGCATTTGAAGACTGTTACTTATGACTGTGCAGAAGGCTTCATTAGCCCTCACTGCACCGCACAGTTTCCCAGCACTTCCTCCTCTACTTCATTTACCACCATGCTAGCTGCAGTCAAACTCAGCTCAGCTTTGAGAAGGCTGCCCATGTGATTGTGACAGGGCTGTCCTGCAGAAGTCGTATGCTGCTTGTTGGAGATCCAGCTGCCTGCTTCTGCTAATCAAAGATGGGCAGTTCGTGTCCTGCAGTCTGAGTCTCACTGCAGTGCCCAAAACAAGGTATACTGCACATGCCACCACCAACTAAAAACTATAATAATTATATTGTGCTGGGGTGCCTTCCAGGCTTCCATAACTAATGGACAGGTGACCAACATTTCAAGGCCCAATCAGCCTTTTCATCAGGGTGAGACATTGGCGATAAACCAGGATGCACTCCTACAGCCAATCATTACCTGATGGCGTATTCTGTGAGGCCACGCCCCATGTGATACCACTCCTCTTATCTGGGAGCACGCATGCCTTAGGTGCATGTAAATATAACCATTACTGTTCCCTTATCATGGTGCCCCCCCCTTTCATTTTCTTCTGGATCCGCCCCTGATTATTATTATTATTATCATTAACCTCTACTTACTGGGTGCCACAAGTTGTTCATAGCGCCGTACAAAGGGAAGATAATAATGCCCCTTTCAGACATACGACCCAGGAATTTCCCTGCTCAGTCCTGGGTTTTTCATCTCTGAAAAATCCCGGGTTTTTGCTGGAGACCCCTTTCACACTAAACCTGAGACCTGGGAAATTCCCGCGTCGACCCCTTTCAGACATAAGCCTGGTCTGCCCTGACAGCCAGGGCAGACCAGGCTACTCTCATGTTACACGCACAGACGTCACACTTGTACATGTCTTACACACACACACACACACACACACACACACACACACACACACACGTCACACTCACACACATACATAGAAACATAGAATTTGACGGCAGATAAGAACCACTTGGCCCATCTAGTCTGCCCTTTTTTTTATCCTTTAGGCAATCTCAACCCTTTTTGAACCTTAATTCTTTGTAAGGATATTCATATGCCTATCCCAAGCATGTTTAAATTGCTCTACAGTCTTAGCCTCTACCACCTCTGATGGGAGGCTATTCTACTTATCCACTACCCTTTCTGTGAAGTAATTTTTCCTTAAATTTCCCCTGAACCTCCCCCCTCCAGTCTCAGTGTATGTCCTCGAGTTCTAATACTTCTCTTCCTTTGAAGAATGTTTCCCTCCTGAACTTTGTTAAGACCCTTGATATATTTGAAAGTTTCTATCATGTCCCCCCTTTCCCTTCTCTCCTCCAAACTATACATGTTAAGATCTTTTAGCCTTTCCGGGTAAGTTTTGTGATGTAGGCCATGCACCATTTTAGTTGCCCTTCTTTGTACACTCTGTAATGTATTTATATCCTTCTGGAGATAGTCTCCAGAACTGGACACAGTATTCCAGATGGGGCCGTACCAATGACCTATACAGTGGCATTATCACTTCTTTTTTTCCTGCTACTGATTCCTCTCCCTTTGCAACCAAGCATCTGACTTGCCTTTCTCATTGCTTTGTTGTATTGCTTTCCTGCCTTCAAGTCACTTGAAATAGTGACTCCTAAATCCCTTTCCTCCTCAGTGGTTTCCATTATAGTACCCTTGATACTATATTTAGCCTTTGGGTTTTTAAGACCCAAGTGCATGATTTCGCATTTTTTAGCATTAAACTGTAGTTGCCACGTTCTTGACCATTTCTCAAGCCTACCTACCTAGGTCATCAATCATTTGTTTTACCCCTCCCGGTGTGTCTACCCTGTTGCATATCTTTGTATCATCTGCAAAAAGGCATACCTTCCCTTCAATACCATTTGCAATGTCACCAACAAAGATATTAAAGAGAACTGGACCAAGTACAGATCCCTGGGCTACTCTACTGGTAACATTTCCCTCCATAGATTGCACTCCATTAACTACAACTGTCTGTTTCCTATCCTGCAACCAGGTTCATATCCATTTAACTGTTTTATAATCCCCCCCCCCCCACGCTTTCAAGTTTATTTAGCAGTCTGTGATGTGGGACAGTGTCAAATGCCTTACTAAAGTCTAGATATGCTACATCTACAGCTCCCCCTTGATCTATTATTTTTGTCACAGAGTCAAAAAAGTCTACATGTGATATACACACACATGCCAAATTCATACACACACACACACACACACACACACACACACACACACACACACACACACTTACCACAACAGGCTGCCTCTCTGTTTTTAGGCTGCGCCAGCTGCTTCGCAGCAGCACGGACTACAGCAGCCGATGCACGCCTCCTCTTCATTCCGGCCTCCTCCAGGCAGCCTCGCCCCTTCCACAAGCAAACACGCCAATCAGGTGCGACCTCATTGTAAGGTTGCCAACCCGGGAACGTGTTCCCGGGTTGGCACCTTTCACACATGCCAAAAGCCTGGGTTGATGCGCGTTCATGTGCAAAAATCCGGGATTTTGGAGCATGTCTGAAATGGGTATAAGACAGTATATGCAGGGGCTTTTTGGGCCACCATAACAACATTTTGAAGAGGCCCCCATCTAGAAAGACATCTCTCTCCACATCAGTTGTTCATTTTATGCTTCATAGTAGTGTCCTAGGTCACATTATACCATACAGTGCCCCAGTTCACATTATGCCAGACAGACAGTGCTTATCAGGCAATTCCGGGAACCTAATAGACAGCTTCATGACCTGGAAGCAGTACAGTCAGGCCCCAGAGGTGGGCCCCCTAAGTGTCTGGGTCCTATAGCAATGTTACTCCCTGCACACAATATAGTTATGCCCATGAGTACATGCTATAACAGTACAATATGGTAAACTATGGACATAGCAACTAATAGCCTCAATGGGTAATGGTGTGCAAGGGGTTTATTATTCATAAGCTGAAACAGGTTTAGAGCCATTGAAAGAGGTGTGAAGACAATGAAGTAGTGGAGTCAAGGGGCAGAGACTGGGTCATTCCAGGGGTCCAGGTGACCCTAGAAGTGAAGGACTTGATGCCCCGCCATTATCAATATAGTCATTTTTGTTTATAAGATGTCAATCTGTACTATATAGGACATAAACTTAAAATGTAGAAGAAGGGTAAGATACATTAGGGGAGGTGGGATAATGGAAAGGAGAGGCGATGTAATGGGGCGGAACTCTTCATGTCATGACGCTCTTTCCCTGTTGTGGGTCAGTGGGAGGAGGGGTTGTGGCCTATATGATGCAAATAGCATCATATTGGCCCACTCCTTCCATACTGACCCATGATTCCAGGTATTATCTCCCATACTGCCCACTTCACTAGGAAGTGAGCGGGATGTAGGAGATCATCCCACTCTTCTGGGAGACTATACACAAAATCAGAAGTCTCCCAGACTTCTGGTTAAGTAGGGAAGTATGGAGTAGGGGTGTTGGGCAAGAAGGAATGGAAAGAGGGGGGACAGGAGAGGTGTAGTAGGATAGGGGGGGGAAAGAGCTGAGGATAATTAGGAGCAAGATGTGAAGCCTTGTAGGATATATGCAAACATCGGGCAAAATATAGAGCATTACTATTACAAAGAATAGTCCACACAGAACATAATTCTTAGTACATAATATCAATCAGTAATATCCCATATCCATTTATTAAAAATCATAAGGAATTATCCTATTATTTTATCCATATTACCAAGAGGGAGTGCTACCTGGAATAAATGAATATAGAGCATGCAAGGAGAGCTTGAGCTGAGTTAGAGACGGGGACATAACCTGAAACATAATCAATAAAGAAGTGGCATTTCAAGACTTTCGGTGGACGGGCCAAGGCTTTAGCCACTTTTTATTAGAGCTCCTCTTCTGCTGCACATAAATCCTATAATTTGGACATTATTCCCCTGCCCTGGAGCAGCCCTATCATACTGTGGGATTGAGGATAGCAGCGAGCAAGTGACCTGACATTGCCTGGATCCCCACAGACCTAATTGTCTCAGAGCAAGGGGATGCCCTGGCCCTGTCTCCTGCACGACTGCCATCTTACTTCCTACAAATGCCAAGCCGAGTGCTTCCAGACATCTGACCTCCCATGGGTGGCACCTTCTGCCACAGCCATGACCATCCAGCTGCAGCTTCCACAGGCATCAGAGCCAGACTGCTATGCTGCGGGTTTCTGAAGCTCCCGGCCACCATATTCCAACTCCAGGTGGCCTCACTGTGCGGCCCCTACATCCTGGCGCTGGTGTCTCACATGAGTGACCTCCTACAGAGGCAAACCCATTGCAGTCTGCATTGAGGCTTACTGTGCCCCCTGCACTTTGTGTGTCAGCATACACAGCTGCTCTGGAATTATTATTATTAATATTTTTTTAAGGCTGTCCCATTGCTGTATCTACAGTGCCGTATTTCCTGCACACCTCAGCACCCTGTGATAATAGAAATCCTTATCCCAGTGACCTGCATTGCCCTTGACTCATCTTTGACCCTTATTTCTCCTCCATCAGGGGGTTTCTCACCTAATCCTGCTGTTTGTGCACCACTACTGCCTGTAACTGCTAGGCACGTGCTGTCACCGCAGGGGGGATCTCTCCCATGCTTACTACTCATTCCTCTGGCTAGATGGACTGACTGGGGCTGTTACTCACTTGGGAATACTGCTCTGCTTTTTCTTTCTGTGTTACACCCGCAGTGAAACCCTAACATATTTCATTATTATGGGACCTTTTACATCTTACACTTTGATTATCCCTAGCCAACATTAGGAGTACTCGTCTTCCTCCACCCACAATTTTGTAGAATGGAGAAATTTGTGGCAAAGCCACAGCAGGGCCCTAGAGGGGGAGCTGTAGTTAAAACCAAGGATAACACTCTGCCTGATGCTCCGTCCTCACCTGCCTCTCCTACCAGGGAAGATATTACCACTCTGGTGGCCGATCCTACTCGTTTTAGCTTGCAGTCTTTGGAACAGGCTCAAGAAATTTCTGATCTCCTTTCGCCATTATTAGAGGTTGGCCTTGCTGAGTTGAATACTTCTGTGCATACGGCTCTTACATAACTTTTACAACATTCTGTCCTCCTTGATGAGCAGAACAGAGAATCTCGTCACTGGAAGATGAACTTGCTGCTACTGAATCTTTGTTTCATAAACCTATATCTGCAATAACAGCTTTTCAGGATGAACTTGAAGATCTCAAGAATCGTAATAACTGTAACAACATGCACAACATTCGCCTTATTTGCCTGCCAGAGTCAGTTAAACTGAAAGACTTCATGCAACTAGTCTTGGTGTGGCTACCTTTGGAATTAAGCATGGATACAACTGTTTGCCCACTGCGCATTGAGCGTGTCCACAGAATTGGTTCTGATAGTCAAGATACCCAGAAAAGGCCAAGGCCGGCCATTATGCGCATACTCAATTATTCAGACAAGGTTAAGGTGATGGCAGCTTATTGTGCACACCCTGACTTCCTTTACGAAGGGTCTAAACTTCTCCTGTTCCAGGACGTTTCCTTCAATGTTTCCTGTTTGCTGCCAGTTTTCCCTTCACCCTCCTTTACTTCGCTAAATTGTGGGTCTTTTACAATGATGAGGCCCACTTTTTTGATGACCCTAGATCAGCTTCAAATTTCTGAAGTCTGCGCAACCTTCATCTCCCCAAGAGATTGCATCTGGTGACTGAATATATCTCCATTGTTTCATTAATGTTACTTTGTGACATATGTGTTGTATTCTCCTTCTCTTACAGGTTGCATGGATGATGTTCTTCCAATGCTATTCTGTTTGCAACCCTATTTCCTTACCCTATGGTTGTTGTCTTTTACCTTAATTTGTTTTTTTGTAGGTTTCATGGTGGCTTGTTTCTACGCCTACCTCACTCCATGCTATCTCTCTATTGCCTAGTTATTAGTTACCTTATGTATAACATTATAACTTTTCTATAAGGGCTGTTGTGCCCCAAAAATATAACCTATTTTCCTTTTTTGTACTACCCTCCCCCCTCTGGCCCTTTGGTTTCCCTTAAGTTAAAATTTGACTCTAATTGCATAGCAGCTTCTATTTAATATAATAATGACTAGTGTGTGATATATAGTAATAGAGACCATTCAGGACTTCCTCCCACTACATTCATGTTCCACCTGCTTGCTGGGACGGGTGAGAATGCCGGATTTTACTTAGCTTTGTTCTTTTACCCCCTAAGCAATGCATTGGTTAAATTATTAACAATGTTCTGACTCCTTAGATGCTGTTAAGGTGAAAGATTCCCTAAAATTTGTTTCTTGGAATATAGAGGGCCTAAATACCCTAGTTAAGTCCTAACATGGTTTTGTTTTAAGAGACATATTGGAGAGCAGATGATACATACAAATTGACTGGGAATTGGGTGGGAGATTTCGTAGTAGCTTCCTATCACAATAAAACTGTCAGTATTGTTCTAGCTGTGACTGGTAGTTCCAAACTGGGTTGCAGTTGGGAGACGGACTCTCCAGGATGGAAGTGACCTGAAGGGTTACATTTCTTAGCCTCCCCTGAGGTGACGACTGGGACTGGAGTCACTGAACTGAGTTCCAATTGGGAAACGGTCTCTCCGGGATGGAAGTGGGCTGGTTGAATAAAGTTCCTTCGCATGAAGTGCTAACAACTTGAAGACTAGGATAAAGAATGACACAGGTTTTGGAAATCTGGAGGAGAATCCCTGGAGGTCCGAGGACACCGGTACACCATGATCTGGAGCTGGATCACCCCCTTGCGGACTGGAGCAGTGACGGAGACAACTATAGCGGAGCGGTGTCAGCCATTGGACTTACATAGTGCCGGTACAGGGCAGGGAGTGTGTGAACTTAGAAGGGTGGAGACTCTGAGAAGCGGAGCTGTTATAACAACAGGAACCAGGATCAAGAGCACACTCTGGAAGCTGGGAGCACAGAACACTAGCATGCAGACAAGGCTGCATCAGATGTTGCACTGGTGCCAGACTGCCCCAGAATGCTCCCAGAAATACCCTGTGATCTCCTGGGATTAGTGCAGCCAAATTTGCCAGCATCTGGCCTCTGATTGGTCCTTTGTGACCATGTGCCAAATCCAATAGGGTGACGCCGCCAGGACCCAGACCGCACAGAGCTCACAACACCACCCATTTGCCTCCTGCCTCCCAGACCTCAGATCAGACAGCCGCCGCCCGCTCCCACCAGCCATCTCCGAGTCCGCCGGCTGCAGCGCCGCCAGGAGAGGAAGCGCAGTGTCCAGACCGGTAAGCTCCGGCTCCCTGCTACCAGACTCCCACTGCCCGTGACAACAACTAGAGGGGCATTAGTGTTATTCAACAAATCTCTTAGTTATGAAGTGTTAGATACTCTCTTAGATCCTCAGGGATGTTTTCTCTTTCTTAAATTACTACATAACGGACAAAAATTCACTGTGGTAAATGTTTATATTCCGAACTGCCCTAATGCTTCTTTTTTTCAGACTTATATGCCAAGATTCATGGATGGATGGATGGATGGATGGATGGATGGATGGTCATCTTATTTTGGGTGGAGATTTTAACACTGTGATGTCTCCCTCGATAGGACCTCTGGTAGGTTTGGGGGTGGCGCGCCTTCTCATGATTGATTTGTTACAGCTTACAGTCCCCTGAGAGGCCAGTTTCCTACAGCTAGGGAATATTCCTTTCATTCACATCCACACAACACTTTTGCCAGAATTGATTTTTGGTTGGTAGCCTCCAGTTTCTTCATAATATCTCAGGATCAGGTATTTCTAATATTATGATATTTGATCTAGTGCCATTATGGTTCACGTTGCAACTACAGTCCCCCTCCCTTAATTCTTATAATTGCCAATTCCCCTCTTATTTCAGTGCTTCTGCTGAATTTAAGAGCCTCTGGACATACCACTTCGTTAATTATGTCCACGATAATGCTCAACATGCCCAGGACATTAACTTGTTTTGGCTATCTCCCAGAGCCGTCCCTAGGCGTAGGCAAAATAGGCAATTACCTATGGCATCTGGCAATGTCTAGGGCATCTGGGCAGAAAACAACCCCACTGCACCTGTTTTTAATTTATTTCCATAGTGTGCTGGCTGGGTAGTTTACTTCCAGGTAAGAGGGGGTTAAGGGAGGGATGTGACCTTGAACTGCCCACTTTGTATTCTCGGAGCTGCCTGGCTGGAATCATATCTGCATCTGCGGCGCGGCTGCTGCTGGCTGCCCCCGCACTGTCATGAACTTGACTGTACGTCTGATGTTCTGAGGTTTACCGCAGCATATCCTGCAAACCTGCATTGGCTTCAGCTCAGCATGCAAACTGCAATCTGTGTTATTTACTCCTGATTAGCCACCTAAGTAGGAATTCCCCTCTGAGTAATCAGCCATATCCTGTGTGTAGCATTTGATTCTCCACTGTACTCAGCTTTCGGGTGTTTGGGCCTAAAAGACAGCATCCTCTGTTCATTGTTAGAAGTTTAGGCTTCAGTGTTTTCACGGCCTGCTAGGACTTAATCTACATCAGAGCCTAACCAAAAGTACTGCAGTGTCAGGGACTGATCATCTGACCATGAGCTATTTAATCCTGTGCCAGCCTGAGACTCCCTGAATCATCTGACTCTATTCACTGAGCACCAAGAGGTATAAGCAGAGAGACCTGAGTTTCAGAAGTTGCCAGTTCCTTGAATCACAGCTCAGTGTGAGCCTAGTAGCTGAGCTCTCTGGCTTCCTAAGCTAACCTAAATAGTTGCTCAGCTTACTCATCACTGCAAATCCATATTCACTGGTACAGCCAATCCCAATGATCCTGAAGGGCTGCTCAGTTTCATCACTGCAGCATATCCAGATTCACCAGTACAGCCAATCCAGGTGATCCTAAAGGGCTGCTCAGCTTCATCATCACAGCATATCCAGATTCACAAGTACAGCCAATCCCAGTGATCCTGAAGGTCTGCTCAGCTTCATCATCGCAGCATATCCAAATTCACTGGTTCCAGTCTAGTTGCTCTCAAGTCTGGTTCCTGTCCAGTAGCTCTCAAGTCCGGTTCCAGTCGAGTTGCTCTCAAGTCCAGTTCCACTCCAGTTGCTCATCTTCTGCCAGTCAGGTCCAGCTTATCCTTTGCTGATAGCCAGTCCGGTCCATCTTATCCTGCACTGGTAGCTAGTCCGGTCCAGCAGCATATCTCAAACTAAACCCCATTCATCATTAGTTCTAATCGAACCCTGCTCAACATTGATCCTGCTCATTCTCACCAAGGAGAGTGTAATACTATTATCTACAATATCCGTTCAGTTCTCAGCCAGTTAATCCTCTGCTAAACTCCTCCCTACTACAGTACATTCACCATCCTGTCATCAACACCCTCTGCCAAGCCCCGGGTTTGACTCCCGGCCAGGGATTGCTCCTTACCTCTACATCTCACTGTTTCCCTCAGACTAGCCAATTCTACACATACTGTAGTACAGGATTCATTGTATTTACAAGTAGTATTCCCCCATTGCAAAACTGTGGCATCTCAGAATTTAAAGAGAGCTCCAATGCTATTTGCCTGTGAAGATTGCAACATCCTTGTTAGGGAAACTTAGGAATTTAGAGACTGTACTTGTGAATTGTATTTTTCAACACTGTTCTCATGACCACATTATTACTGTGTCGTATTGGAGTAAGAATATCTGTGATTAGATTGATTGTCCTTTTGAATTACTAATTGTTTCTGCATGCCATTAGCTAAAGTCAATTGTGATTTACCAATCTTCTTTGATGCCATGTCATTCTCGTGATTATCTTATTTTTGCCAAACAACTAATCATCCTCTTTAAGTTGATTGTATCTCAATAAAAAGACATCCTGTTGAAATTGCTGTCTCACTCCTGTTTCGTTTAAATTTATCCTACTTCTCAGAGCAAGGTACTAAAAACAAGGTACGGGTGTAACTCTTGGTTACGTATAATATGGGTATATTATGCACTACTAGACTATTGGTATACTGTGCCTCCACCCAAGCTTACTCAAGATTTTAATTATTATACTTTGCGGGGCTGGCTTGGGACAGCAAACAATGCTTATACTATTCCCTGTACTAAATAAATTATTAATACACTACACTCTGCTTTTGTGTGTTTTGAATGAATGTGATAATATATAATTAGAATAAAGTAATATAATATTACAAAGATTGTAATATAACAAGAAACTACAATTTGCAGATTACACCTTCCATTCTAATCCTACCCATAAGGCCTATACAGTTTTACCTGCATGCATTACAAAAATTACCTTTTGGTAGCTACCAAAAATTCACCTTAGGTAATAGAGAAAATAATCCTAGGTGAACACCCGGGTCTCTAGGTTAAATGCCATGCATATCTCAATTATAAACTCACTGCTCAGGAATATACATTTCATAAAACCAACATTTGGGTATACTCATGACCTTTACTCCTAGTACTTAATGAAGCATATATAAGTGCTGCAGATATAAAATCAACTACCACTTTAAGTGCTTGTAATTACTCAGTTTGCTGGATAACAGTATTTAAATCCGTGTACCCTGGGTAACAGTCTGATGCTCTGAAGCCCGATCGCCGGCATACCGACAGCGTGGCAAGCGCAAATGAGCCCCTTGCGGGCTTGCTGCGGGCACAGTGGTGCGCTATGCGGGCACGGTGGCGCGCTATGCGGGCACGGTGGCGCGCTATGCGGGCACGGTGGCGCGCTATGCGGGCATGGTGGCGCGCTATGCGTGCCACGATATTTATTCTCCCTCCAGGGTGGTCGTGGACCCCCACGAGGGAGAAAAACTGTCAGTATGCCGGCTGTCGGGATTCCGGCGCCGGTATACTGTGCGCCGGGATCCCGACAGTCGGCAACCTGAAGACCACCCCATTCAGACATGCTGTGGTGGGATTTCCATGAATAAAGTACAGTTAAGGTGCATACACACTGGGCGTTTTTGCCCAGTGTGTATGCATAGCGATGATCGCTGACATCGCCGGGCTGAAAAGCGCTCAGTGCATACACACTGAGCACTTTTCCCCCCTACCAAGCGATGTCAGCGGGGGTGAGCGGCTTTCCATAGCAGGACGCTATGGAAAGCCGCTCACCCCACCGTTCATCTACTGGTAATACCAGTAGATGAATGGCGGCCGCCAGCGATGAAGCGGGAGCGTGCATCAGTGCTCACCACTCATCGCTTGTGCATACACACTGGGTGGCTTTGAGCTGAAAGCAGCTCAACACACCAAAAGTGACCTCTCAGCTCAAAATCGCCCGGTGTGTATGGGCCTTTACTTTGCCAGTCAGCAGTTGTTTCAGTTTAGTATCTCGGTGTGGTAAAAATGTTGCTAAATTGTCTGGCTGTGCTCCAGAGTTTTAGTTTGACCAGACTGGAATTTTACTGTTTCAGTGTTGTTGCCAAAGTCTCACTATATTAATCTGGCTGCACTTGTAATGTTCTTTTCTAACTGCATCCTTTGACATATAGGGGGTCATTCCGAGTTGATCGCTCGCTAGCACTTTTTGCTGTGCTGCAATCAGCTTGTCGCTGCCTATGGGGGAGTGTATTTTCGCTTTGCAAGTGTGCGAACAGCTTTTGCAGCCGACGGCACAAAAAAGTTTTTTGCAGCTTCTGAGTAGCTCTGGACTTACTCAGCCGCTGCGATCACTTCAGCCTGTCCGGTCTCGGAATTGACGTCAGACACCCGCCCTGCAAACACTTGGACACGCCTGCATTTTTCCAAACACTCCCAGAAAACGGTCAGTTGACACCCATAAATGCCCTCTTTCTGTCAATCACCTTGCGATCGGCTGTGCGAATGGATTCTTCATTAAATCCATCACCCAGCATTGAGCCTCTTTGTACCCGTATGCATGCGGTGCATACGCATGCACAGTTTTACCGAGATTTAACCTGATCGCAGCGCTGCAAAAAGTTGCTAGCGAGCGATCAACTCAGAGTGAGTCTTGTCTTATTACTTGTTAGCATAAAATCCTGCTCCAGAAATAAATATGTCTATCTTGCAGCAGCTCTTGGCAGCTATTAAGCTGTGGACAATTCTTTATCCTTTATGGGCTACTTGAGTGCTATAGTTCAGAATGTTTTAAATATATTACAGGTGAGTGTAAGTTTTTTGGTTCTCACTAGTCCTCGACCAGCTGTGCTCTTACTCTTCCTTTAGAGTTGCCTTCCAAGCCGCTGCTCTGCACTGGACCATTCTGTCCGTGGCTCTCCCTCAACTCTCTTCTAGTTGGCTGATGCTCTAAATCACTCCGCTCTGGCGATGCTAGCTCTCTCTGCACACAGTGGGAGGGATGACTGTCTGCCGCCCACCTCTGTCTCAGCTCACACCTTCAGCTACTCATGCAGAGACTTGTACTCAATGTTTACAGCATAAGATGAGTGGTGGCAAGTGAAGCGAGGTTGACGCTTATCCCTGGGCATGTATTAGGTGGCTGCGCTGTCAGTCTCCTCTCTACTCTCTTTATGTTTACAGCGGAGGTGAGCAGTTGCAGGAGGGACTTCCAGCTATACCATCCCCCATGCGCCACTGCACTAACCGCTGCTGCTGCTCGGCGCCGGCTCAGTCCCCCGGAGCTAAGCTCTGCCAACTACAGCTCTCAAGTGCGAGGCAGCGTCCGGGAGCTGTGCTCTCACCGAGGGAGCTCCAGTCTCCCGATCAGTGCTGAAGAGCCCTGTTTTATGTGTCAGCAGGCTTCTATTGGTCACCTCTCCTATGCCACCTCCAATCATTGTCCTATCTCCCCTCTGTCAGCTCGCGATCGACTCGCGGTCTGCACAGGGACTTGCTTTGCCGCCCTGCAGGAGGTTGCTCCGTGTCTCACGGTAGCACGAGGAAGCTGTCTTTGCCGCTCAACAGAGCATCACTTCAGCGGTGTGAGGGATCCATTTATCAGATGGCATGGCAAGCTCCTATTGACAGCTGCATCTGTCTCGTGCAGCATATCTTTATTAACTACCTCAGTACGGGTGTGGATCATTAGATCGACAGTGTCTAGGTCCACAATGTTTAGGTCGACCACTATAGGTCGACAGTCACTAGGTCGAAAGGGTCAGAAGGTCGACATGTTCTAGGTCGACAGGTTAAAAGGTTGACATGAGTTTTTTATGTTTTTTTTGGTGTTGTTTTCTTCGTAGAGCGATCGGGAACCCCAATTAGTGCACTGTGTCCCCTCGCATTTCAGGCAAGGTGCCTCGTTCCGCTGCCGCTTCGCTCGGCACAGATTACCGTTCCAATCACAGAAGTTCGGAGAGTATTTCTTCCAGTGGAAAAGGCTTGGAAATCCAGAAAATGGTCAAACAAACATTGAAACCAACAAGCGTGTCGATCCATCAATGCATTCGGTTGTTGGGGAAAATGGTAGCAGCCTACGAGGCCATACAGTTTGGCCGATTTCATGCCAGAGTATTCCAGTGGGACCTGTTGGACAAGTGGTCATGATCCCACCTACACATGCACCGGAAAATAATCCTGTCCCCCAAAGCCAGGATTTTGCTCCTGTGGTGGCTACACAGTTCTCACCTACTAAAGGGACGCAGGTTTCGGATTCACGACTGGGTCCTAATAACCACGGCTGCAAGTCTCCGAGGCTGGGGAGCTGTCACACAGGGAGAAAGCTTCCAAGGAAAATGGTCAAGTCAGGAAGTCTGCCTTCACATAAACGTTCTGGAATTGAGAGCCATTTACAACAGCCTTCTACAAGCGGTACATCTTCTTCAAGATCAACCCGTACAGATCCAGTCGGACAATGTAACAGCAGTCGCGTATATAAACAGGCAAGGCAGAACGAAAAGCAGAGCAGCAATGGCAGAGGTGACAAGGATTCTCCTCTGGGTAGAAGGACATGTTAGAGCTCTGTCAGCAATTTTCATTCTGGGAGTGGACAACTGGGAAGCAGACTTCCTCGACAGACATGATCTCCATCCAGGAGAGTGGGGCCTCCACTAAGAAGTCTTCACAGAGGTGACAAGTCTTTGGGGAGTTCCTCAAGTAGACATGATGGCATCTTGTCTAAACAAGAAGCTTCAGAGATATTGTTCCAGGTCGAGAGACCCTCAAGCAATAGCAGTGGATGCACTGGTGACCCAGTGGGTGTTTCGGTCGGTATATGTTTTCCCTCCACTTCCACTGATTCCAAAAGTTCTCAAAATAATAAGAAGAACAAGAGTTTGAGCAATCGTCATTGCCCCAGACTGGCCAAGGAGGGCTTGGTATCCAGATCTTCAGGAGTTGCTCATAAAAGATCCTCGGCCTCTTCCTCCTCGAGAGGACCTACTACAGCAGGGGCCGTATGTGTATCAAGACTTACCGCGTCTACGTTTGATGGCATGGCTGTTGAGAGTCGGATCCTAACCCGAAAGGGTATTCCCAAGGAAGTCATCCCCACTCTTATTCAGGCCAGGAAAGGAGTAACGTCTAAACATTACCACTGTATTTGGAGAAAATATGTGTCTTGGTGTGAATCCAAGAAGGCTCCTACGGAAGAGTTTGAGTTGGGACATTTTCTCAATTTTCTGCAGGCTGGTGTGGATGCGGGCCTTAGATTGGGGTCAATCAAGGTCCAGATTTCAGCCTTATCAGTTTTCTTTCAAAAACAATTGGCTTCTCTTCCAGAAGTTCAGACCTTCGTGAAAGGGGTTTTGCACATCCAGCCTCCATTTGTGCCTCCAGTGGCACCATGGGACCTTAATGTGATGTTGCAGTTCCTTCAATCGAGTTGGTTTGAACCTCTACAGGAGATAGAATTGAAGTTTCTCACTTGGAAAGTGGTGATGCTTTTAGCCTTGGCATCTGCAAGGAGGGTGTCTGAGTTGGGGGCCTTGTCTCACAAGAGCCCTTACCTGATCTTCCATGAAGATAGGGCAGAGTTAAAAACTCGTCAACAATTTCTTCCAAAGGTGGTTTCGTCCTTCCACATAAACCAACCTATTGTGGTGCCAGTAGCTGCTGACACTTTCACTGAGTCACAGTCTCTAGATGTGGTTAGAGCTTTGAAGATTTATGTCACAAGAACAGCTCGGTTATGGAAAACAGAGGCTCTGTTTGTCCTGTATGCTGCCAGCAAGATTGGGTGTCCTGCTTCTAAGCAGACTATTGCGTGCTGGATCAGAGGAACGATTCAGCATGCTCATTCTATGGCTGGATTGCCGTTACCTACGTCGGTGAAGGCCCATTCTACCAGGAAGGTGGGCTCGTCCTGGGAGGCTGCCCGGGGGGTCTCGGCGTTGCAACTTTGCTGAGCAGTTACTTGGTCAGGGTCAAACACTTTTGCTAAATTTTATAAGTTTGACACTTTGGCCGATGAAGACCTCAAGTTTGGTCAATTGGTGCTGCAGGGTCATCCGCACTCTCCCGCCCATACTGGAGCTTTGGTATAAACCCCATGGTCATGAAATGGACCCCAGCATCCTCTAGGACGTATCAGAAAACAGGATTTTAATACCTACCGGTAAATCCTTTTCTCCTAGTCCATAGAGGATCTTGGGCGCCCATCCCAGTGCGTACTTTACCTGCAGTTTTGTTCAGTTAGTTACACAAGTGTGTTACATTTGTTTTCAGCATGTTGCTGTAAATGGTTCATGCCTGTTGGCGTGTGTTATGTTGAATGCCATGTTGTGCGGCATGGTTGAGGTGTGAGCTGGTATGAATCTCCCCATTAGTATAAAAGTAAATCCTTTCCTCGAAATGTCCGTCTCCCTGGGCACAGTTCCTATAACTGAGGTCTGGAGGAGGGGCATAGAGGGAGGAACCAGTTCACACCCTTGAAAAGTCTTAAAGTGCCCATGGCTCCTGCTGAACCGTCTATACCCCATGGTCATGAAATGGACCCCAGCATCCTCTATGGACTAGGAGAAAAGGATTTACCGGTAGGTATTAAAATCCTGTTATTTGTTATATGGGACAGCTGTTCTCTCATAGCGTGCACCAAGATACTATCCCCTAATGCATCCACCCAGCCTGCAAAAGCCTTGGCCACCCATGCTGTGGCCATAGCTGGTTTTGTAATTGCCCCTGTGATGGAAAAAACTGATTTAAGACAGATTTCAACTTTTCTGTCTGTCAAGTCTTTCAAAGAAGATGTTGAGGGTATAGGCAGTGTAGAAGTGCACACTAAACGTGTCACATGAGCATCAACTGTGGAAGATACTTCCCATTTGGCACATTATACTGGTGGAAGAGGGTAAAAGAAATAATTTTCTTTGCCAATTTAAACCTCTTATTTGGAGTGTCCCATGATTCCCGCATATTTTCAGTAAGCTGATCTGATTGCGGGAATACAGCTTTGACTATTTTTTGTCATTTAAAGGTTGGAGCCTTAGACTTTTTCGGTGGCTCCTGTTTTCTGTTGTCAACATGGACTTTACTGCATAAATCAATGTGGACACGTCCCTAGATATGACAATCTTCTTCACCTGAGGGGGACTCGGGGAGAGAGCAGTCAGCCTCATCTTCTGATGACATCTCAGATTCTGAAAGCTGTGTAGATGGGGAGGACGGTGCCACATGCCTGTGCTTTCCCTTCCACAGACTTGTCTGCCTGCAACATCTGTTGAAAGGCCGCAGAGGTCTGTGCCAAATCCTGGACTGAATGTGAGAGCACATCTACCCATGGAGGCTGTGGAGGAAACCCCATAGCTGGAAGGGGTGGTCTTCAGTATGCCGACTGATGGGATCCCGGCGCACAGTATACCGGTGCCGGAATCCCGACAGCCGGCATACCGACACTTATTCTCCCTCGTGGGGGTCCACGACCCCCCTGGAGGGAGAATAAAATAGCGTGGCGAGCGCAGCGAGCCCGCAAGGGGCTCATTTGCGCTCGCCACACTGTCGGTAAGCCGGCGGTCGGACTCCCGGCGCCGGTATGCTGGTCGCCGGGAGCCCGACCGCTGGCATACATACTGAGCCCGCTGGAAGTATAGCAGGTGCAGCCAAACGATCTGCTATACATGTCAAAACTGACGCAAAAGAAGCCACCCAAGGTGGTTCTTGTACTTGTGCTGGTTCTAGGCTAGAAGCATGTTGATTTGGTTTAGGAATATAACGATTTCAACACAACTCGTCCTGCATGACATTAACACAGGTGCAGTAGCTGCCTTGTTACCCTTGCCTTTCATGGACATGGTAACAATATAATTACACAATCAGTGTAAATTAAGCAGCAATGTGACAGCCTTCTCTTAAAACAAGTAAAATAGAGTACATTAGAAAAAACACTTTTTGCACCAGCCTTTAAGGTTTGAAAGGTGAAAGGGACAGAAGAGCGCTGACAGAAATAGTGTAAGTCACAAACAATGCAATAAAGTATACCCTTGCAATGGGCGCTTAATCAACTACTCAGTACCCCAGGGGTAGGTAGGAGTCAGTGTTGGCCCTTGGGAGAGGTATACAGGGAGGCTAAACCCAGCACTCCTGAATGCATGCTGTAACAAATTTCACCCAGAGTATATTGCTGCCCAACTACTATCTGCAACAGACGCATCCAGCATATATTGCCACACAGAGTGTATATTGCCACACAGCAATTACTGCAGCAGACAGATATATAATGTCGCTCAGCGTCTTTTACACGGTAGCGAGCCAATCAGTTCATGGTGGGAAAACTATAGTTAATTTGCCACCTGAGTTGGGGGAGGGGCGACTGGGGGAGGGTCAGGGTTCTGCGGCCTCCAAATTTATCCCTGCAGCCTGTGATCCCTGGTGGTCTAGTGGGGGAACACCCGAGGCAAATGTTCCACATCAATGTTGTCCAGTAGCCTCCAACCTGAGACAGCCAGGCTGTGTAAACAAACACAACTTCCTGCAGGCATGAAAGTTGCCTTACCTTTCTTCCCGTGCTCCGGCCGCAGCCTAGGATCGTCAGCGTGGGCCTGCTAGCTAACCCTCGCTGGCGCCTGCCGAAATCACCAACATAGTTGCTGGTGTTGCAGCATTGGCAGGAAGTTGTTGGAGCGGTTGGCGCAATACGTCTAAGACGCATAGCACAGCACGCTCTAAAAAAAGGCTATATAAAATAATAAACTTTAAAAAAGCTTGAGACTGTGAAACAGTCCCACTGTTTTACATGTGGTCCAGCTCCTGCCGCACCAAACAAAACACTGACTTCCCTTGGCCAGGAGGCAGGGTTATAGGGGAGGTTGAAACTGAGAATTCTGGGAGCTCAAAAGCTTAACCATTTGGTGCCTGATCCTTATCCATCCACCTACACCCCATGTCAATCCTGTGGACCCTGAAGAAGAAATAACTGTTTTTTTACATAAAATGTGGTTGTATTCGGTTATTCTAATTGGAGAATGGTTTTGTAGGTTTGTTTCTACCTCTTGTATGGTGAGTGCGGGCATCGTTCATCGTTGGTGTCTACACACTGAACGATATGAACGAGTATGTTCGTATCGTTCAGTGAAATCACCTAATGTGTAGGGCCAGGGGCTGGCTGGCAACTTTTAGCCTGGGGGGCAAGTCCAGAGCACTGGCCCATAAGTAAGGGCACCATCTTAAATGAAGGTTTTTTTGTTTAAAAAATATTTATTATTAAAAAAAAATTAGGCCTGGTGTAAATTATCCCAAAGATACTTTATTATAAATTTGACAGTGCGGCCGCGGCTTCAGCAGAGCTGTGTAGTGCAGGGGTGGCCAACCAGTCAGAGGCAAAGAGCCAGAAAAGATCTGTAGTCAAGGGTAAGAGCCATATCATGCGTGCGCCAAAGGCGCGCAAACAAAAATGGGGGTGTGGCATAGTTGTCACAAAGCCACACCCCATTTTTATGTGCACACCTTTCGGTTTGACGTTTGTAGGAGTATGACCTTGTGTCATAACCCCATTTTTAGTCATGTTGTACAGTGTCACATACAAATAAAGCCCCTGTACAGTGCCACATACATATAAAAACACCAAAAAATGGGTGCCTCCACAGTGCTAGATACATATAAGTCCCCACAGTGCCAGATACATATAAGTCCCCACAGTGCCAGATATATTCATCTGACACTGTGGGGACATATATGTATCTGGCACTGTGGGGACATATATGTATCTGGCACTGTGGGGACATATGTATCTGGCACTGTGGGGACATATATTTATCTGGCACTGTGGGGACATATATGTATGTCCCCACAGTGCCAGATTCATATATTCCTCCACGGTGCCAGATACATATATGTCCCCATAGTGCCAGATATGCCCCCAGTGTAAGATACACATCTCCTCAGTGCCAGATATGCCCCCAGTGTAAGATACACATGCCCCCCCCCCCCCAGTGTCAGATATGCCCCTAGTGTAAGATACACATGTCCCCCAGTCAGAGGCGTATCTAGCACGGGGCGAGCAGGGCACGTGCCCT
The DNA here is from genome assembly GCF_028390025.1 of Pseudophryne corroboree. Classification (NCBI taxonomy): domain Eukaryota; kingdom Metazoa; phylum Chordata; class Amphibia; order Anura; family Myobatrachidae; genus Pseudophryne; species Pseudophryne corroboree. The sequence continues at coordinate 744,650,640 of NC_086444.1, forward strand.
GGGCGCCATGGCAGCCCCAACAGAGGGGGGCGCCACCGGCACCTGCACGGCCCACTCGCCCCATGCTTCAGGGATTCCGCCGGCGCTACCCGTGGCGCTTTCCCTGTCTCCCCGGCTGCTGTGCCTGTCACAATAGACAGGCAGCGGCAGCCAGGAGCCTCCCCCTACTCCCCCCTGCAAAGTGAGTGACTGTGTGTACGCGATCGCGACCGCGGAGGTGCGCGCATGCGCGTGCGCGACCTCGGGGGGGGGGGGGGGGGGGGGGCGTGCGGCCCCTGCCCTGAACAGCAGTGAGTGCAGGTGAGCGGGAAGGGGGTGCGGGACATTTTGTGTGTGTGTGTGTGTGTGTGTGTCGGACAGTGTGCGTGTGTGTGGGACATTGTGTGTGTGTGGGACAGTGTGAGTGTGTTAATTGTGTGTGTGGGACAGTTTGAGTGTGTGTAAATTGTGTGTGTGTGGGACAGTGTGTGTGTGAGTGTGTTAATTGTGTGTGTGGGACAGTGCGTGTTTGTTAATTGTGTGTGTGTGTGTGACAGTGTGAGTGTGTTAATTGTGTGTGTGGGACAGTTTTGAGTGCGTGTTAATTGTGTGTGTGTGGGACAGTGTGCGTGTGTGTTAATTGTGTATGTGTGGGACAGTGTGAGTGTGTTAATTGTGTGTGTGTGTGTGGAACAGTGTGAGTGTGTTAATTGTGTGTGTGTGTGGGACAGTTTGAGTGTGTGTTAATTGTGTGTGTGTGGGACAGTGTGCGTGTGTGTTAAGTGTGTGTGTGTGGGACAGTGTGCATGTGTATCAATTGTGTGTGTGTGGGACAGTGTGCGTGTGTGTTAATTGTGTGTGTGTGGGACAGTGTGCGTGTGACAGTGTGAGTGTGTTAATTGTGTGTGTGTGGGACAGTGCGTGTTTGTTAATTGTGTGTGGGACAGTGTGCGTGTGTGTTATTTGTGTGTGTGGGACAGTGTGCGTGCGTGTGTGTTAATTGTGTGTGGGACAGTGTGCGTGTGTTAATTGTGTGTGTGTGTGTTAATTGTCCCGGCGGTTATTGGCGTCTGTAGTGTGCGCCCCATCCTCCTCCGCTGCCGCTGACAGGAGCGGCGGTGTGCGGCTCTCCCCCTCCTCCGCCGGCTCCGTCCTCCCGTCGTGGCCCTGCAGTGTGTGCCGGTCTCCCCAGCAGCAGCAGCAGGATAGTCTCCCCCCCCCCCTCTCTCTCTCTCTCTCTCTCTCTCTCTCTCTCTCTCTCTCTCCTCCTGTGGATTGCAGTTTGTAAGTATCATTTTAATTTTTACAGGTACCCCTATTGAATTCTACTGGACAAGTGGACGTGATCGGCGTGGGATGTAGGTAAGTAATCTGTCTCTTATTTTTACAGGTACCCCTATTGGATTCTACTGGACAAGTGGACGTGACCGGCGTGTGATGTAGGTAAGTGATCTGTCTCTCATTTTTACAGGTACCCCTATTGGATTCTACTGGACAAGTGGACGTGACCGGCGTGGGATGTAGGTAAGTAATCTGTCTCTCATTTTTACAGATTCCCCTACTGGATTCTACTGGACAAGTGGACGTGACCAGCGTGGGATATAGGTAAGTAATCTGTCTCTCATTTTTACAGGTACCCCTATTGGATTCTACTGGACAAGTGGACGTGATCGGTGTGGGATGTAGGTAAGTAATCTCTCTCTCATTTTCACAGGTACCCCTATTGGATTCTACTGGACAAGTGGACGTGACCGGCGTGGGATGTAGGTGAGTAATCTGTCTCTCATTTTTACAGATTCCCCTACTGGATTCTACTGGACAAGTGGACGTGACCAGCGTGGGATATAGGTAAGTAATCTGTCTCTCATTTTTACAGGTACCCCTATTGGATTCTACTGGACAAGTGGACGTGATCGGCATGGGATGTAGGTAAGTAATCTGTCTCTCATTTTTACAGGTACCCCTATTGAATTCTACTGGACAAGTGGACGTGACCAGCGTGGGATGTAGGTAAGTAATCTGTCTCTCATTTTTACAGGTACCCCTATTGGATTCTACTGGACAAGTGGATGTGATCGGCGTGGGATGTAGGTAAGTAATCTGTCTCTCATTTTTACAGGTACCCCTATTGGATTCTACTGGACAAGTGGACGTGACCGGCGTGGGATGTAGGTAAGTAATCTGTCTCTCATTTTTACAGATTCCCCTACTGGATTCTACTGGACAAGTGGACGTGACCAGCGTGGGATGTAGGTAAGTAATCTGTCTCTATTTTTACAGGTACCCCTATTGAATTCTACTGGACAAGTGGACGTGACCAGCGTGGGATGTAGGTAAGTAATCTGTCTCTCATTTTTACAGGTACCCCTATTGGATTCTACTGGACAAGTGGACGTGATCGGCGTGGGATGTAGGTAAGTAATCTGTCTCTCATTTTTACAGGTACCCCTATTGGATTCTACTGCACAAGTGGACGTGACCGGCGTGGGATGTAGGTAAGTAATCTGTCTCTCATTTTTACAGATTCCCCTACTGGATTCTACTGGACAAGTGGACGTGACCAGCGTGGGATGTAGGTAAGTAATCTGTCTCTCATTTTTACAGGTACCCCTATTGAATTCTACTGGACAAGTGGACGTGACCAGCGTGGGATGTAGGTAAGTAATCTGTCTCTCGTTTTTACAGGTACCCCTATTGGATTCTACTGGACAAGTGGACGTGATCGGCGTGGGATGTAGGTAAGTAATCTGTCTCTCATTTTTACAGGTATCCCTATTGGATTCTACTGGACAAGTGGACGTGACCGGCGTGGGATGTAGGTAAGTAATCTGTCTCTCATTTTTACAGATTCCCCTACTGGATTCTACTGGACAAGTGGACGTGACCAGCGTGGGATGTAGGTAAGTAATCTATCTCTCATTTTTACAGGTACCCCTATTGAATTCTACTGGACAAGTGGACGTGACCAGCGTGGGATGTAGGTAAGTAATCTGTCTCTCATTTTTACAGGTACCCCTATTGGATTCTACTGGACAAGTGGACGTGATCGGCGTGGGATGTAGGTAAGTAATCTGTCTCTCATTTTTACAGGTACCCCTATTGGATTCTACTGGACAAGTGGACGTGACTGGCGTGGGATGTAGGTAAGTAATCTGTCTCTCATGTTTACAGATTCCCCTACTGGATTCTACTGGACAAGTGGACGTGACCAGCGTGGGATATAGGTAAGTAATCTGTCTCTCATTTTTACAGGTACCCCTATTGGATTCTACTGGACAAGTGGACGTGATCGGCGTGGGATGTAGGTAAGTAATCTGTCTCTCATTTTTACAGGTACCCCTATTGAATTCTACTGGACAAGTGGACGTGACCAGCGTGGGATGTAGGTAAGTAATCTGTCTCTCATTTTTACAGGTACCCCTATTGGATTCTACTGGACAAGTGGATGTGATCGGCGTGGGATGTAGGTAAGTAATCTGTCTCTCATTTTTACAGGTACCCCTATTGGATTCTACTGGACAAGTGGACGTGACCGGCGTGGGATGTAGGTAAGTAATCTGTCTCTCATTTTTACAGATTCCCCTACTGGATTCTACTGGACAAGTGGACGTGACCAGCGTGGGATGTAGGTAAGTAATCTGTCTCTATTTTTACAGGTACCCCTATTGAATTCTACTGGACAAGTGGACGTGACCAGCGTGGGATGTAGGTAAGTAATCTGTCTCTCATTTTTACAGGTACCCCTATTGGATTCTACTGGACAAGTGGACGTGATCGGCGTGGGATGTAGGTAAGTAATCTGTCTCTCATTTTTACAGGTACCCCTATTGGATTCTACTGCACAAGTGGACGTGACCGGCGTGGGATGTAGGTAAGTAATCTGTCTCTCATTTTTACAGATTCCCCTACTGGATTCTACTGGACAAGTGGACGTGACCAGCGTGGGATGTAGGTAAGTAATCTGTCTCTCATTTTTACAGGTACCCCTATTGAATTCTACTGGACAAGTGGACGTGACCAGCGTGGGATGTAGGTAAGTAATCTGTCTCTCGTTTTTACAGGTACCCCTATTGGATTCTACTGGACAAGTGGACGTGATCGGCGTGGGATGTAGGTAAGTAATCTGTCTCTCATTTTTACAGGTACCCCTATTGGATTCTACTGGACAAGTGGACGTGACCGGCGTGGGATGTAGGTAAGTAATCTGTCTCTCATTTTTACAGATTCCCCTACTGGATTCTACTGGACAAGTGGACGTGACCAGCGTGGGATGTAGGTAAGTAATCTATCTCTCATTTTTACAGGTACCCCTATTGAATTCTACTGGACAAGTGGACGTGACCAGCGTGGGATGTAGGTAAGTAATCTGTCTCTCATTTTTACAGGTACCCCTATTGGATTCTACTGGACAAGTGGACGTGATCGGCGTGGGATGTAGGTAAGTAATCTGTCTCTCATTTTTACAGGTACCCCTATTGGATTCTACTGGACAAGTGGACGTGACTGGCGTGGGATGTAGGTAAGTAATCTGTCTCTCATGTTTACAGATTCCCCTACTGGATTCTACTGGACAAGTGGACGTGACCGGCGTGGGATGTAGGTAAGTAATCTGTCTCTCATTTTTACAGGTAACGCTATTGGATTCTACTGGACAAGTGGACGTGACTGGCGTGGGATGTAGGTAAGTAATCTGTCTCTCATTTTTACAGATTCCCCTACTGGATTCTACTGGACAAGTGGACGTGACCAGCGTGGGATGTAGGTAAGTAATGTGTCTCTCATTTTTACAGCTACCCCTATTGGATTCTACTGGACAAGTGGACGTGACCGGCGTGGGATATAGGTAAGTATGTGTGAGTGTGTCAGTGTGCTTTAATAAATTTTTACTGTCACGGTGTGTGAATTGTGTTTTTATTTGGGTATTTTTTCTGTTGTAGAACTACAGGTACCGGCGGGCCCGTTATTTCCCTGCATGTTGGTACTTGAGGTTCTCCAAGTACCAGCAAGCGGGGGAGGCTTTCTGGGCCTTGTAGTTCCACAACAAAAAACAATATTCTTTTTTTACTTACATGGCTATCAGCCTCCCATCCACAGCCCATGGATGGGGGGGACAGCCTCGGGCTTCACCCCTGGCCCTTGGGTGCCTGGAGGGGGGGTGACCCCTTGATTTAAGGGGTCCCCACTCCTCCAGGGAACCCCGGCCAGTGGTGACTAGTTGGGGGGTAATGCCACGGCCGCAGGGACCTACATAAATGTGTCCCCCGGCTGTGGCATTATGACCCTGGCTAGTGGAGCCCGGTGCTGGTTTTAAAAATACGGGGGGACCCCTACATCTTTTGTCCCCCGTATTTTTGGAACCAGGACCGGACTAAGAGCCCGATGCTGGTTGTCTAAATACGGGGAACCCCTGTCCAATTTTTTCCCAGTATTTAAACAACCAGGACCGGCTCAAAGAGCCCGAGGCTGGTTATACTTAGGAGGGGGACCTCACGCAGTTTTTTTTTACATTTTTAACCCATTCAGACCCTTCTCCATTAAGTTAATGGAAACCCTGGACAACAAAATTGCATTCATGTCCTCCTCCCACTCCCTTCCCAGTCCCAAACACTGATTATTATTTTTTTCTATAAAAATGTACAATATATCACAAGTATGATGAGCAGGCATGCAGCGGGCATTGGCAACTTTGGACTGAGTTGCAAATTAGTGGCGGAGGGCTGGGTCAGTTGATGGTGGGCGAGTTTGTAAGCCATTGGTGGTGGCAGCGGGCATCGGCTCAGAGGCAGTGGCGGGCATTGGCTCATTGGCGGTAGGGTTCATCGACAGGATTCGGCGGACATTATGGCTGTAGTGCCTCACCGCACGCCACTGACCTCACCGCACGCCACTGGTGTGTGGGACAGTGTGCGTGTGTGTTAATTGTGTGTGTGGGACAGTGTGAGTGTGTGTTAATTGTATGTGTGTGTGTGGAACAGTGTCAGTGTGTGTAAATTTTTGCAGTCCAGTGTGTGTGTGGGGGAGAGGAAAGTATGAGAATGTGTTTGTGTGTGTGTAGTCTGAGTGGGTGTGTGTAGGATTTGGGGGTGGCCAGTCTGTGTGTGTGTAATCAGTGTGTGTGGGATGTACTAATGGCCATTTACCGAAGAGAGATATGTATTAAACCACGGGCACTGAGATGCCCTTCTCACTCACCATCCAGCTGGGTGGGCGAGCCGGGCGGGTGGAAAGCCAGCAGCAGGGGCAGCATGCCGGATATCAGCAGCCGAGGGTGGGGGCTGTAATGCACATGCGGAGCCCAAAGCCGGAGATCAGCAGCATGCTGACCGGCAATAAGCAGCTTCCGCGTTCAACATGCTGCTGATCTCCGGCTTTGGGCTACGCAGGGTTCGGGGGATGGGTGTCCTCTGCCGGTGTACTGCAGCTCCGGGGGTGCGGGCTCCGGAGGCTTTCAGCACTGTTGAATATCCAGCTGCCTCAAGTATGTACAGCCCGCACCCTCTGCTGCTGATATCCGGCATGCTGCTGCTAGCTGTCCCCCCGCCCGGCTCGGCCACACAGCTGTATGGTGAGAAGGGCATCTCAGTTCCTGAGGTTTAACACATATGCCTCAGAAAATGGCCTCTGCGGTAAACGATACTAATGTTTACCGTGACAGTAACAGCGGGGAGGAAGGCGCACATCGGGATCCTGCAGCATGAAACAAGAACCCCTTCGGAGCGCAGCAGGCCACACTGAAAAGGGTGCATACCCGGTGCGGTGCTCTGCATCCCGGGTGGTGCCGAAGATGTGGAGTGTCGGAGGTGGCAGAAGCGCCGCAGCTTGGGGTGAGAAACCGCTGCAGCCCTTCCGCTGCTAAACTCTGCAATTAGTCTATTAAGGGGGTGGGCTCCCCTCATCATAGTGCCCCACAGGCCATGTTAATTCTGGGGGTAGGATCCCCTAACTCTATAATGGGAATTTTGGCTCATATCATGTGCTGTAACGTGAATTTTGGCTAATACCGTGTGCTATAATGTGAATTTCGGCTCATACTATGTGGGGTAATGTGAATTTTGGCTCATTCCGTGTGCTGTAATGTGAATTTCGGCTCATACCGTGTGCTGTAATGTGAATTTCTGCTTATACCATGTGGGGAAATGTGAATTTTGGCTCATACCATGTGGAGTAATGTGAATTTTGGCTCATACCGTGTGCTATAATGTGAATTTCGGCTCATACCGTGTGCTATAATGTGAATTTTGGCTCATACCATGTGGGGTAATGTGAATTTCGGCTCATACTGTGTGCTATAATGTGAATTTCGGCTCATGCCGTGTGGGGCAATGTGAATTTCGGCTCATACTGTGTGCTATAATGTGAATTTCGGCTCATACCGTGTGCTATAATGTGAAAGGGCACCAGTACTAGATAGTATAAGGGGTCCTACTACACTGAAGGACACGCCCCTTTTGAGTGACCACGCCCCTTTTCCGGAGCGCGCTGCACTCTTTCATTCTACCTTCAAAAATTCAACTTCGACCACTGCACCTACATACACATACATACACACCCTGACATCTTTATATGCAGTGACACCGGTGGCATCTGCACATACTTTCCTTTTGTATTTTTTTTTTATTATCATTTTATTAATTTATTATTTTTATTAAGAAAAAAAATATTATTATTTTTTTTTTGGGGGGGGGGGGGGGGCGCCATTATTGATCTTGCCCTGGGCTCCAAAAACCCTAGTTACGCCTCTGCCCCCAGTGCCAGATATGCTCCCAGCGTAAGATACACATGTCCCCCAATGCCAGATATTGTTATGCACACCAGTGCCAGCAGGAATGTACTGGTGTCTGAACGGTGAGGGATGCAAAACAAATGAACTCACAGACAGACTGGGGAATATGACATTACATACACAGAAGGTGATAGGGTAACAAAATAAACACAAAGTGAACAGAGAAGCCCAAAGGCTAAGAAACTGGGTGTCTCCCTAGTATTAGGAATGCTCAGATGGAAAGAAGCGAGATGTAGTGATTTAATACGTAGAGAACCCGAAATGCTGTTGCTAAGGGCAACAGCAAAACCCTAAAGGGTTACCAACGGGTGTGGCAGTAAACTCCTTGGTCAGAGATGGAATAATAGACACAAGGAGAGTCTCCGCAATCCTAGTCCTCACTTGCAGTGCACTGGTTCAGCTTACTGCCACTAAACTGACACCTGAACACCTTGCACAGTGAGAAAGGATTTTGGCAGGCAAGTCTGAGAATACAGCCGCAAACTTGCTAGGTTCACAGAGTAGCAAAAGAACCCCAGCAGGTTAAACGACTGACTCCAGTCTTACTGCTAGGTCTGGATTGGCAGAGTGTAATACCAAATCCCAAGGCCTATTTGCAGTAAGCAACAAACAAATACAAAGTTTACACAGTACTAGCTAGCTTTCAGGAACTGACTAACCAACAAAGATTCAGCAGCATCTGCCTAACCTGAGAAGAGGGTTTATATAGCAGGTGCTGTCCACGCCCCACTCAGACCTCACAGACTGTGAGCACAAAAACCAGCACCGGATCCCCTGCCGTGCACAGAGCCTGTAACCACTGCACAGCAAAAGACCCGAACCGGAGTATCAGCTACGCTCAGGTTACTCCGCTAGCACTTGTCTCCCGGTTGCCATGACGACGTGGCAGCACAGAGCAGGAGACCCTAACAGTACCCCCCCTTTGACGAGGGGTCAAAGAACCCCTACCACCGGGTTTATCGGGGAACTGCGAGAAGAAAGAGCGTAACAGTCTGGGGGCATGAAGATCACAACTGCGCACCCACGACCGCTCCTCCGGGCCATACCCCTTCCAGTGCACCAAAAATGACAGCTGACCCCGAACCATCTTGGAGTCAAGAATCCTTTCAACAACAAACTCCCTCTGGCCACGTATCAGAAGAGGGGAAGGTCTTCCACTGGAAGAAGGATTACTAATCGCCCGTTTTAAAAGGGAACAATGAAATGTTTTATTGATACCCAAAGAACGGGGTAGATCTAACTGAAATGCCACCGGATTGATAACCCTAGTGATCTTATAAGGACCGATGAACCGGGAGCCCAACTTATGAGATGGCTGTCTCAACTTCAAATTCTTGGTAGACAACCAGACGAAGTCTCCTAATTTGAAGCTGCAGGGTCTTTTCCGCTTATCAAAAACCCTTTTGGTCACTAATGACACAGACACAAGGGCTTTCTTCACTTTCCTCCAAATACCTCTAAGGACCGAAACCACAGAGGAACCACCAGGCGTGGAGTCCAGGGGGTCAAAAGAATTGGCCTTAGGATGATGCCCATACACACAAAGGAAGGGAGAGATCCCTGTAGCAGAGTGAGCCGCGTTGTTATAGGCAAACTCCGCCATGGACAGATGAGCAACCCAGTCAGTCTGACACTTGGAGACATAACACCTGAGGAACTGCTCCAAGGACTGGTTCACCCTTTCAGTCTGCCCATTAGACTGCGGATGGTAGCCTGACGACAAGCTGACAGAAATCTGGAGATCGGAACAAAATGCCCTCCAGAATTTGGCCACAAACTGGGATCCGCGGTCAGAGACCACATCAAGTGGCAACCCGTGGAGGCGCACAACATGCAGCATAAATAATTCAGACAGGCGTCTGTCCGATGGCAGCCCAACCAATGGAACGAAGTGCGCCATCTTCGAAAACCTGTCAACGACAACCCAGATGGCTGTCATCCCCGAGGATTTGGGCAAGTCCACTACAAAATCCATTGAAATGTGGGTCCATGGCTTAGATGGAATAGAGAGTGGATGTAATGGGCCAACAGGAACCCCTCCAGGAGTCTTATTTCGGGCACAGATGTCACATGCCCGAACCCACTGATCCACATCCCTAGCCACCGAGGGCCACCACACCGCCCTAGATAGCAACTCCCGAGTTCAGGCAATACCCGGGTGACCTGCCGACTTCTTGGCATGGAATTCCAGGAACACTCGCTGTCTTAACCTAGGAGGCACAAACAAAAGACCTACCGGAAGGTCTGGAGGAGCCTGCTCCTGTGCTCTAAGGAATAATGACAAGAGGTCCTGGGTAATGCCCACTTTAATACATGATGGGGACACAATGGGCAATGGCTCCTCGGTGGTCTCCTGGATTGGAGCAAAACTCTGCGAGAGCGCATCAGCCTTGATGTTTTTTGACCCAGGGCGATATGTTATCAAAAAATTAAAGCGAGCAAAAAACAAAGCCCATCGTGCCTGCCTGGCATTGAGGCGCTTCGCTGACTCTAAATATGCCAAATTCTCATGGTCGGCGAGAATTGAGACCACAAACTTAGCCCCCTCAAGCCAGTGTCTCCACTCCTCGAGTGCATCCTTAATAGCCAACAATTCCCGGTTACCCACGTCATAATTCATCTCGGCAGGCGAAAATTTACGGGAAAAGTAAGCACAGGGATGAAGGCGATTATCAGACACCCCCATCTGAGAGAGCACTGCCCCAATACCCATCTCAGAGGCATCCACCTGCACCACAAAAGGACGCTCTGGATCTGGGTGTCGCAGCACCTTGGCCGAGACAAATGCCCTTTTGAGATGGGCAAAAGCCGCTTTGGCCTCACAAGACCAGTGAGCAACATCCGCCCCTTTCTTAGTGAGTGCCACCAAGGGCACCACTATAGACGAAAATCCAGCGATAAATCGTCTATAAAAATTCGCAAAGCCCAGAAAACGCTGAAGCCCCTTCAAACTAGTGGGCTGCACCCAATCCAGGACTGCCTGTACCTTGGAACCCTCCATTTGGAAACCTTCTGGGGAGATAATATATCCTAGAAATGCGATTTACTGAACTTCAAATTCGCACTTCTCCAGCTTCGCCCCAAGCCGGTGGTCTCTGAGTTTCTGGCGGACTAAGCGTACATGCTTCCGATGTTCCTCCAGGGAATGGGAGAAGATTAGGATGTCATCTAAGTATACAACTAAGAATCTATCCACATATTCCCTGAGCACATCGTTCATGAAGTCCTGGAAGACTGCCGGGGCATTACAAAGCCCAAAAGGCATCACCAAATATTCATAATGCCCTGAGTGGGTATTAAAGGCAGTCTTCCATTCATCCCCCTCTCTTATTCGGATTAGATTGTACGCACCGCGTAGGTCAATCTTAGAAAAAATGGTGGCAGTACGAAGCTGGTCAAACAAGACCGAAATGAGAGGCAGTGGGTATGAGTTTTTAATCGTGATACGGTTCAATTCCCTGAAGTCGATACAGGGTCGCAACGAACCGTCCTTTTTACCCACGAAGAAGAACCCCGACCCAACTGGAGACTGTGAAGGTCTGATAAATCCCTTAGCCAAGTTCTCCTGAATGTACTCTGCCATAGCCTGAGTCTCAGGACGTGACAGGGAGTACAACCTGCTCTTGGGAAGCTTAGCATTCGGCAACAAATCAATGGCACAGTCATAGGGGCGATGGGGAGGTAGTACCTCTGCAACTCTTTTGGAGAACACGTCCGCAAAATCTGCATAACATCCTGGCAATCCTGGCAAACTTAGCTGCGAAAGCCTGACTGGAAGGCTCAAGCAACTCCTGAAACAATCAGTACCCCAACTAAGAATCTCCCCAGAGAACCAGTCAAATTGAGGATTGTGGGCCCTTAACCAGGGTAACCCCAACACCAATGGGGCAAAAGTACAGACAGTCACATAAAAGGACAATTTTTCAGAGTGTGTGGCTCCAATAAACAAAGAAATCTGGCTAGTGCAAGAGGTAATTTTACCCTGGGATAATGGTTCCCCGTTTAACCCACAAATCTCAATCTCCGATGCCAAGGGTACTAAGGGAACAGAGTGTTTCAGGGCGAATTGGCGGTCCATAAAAACCCCATCGGCCCCACTGTCCACAAAGGCCTCAGTCTTGACAGTTTGACCGAGGATCTTCAAGGTCACCGGAATGATGAAAGTCTTCTTGGGAAATTCTGACTTCTGGCCTGACAGGATATTTCCCATCACCCTCAGGCCCTGAAGTTTTCTGGCTTTTCTGGGCATGATACTACCACATGACCTTTATTCCCACAGTACAAACATAACCCCTGCTGTCTCCTCCGCGTCTTCTCACGCGAGGAGAGGCGGGTAGCCCCAATCTGCATAGGCTCCTCGGAAAATTCCTCAGAGTCTGAGGTTCCCTTGGGAAAGAAGGAAACCTCGGTCTCCCTTTCAAGCCTGCGCTCTCTCAGCCGTCTATCCACCCGAATGGATAACTGCATGAGCTGATCCAAGCTATCAGGCAAGGGATATTGTACCAGTTGGTCTTTTAACTGGTTAGAAAGACCTCTTTGGTACTGGTGTCTCAGGGCTGGGTCATTCCACTGGGTATCATGGGCCAACCTCCGAAACTCCGTACAATAAACCTCAACTGGCCTTCGCCCTTGCTTAAGGATCGAAATCTGAGCCTCGGCTGAGGCCGTCTTGTCCGGGTCATCATACAACATGCCCAGTGCCGTAAAAAAAGCATCAACACTTTTAAGCGACGGACAGTCAGGCTGCAACCCATATGCCCAGACCTGTGGGTCTCCTTGTAGCAAGGAAATCACTATGCCCACCCGCTGAATCTCCGACCCAGAAGACTGAGGCCTAAGCTGGAAATATAGCTTGCAGCTCTCCTTGAAACAAAAGAACTGCGAGCGATCTCCAGAAAAACGATCCGGGAGATTTACTTTCGGCTCCTTAACCCCTGAAGGTACTGCTGCTGCGGGAGCTCCGCCAGCGGCCTGCGAGGTGTGCATTTTAATGGACAAATCATTAAATTGTCGAGTCAGGACCTGCACCTGATCGACCACCTGTTGCAAAGTAAGTTGAGGGGTATGCTCCATATTCCCACAAAATTTCAACAGGAGTATTAGGCTGCTGAATATGTTATGCACACCAGTGCCAGCAGGAATGTACTGGTGTCTGAACGGTGAGGGATGCAAAACAAATGAACTCACAGACAGACTGGGGAATATGACATTACATACACAGAAGGTGATAGGGTAACAAAATAAACACAAAGTGAACAGAGAAGCCCAAAGGCTAAGAAACTGGGTGTCTCCCTAGTATTAGGAATGCTCAGATGGAAAGAAACGAGATGTAGTGATTTAATACGTAGAGAACCCGAAATGCTGTTGCTAAGGGCAACAGCAAAACCCTAAAGGGTTACCAACGGGTGTGGCAGTAAACTCCTTGGTCAGAGATGGAATAATAGACACAAGGAGAGTCTCCACAATCCTAGTCCTCACTTGCAGTGCACTGGTTCAGCTTACTGCCACTAAACTGACACCTGAACACCTTGCACAGTGAGAAAGGATTTTGGCAGGCAAGTCTGAGAATACAGCCGCAAACTTGCTAGGTTCACAGAGTAGCAAAAGAACCCCAGCAGGTTAAACGACTGACTCCAGTCTTACTGCTAGGTCTGGATTGGCAGAGTGTAATACCAAATCCCAAGGCCTATTTGCAGTAAGCAACAAACAAATACAAAGTTTACACAGTACTAGCTAGCTTTCAGGAACTGACTAACCAACAAAGATTCAGCAGCATCTGCCTAACCTGAGAAGAGGGTTTATATAGCAGGTGCTGTCCACGCCCCACTCAGACCTCACAGACTGTGAGCACAAAAACCAGCACCGGATCCCCTGCCGTGCACAGAGCCTGTAACCACTGCACAGCAAAAGACCTGAACCGGAGTATCAGCTACGCTCAGGTTACTCCGCTAGCACTTGTCTCCCGGTTGCCATGACGACGTGGCAGCACAGAGCAGGAGACCCTAACAGATATGCCCATAGTGCCAGATACACATGTCCTCCCAGTGCCAGATATGCCCCCTGTGCCAAATATGCCCCCAGTGCCAGACATGCCCTCACTGCTAGCTACACATCTCCCCAGTGCCAGGTATGCCCCCAGTGCCAGAAACACATGTCCCCCCAGTGCCAGAAACAGATATGCCCCCAGTGCCAGATACACCCCCCCCCCAGTGCCAGATACACGCCCCCCCAGTGTAAGATACACATGTCCCCACACTGCGCCCCCCCAAGTGCTGCTCATCGCCGCGCTGCTGCTCTGCTCAGTCTGCTGCTTGTGAGGAGAGGAGAGCGCTGAGTGCGCCTCTCCTGCCCCTCAGTCTCCACTCTCCGGCGGCATTGATTCTCTCTAATTAGGCGCCGGTCCGTGAGCCAGAGTTCGCGGACCGGCAGTTAAGACTCCTGATTGGCTGCCGGTCCGCGAGCTCTGATTGGCTCATGGGCCAGTGCCGAGCACTGCAGACTAGGGCAGCGGGAGGTGCAGTGGGAACTTACGAGCCGCATGCGGAGACAGAAAGAGCCGCATGCGGCTCGAGAGTCGCGGGTTGGCCACCGCTGGTGTAGTGGAAGGTGGCGGCCGGCCCATGACCCTTGGCGATAGCGTGGCCCGGGGGGCACATGGCACCCTGCCCCCCGGGCCAGCTCGCCTCTGTGTAGGGCCTATAAGAGGCTATAGTAAATCCACCTACTTGTATGATACTAGAATATTGGAATCCCTCAAGTAAACTTTGACTATTATTCCTATTTAGTATCAAATGAGATGTATCTATAATTATATGCATTAATCTGCAAGGACAGCCTTCCTTTTGTCAGGTGGAGGAAGCTAATCCGTTGCTAGGGTCCTTATCTGGGTTTCTCCTTTTTATTATTTTTTTCTGCTGCCTATATCTGAATGCTCACTGTCACTGTGCCATTACATTGTATGCATGTGCATTGCTTATCTTGCGTTCTTTATTGTACGTGGGCCTATCTTTGCTTTCCCTTTTATTTATTTATTTTGGGTTTTGTTTGTTTTTTGCTCAGGGCATAAACTAGCAAAGGCTAAACTGAATAACAATCATCAGCTGTGGAAATATTTGTCTGAGATCCTTTGTTGTAAGTGATGTTTTGATGAGGACATAATCCCAAATGATTAAAATAAAAAATGTAAATAGACATGTTCCCTCCCTCATGAGAGTAGCAGTGCATGTACCTCAGAGGTTTATTTAGCTACAGTATGCTGACATATCCAATAACTATTTGCTTTCTCCTATCTGTATACTGTGTGCTGTGTCATTTCTCCTAGCAGGGGATGTTATGTTTGATGTTATCCATGATAAGAATTTTTGGATGCAGGCTCAATCTAGCACCGGCGATAGTGATGTGCCCTGGGGGCATACACACGAGAGATCCAGAGGCAGAACTCTGGGAGGCAATGGAGTCAGCTGCCGCCGGGCTCCTGCTTTGAACAGGGGCACCTCTCCTCCTGTTCTGTGTGTTCAGCAACATTAATCAATTAAGTTAATTGACAACAGCCGGTAACTCTTCCGTAGCCAACTTCCCCACTAGCCACTACACCTTACAAATCACACCCTCTTTATTATAGATATACTGGAAGCAGACACCTTACTGATGAAGCTATTTGCTCCTATAAAGGAAGCATGAGAATTCTAACTATATGAAGTTATTTCTCTGACAATTACAAGTAACTTCATGTAGTTAGAATTCTCATACTTCCTATGCAACAGCAGATATCTCCATCAGTAAGGTGCATGCTTCCAGTGTAATAGGTTGTGGGTTCTAATCCTGGATATGACACTTGCAAATTAATTGTCAGAAAAATAATCAACATTGGGAGGGACTGAGTAGATCTATGTAGTGTGTGGCTGGACCCCTACATAGATCAGGAAAACAAAATTTGGAGCACCTGAACAATGCGCAGGGAAGGCTGCCTGAACCGTAACCACCGGTGTAGGGGATGTCTCCCTATCCCCAAAAAGACAAACTAGATAGTGAAATTTTGGTGGTAACAGTAGGGGGCGCCAAACCACAGGTGACAAAAAACTCTATTACAGAATTTTCAAGATATAAGTGTATGATCAAAACAAATGAAATAATCATAAAACAGATGATGGGATACGTTCCTTATTTTTACTTGATTTTGAGCATGTAGAGAGTTCTTTTGCTCTCCTGAGTCGACCAATCCTTATTCTCTGGATCTCTTAACAACATCCAATGTCATAAAAAACAAAAGGAAGAGAATTCTAGTATAACACCGTTTTATTCTCTTAAAAACAGAACTTCCTTAAAAAACAAAATAAAAACATGACTCCTATTCCGGTACAGATAGAGCACATGCAGCTGGTGTGCAGCTTACTAAATGTGAGAAAGGGATAATTACCAGATTATCTGAGGAAACAAAGTCCTCGGTACAGCAAAAGATCTCAAACACCAGTCGGCCTCCCGGGAAATGGCGTCCTGGATTTTTGCAGCAATCACCTCTCCCACAGAAAGAAAAACGCCACCTTCAACTGCGCCAACGCGTTTCAGGACTTGCTAGTCCCTTTCTCAAGGCTAGTGTGCTCACAATTAACAGATCTCTCCTTTTATTTACTGACTGACCAATAAAATCATTGATTAAAGGTGAATGTGTTTCATGTGTGATGAAACATGGCCACCTCCATTTGTCGTACACGGTTGCCATAGCAACCTTCTCTGGTAGCCTTTTTACCCCATAGACAAAACACTGAACGATATATCACATATGAATCTCCCTTGTTACACTATCTTCCCCACCTTCTATACAACTGTCAAAGTCAGAAAAATGTCTCTATGCACGTTGCCATATTTGCACCGCACACTGGTCCGTGCTGCGCATGCGTACGCTCTCCCGTGAAGGCGCATACCCGCAATAGCGTGCACTCGCAGGCGCGGTATGCGTATTTACGGTAGAGTTTATGTAGTCGTAGCGTGCGACTCATTCGTTACATATTTTCACAATTAATGTAGTTTATAGATCATGGTCCCTTTGATAGTTTCTGAAAGTTTGGTTAATATAGAAGGTCCCTGAGCTAAGGAATCCCTCTTTGTATCGTACGAAGGGTCTAACAGGAATCATACAGCAGTGTTTGGTACCCATCGGAAGAGTATTTAATTAGCAATATTCCGGTGTTGGTTTGGAGCGTATTAATCGCTCGTGCGAATAGTTATGGACATAAGAAGTTTATGTCCATTTCTACTATTTACTCATACTCAGGTATGCGGCGGGAAACCTAGTTCCCCACCCACCTGAGCTGTTTGAAATCGTCACAGCCCACCTGTATGAATCAACCTATGACCTTTTGTTATGATGCAGGGCCGAATTCCGACGTCCAATGGACAATGGGATTGTAGGGACTGTAGGATTGCATTGTGTGTGGGGCATAAATAGGCAGGCCGACCACATCCAGCTCTCACTCTTCAACGGTTCTCATTGCTGAGAATCGGGTGCTGGATGTCCAGGCGCATGCGATCGTTTACCCTTGTGCGTAAGTTTCTCTCCGTTATCATTGTCTTTCTGTGAGCCAATTTCTCTCATCTCTCTCCGTCTCTCTCTCTCTCTCTTTCCCTTCTCTCTCTCTCTCGTATCTCCCCTAGACTAGTATTGTATTGTATTAGATAGTATTGTTTAGTTCTGTGGTTAGGAAGTCTCTGTTATATTGTAGTGTATCATTTGTACTGTTATCCCCTTTTTACAAGTATACTAGATATAATACAGTTAATAGGCTTTGGAACCTAAACCAGTATCTGTGTATTTTCTATAGTGTTAAGTGTTCACTTGAGCGTCGGTGACGCTCAAGCAGCTTTGTAGTTAGTCAGGTTACACAAGGTTGCACTTACACCCTGTATTCACATTAAGGTATTCCGTGTATTTCATTGGTATAAGGTTTAGACATAAAGGTATAGCGTTGTGAGCGTCTGCGCCGCTGGTGATCTCCTCGTGGTCTCGAGCGTCCGCTACGCCATAGCGAATCATTACTCTAGTCATAGCCAATAACGTGTCCTGTGATCGCTGGGCCGTGAGCGAACGTGACGCTTGAGCGTCTCGCCTACGGGTGAGCGATCGTTACGCAACTAGCGTACCATTACGGTACTTCTTAAGTAAACAGCGTACAGTGTTCTTAGCTTCATAAAGGGTTGTTTATACGACAAGGGAATTTAGCATTGTCAATTGGGGACTCGTCCTATCCTTCTCATATCTGCACTAGGTAGATCAGCAGACATTATCCCCCCAGCAAAGGGTGGGAGGTTGTCTCGCAGTGCTGACGGGATAAGCGTCTGCTTCGCTTAGATAAAGAGTGCTGAAGGAATCCGGGAACCGGAAGTAAGAACAAAACGCTTGTGTCTTTTAAAACTGTTTTATTTCTCTTCTGTCTTGCGTATACACGCACACATACATTTATCTGCATTTCTTTTTCAAATTTCGTATATCACTATTCCTGTTTGCCAAGTTTTATAGTTGATAGAAAGTGCAAAAAGAGATTTGCTGTTATTTCATAGTAGAGGTAATAGTTAAAGTATAGACCAACACACGGCTTGTCTGGGAGATAAGACAGTCAGTGTGGTGTGCGGTAGATGATCAGGGATCATCTACATTGATAAAGGTAGAAATTGTGTTACGGTGGATCTTTGTTTTGCGTACACGTGTCCCTAACAAAAGACTTGCGTACGCAATCCAAACGGCAGACGCACGCAGCGTACATTACGCAACGTAGCGTCTGGTTACGCCCACGTAGCTCAAGTCACGAAAAGTTGAATTAGCTAATTAGTAACACTGTTGGACTGAAGACAATTTCTGCGCAGAAATAGATATAGAAACAAAAGTGTACATGTGTTGAGTGAGTGTGGTTTTGTATACAAAAGTTTATATAACTTTAAGGTGGAACCAAAAGGAAAGTCGGGTACTCGTCAAGGGACACACGTGTAAGTGACATATACGGTGGCTAGGGAGGCATCCCTGGTTAAATAATATTTGAGCATTAGAGTATAGCGGACCATAAGGTAACAGACCAGGAGGTCATTAACAGAAGGTAACAAGACCAGGAGGTCGTAAGGTACTAAAGAGGTCCGCTATAAAAGTCCAGTGGCACAACGCCTGGGGTGTTGGTGCAGAACCCATATAGGCCATAAGCTCTTGCTGAAGGAATCGCGGCCGGAAACATCGATTCCATTGATCTCTCAGTACATAACAAGTAGTGCTTGTGTACTGAACGATTGGACCACACGTAATTGTGTGCAGTAGTTAGTAATCTGACCTAATACCATTAGAGTAAAGTGGTCACAAACGCTATCTGTACATTCTGACGTGATTTGTGTAATTTTTTATTTTTGGAAGGGAAGTTCGCTGGTCACTCAGGAACTATCTAACAACCCCACCTTTACTGGAAAGAGTAAGTGTCCTGCGGGTAACCCTCATATGTTCCAGTAAACTGAAGGTTCCATAGGGGCCCTGTATCGAGTACGCCAGCACCATATCGGTGTGATCAGGTCGTATTGGTCGAGGTGGGCGAGTGAGTGGGGTACTCGGTAAACCGCCACCGCCGGCCTACTGTGGAGTAATTTGGTTGTCTGTAAAGGCTTGCTGAAAACCTTGATACAGAAATCCAAGGAGGACTAAGCAACACCTGCAGACTATGGGGGCCAGTTGCTCAGGTAGGGGGCGATCAACCCTGGTTCAGGTTGATTCTGTGAACCGACCAGTTGGGTCGGCACGATATGTAATGTGTGAAAAATATGGAAGTCACACCGAATCTTTATGTGATGAATGGGAGAGAATGACTGTACAAGACAGGGACAAATTCCCAAGAATAGGTAGCTTCAGTCCAGACGTGTTACAAAATTTAAGGAGGAGGATATGTCTCGTAAAATCAACAAAGAGACGAATTCAGCATCATGATTACTTACAGTTATGGCACCAGGAAGGTGAGATACAGAGAGGTTTGGCTCTGGCGGCGGGATCTGGGGCAGTCAGGAAGCTGATAGCCACAGCTCCACCTCCACCATACATTGCAGGAGAGAAGTTGATTACGGAGAGAAACGCACTGGGTTGTAAAACACAAACTCTTAGTAACCCTGTAAATGTTAATGATGTTAACCAAATAACTCATGCAAGTATTAACCCGTGCAAGATGTACCCTGTTTTGAACCTTCCTCAGGAGTGTGATCAAGAAGAAGATTCGGCAACAATTTCAGCGCTCTCTCTAGCGGCCACCATATCAGAAACCACAGTAGGAACTGCACCACCCACGAGATTAGTTAAGGCCCCTAGCGGAGGGATAGGTGAGGTCGTGTCAACGGGTAAGTACGGCACCATGCATTACACTGAAACAATTGTACCACAACAAGCTGTAGAATCTATACAGGAAGAGGCTGTTAGAATTGCTCCTGTAAAGGTGATAGTAGTTCCCAATGGGAAAACAGATGCATCAGGAGCCACACCCGTCAGGAACATTGCCATGTATTGCCCGTTCACTAGAATGGAATTGAGGACCATAGTGTCTGAATTCCCAGACCCCAGAAAAGATTTAGTGGCAAGCCAAAAATACATCAGGGATCTAGGAAACACTTTAGAGCCCAATAATAAGGATTGGCAGATAGTGCTAAGAGCTTGCTTACCTTCCAATGTCGACTCAGTTAAATTCTTGGCTGATTGTGGACTAGATAAAGATGTACCGCTTACAGATGTGTACGACCAGGATAATGTAAAAAGGATAAATTTACAGCTAAAGGAGTATTTCCCAGCCGTTGTTAAATGGAATAAAATATTTTCCATTAAGCAAAAGGAGTCCGAAACGGCAGCAGAATATTTCCACCGGGCACTATCAGAAATGGCAAAATACACTGGTATAGAAGACATTAAGACCAACCCAAACCATCGAGAAGTAGCAGTATCTGTACTGATGGATGGTTTGAAAGAAACATTAAAAGCTAGGGTACAGACCACACAACCATGTTGGCGAGGTCTGTCAGTGTCCACCTTGAGAGAGGCTGCTGTTGATCACGACAAAAACATCACTAGACACAGGGAGTCGCAAAGTGATAAGTTGATGTCCGTAAGTATACAGGCGCTGACCACAAGGCAGCCTGCGTATGTACCACCGAATCCTGTGGGTAAGGCAAGTGTAATAACATGTTTTTCTTGTAACAGACCGGGACACTTTGCACGAGAATGTAGAACAAAGAATGTACAAAGATCTTTTCAACCCCCTAGACAACAACACAACACACGACATTGGGAGCAGGGTCCACAGAGGCGGAGTTTTGAGCCACATACAGGGGAAACAAAAAGATATCCCCCGAACAGAGACTGGCAGGCCTCTGGTAGTTCCCAGCTAACTCCCCCACAAGTAGTTGCTGCCAATGGGATTCAGGGAGGTCAGCATACCCAATAGGGGTGTGGCCACACCTGTAATCTGCAGCCAGTTAAATTGATTGCCAGTCTTGGAAGCGAACCAGAGATTGCAATCAATGTAGCTGGTAAAACTTTAAACTTTCTTGTAGACACAGGGGCGGCCAAGTCAGTGATAAATTCGACAGTGGGCATGAGAACCACTGGTAGGACAATTCCAGCCATGGGAGTAACAGGAGTAGTCCAGCACTACCCTGTTAGCAAACCAGCCGAGATTACAATAGGGCCTTTGCATACCAAGCATTCCTTTTTGCTGGCTGCATCGGCACCAACTAATCTCCTGGGTAGAGACTTACTATGTAAAATGGGTTGCGTCATTTATTGTACTCCTGAAGGTGTATTCTTGGACATACCTGAGAATCACGCTCAGGAGGTACGAGACATGTTAGACTCCCCATCAAAATTAATGTCACATCCCATTATGACAAATAGGAATCCATCCCAAGTAGAAGAGATGATATCTCAGATACCAGAGTCACTTTGGACAAAAGATGGACAGGACACTGGATTAATGGCAAATGTAGCTCCAGTAGTTGTACAAGTAAAAGATGGTAGGATAGCTCCAAAAATCCCACAGTATCCTCTGAAGCCAGAGGTGGAGTTAGGAGTTTTCCCAGTAATAGAACGCTTGCTACAACAGGGCATTCTAGTAAGAACGTCCAGCACAGCAAATAGTCCCATCTTCCCTGTTAAAAAGAGTGGGGGGAGGGGTTACAGGCTAGTGCAGGATCTAAGGGGGATTAACAAAATAGTTGAGAGTCAGTTCCCCGTAGTGCCTAATCCAGCTGTCATCCTAATGCAAATTCCTCCCACTGCCAAATTTTTCACTGTTATTGACCTCTGCTCCGCTTTCTTTTCGGTACCTCTGCACCCTGACAGCCAATATTTGTTTGCATTCACATACAGAGGAGTCCAATACACGTGGACTCGGCTACCCCAAGGTTTCATAGATAGTCCAAGTATATTTTCTCAGGCTTTGCATGATTGTTTACAGTCTTTCCAACCAGACAGTGGATCAGTATTGATACAGTATGTGGACGATTTATTACTGTGTTCAGATTCACTGGAAGCATCTCTGAAGGATACGAAACAGCTCCTGTTTCATCTTTCAGACACAGGTCACAAGGTTTCCAAAGACAAGTTACAATTATGCCAAACTAAGGTAAAATATTTGGGACACTGTCTAACACAAGGACTGAGACACCTGACCACTGATAGAATCCAAGCCATTAGAGACATGACACTGCCACAAACCCAGCAACAGATCAGGACGTTTTTAGGAATGTGTGGGTATTGCCGTAATTGGATCCCAGGGTTTTCCATATTGGCGTTACCTTTGCAGGAAATGGTCTCCTCAAACAAATCTGATCGGATTTCGCATACAGACGAATCCGAAACAGCATTTGAGAGACTCAAACAGTGCCTAACGCAGGCACCAGCACTAGGTATGCCAGACTATGGGAAACCCTTTGAACTATACGGAACAGAAAGTGCTGGGTGCGCAGCAGGTGTACTAACCCAAAAACACGGTGACGCCAGCAGGCCAGTCGCATACTACAGCGCCCAGCTAGACACGGTAGCGCGATCCCTCCCCACATGCTTGCGTAGCGTTGCGGCGATAGCATTGCTAGTGACGAAAAGCGAAGATGTCGTGCTAGGCCACAACCTCACAATCCATACACCGCATGCGGTATCTGCCTTATTGAATTCTGCCCAAACCAGACACGTCTCATCAGCAAGGTTTACAAGATGGGAATTGGCATTAATGGCCCCAGTAAACATCACCATAAGGAGATGCAGCGCATTAAATCCTGCAACATTTCTCCCAGGTGTGCCTGGTCAGACACAAAGGGTGGAAGGTGAGAGTGATGGGGAAGGAGGATTTAATGCAAAGGGAGATACACATGATTGTATGGAATATTTGACCCAAAATTTTACCGCAAGGCCTGACATCAGTGACAACCCACTGGAAGATGCAGAACTAACGTTCTACACGGACGGTAGTTGTCATAGACAGTCAGACTCGGGAGACTTGTGTACTGGATACGCAGTCGTAGATGACCAAGACACCATAGAAGCGGAACCGCTAGGCCCACCTCACTCAGCCCAGGTTGCTGAACTGGTCGCCCTAACCAGAGCATGTGAATTGGCTAAGGGTAAGTCAGCCAATATCTACACCGATTCTAGATACGCCTTCGGGGTAGTACATGATTTCGGAGCCCTATGGCGGCTCAGAAATTTCATGACGGCAGCTGGTACACCGATAGCGCATGCAGCATATATAAAAAGGCTTCTAACAGCGATACAGGAACCCGACAGAGTGGCTGTTATCAAATGTAAAGCACATACATATAGCCAAGACCCAGTATCCCTTGGTAACAGCCGAGCAGACGAAGCCGCAAAGCTTGCAGCTGCTACCCCCATACAGACAGACACCACACAACTGATGGTATTTAATACCATCAACACACAAAAGTTGTGTGAGATGCAGAATTTGTGTTCCACACAGGAAAGAGCAGTCTGGAAGGCAAAGGGATATGGCCAGGAGTCCTCAGGGCTCTGGACGGATGGACATGGTAAACCAGTGGCCCCCAGGGCATACCTTCCATGTCTGGCTGAAGCAGCTCACGGGCTGACTCATCTAGGCAAGGAGGGGATGTGCAAATTGGTAAGAGCATACTGGTGCGCCCCAGGATTCTCCTCTCATGCGAGTAAAAGAGCAATGTCATGCCTTACCTGTCTGAGAAAGAATATTGGAAAAGCAATACCTACAGAACCATCCCATATCCCACCTGCCGGCGGCCCTTTCCAGGTAATACAAATTGACTTCATTCAATTACCCCCATGTCGAAATTTGAAATATGTACTTGTTTGTATAGATGTTTTCTCGAATTGGGTCGAAGCTTTCCCAGCAGCTACAAATACCGCTATGTTTACCGCTAAGAAAATTGTGCAGGAATTTGTATGTAGATATGGTATCCCTAGAATCATTGAAAGTGATAGGGGTACCCATTTTACAGGTGATGTCTTTCAAGGAATGTGTAAGTTGATGGGAATTGATAGCAAGCTGCACACTCCGTACCGTCCACAGGCGAGCGCGAAGGTCGAAAGAGTGAACAGCACTATTAAAAATAAATTGAGTAAAGTAATGGCAGAGACAGGATTGACGTGGCCAGAAGCTTTACCCATTGTTTTGTATAGCATCAGAACCACTCCCAGGTCCCCTCTTAATCTGTCTCCTTTTGAAATCTTGTTTGGTCGACAACCGCATGTCATGATTAACCCTCAGGATGATTTGAAATGTAACAATGAAGTAACTGTAAAGTACTTGATTAACATGAGTAAGCAGTTGAGGAATCAAAATGATAATCTGAAATTGATGATTCCTGATTTACCAGATAGTAATTGTCATGACATTGAACCTGGGGATTATGTAATGATACGAAATTTTCTACGCTCAGGTTGTCTTATTGATAGATGGGAAGGACCATACCAGGTCTTATTGACTAGCACCACAGCATTGAAGGTGGCTGAGAGAGAGACTTGGGTCCATTCATCCCACTGCAAAAAGGTTGCTGATCCAGAGAAGTCCCGTGATAAGGAACAGACGGTAGAGGTTGTATCACTAGAGTGTCTGTTCCAGGAGGACTGAGGCGGCACTTGAGCCTTGAAGACCGAAAGCAGTTGTCGACTCCCTTCTCCCTTTTATTGTTTTTCTCCACTTCCCATCCCCTCTTCCTTGAAATTTCTTTTTTTCCCCTTCTCATTCTTCTCTATTTCCTCCTCAAAGATGGACTTGCCCCAAGAGACTGTGATCCGGATTTTGATGTTAACCATGATGTTGACCAGAGCAGTCTGTTCCGGCGAGAGTACCATAGAGGTCGAGAGAGGTTCTGGAATGGGTTCCGATTATGATGATGGAGGCGTAGTTTTCCAAGATCAACCAAACCAACAAGCAAAGGCGAGTATCAGAAAACGATCCGATAGAAGAAATTGTGATGGATTGTTAGCTGAAGAAAATTGTATCTGTAGGCTCTGTGATAATCTGGTTGAAGATGGATGCATAAAGAAATGCCAATCCAGTTTTAATATCCATATAGACCGGCATCCATTGAGTGACTATCACTCTTTAGTGGGTAATGTGTTAAACCAAACAGATTGTTGGGTATGCTCTCAAGTACCTCAGGGTCATAGCAAATCAGGGCTAGTACCATTTCCTTTAACGTTAGGGGAGGTACTTGAGCTAAGTGGTGGGAGACCGGTGGACCGGAGGTTTAATATCTCCAGCCCTCCTAGTTTGAAGCTCCACCAATACCATGTGGATAGGTCCCTCTTATGTTTCAATATCTCCAATCCCAGAAAACCGGGAAATTGGGAAGTGTCATGGAGCAACCTTACCATGACCTTTTCACACAGAGCAGATAGAATGCCTACAGATACAGAGCTGGTACGCCACATAGCCAGTAGAGGAAAATCTTTCCGGTATCGATATACCTTAGGAAATAGGATTACTAGAGTTGGAGAGGTATCACCAGGATACTGTGCACATATCGTACAAACTGATACGTGCATTAGGCAGATGGAAGAATTAGGGTCAGGAGATTTCACCTGGAAGGTTTGTAACATGGTCATGTCCTTCTCCGTCCCATATGTTCTCCCCGATGATGCATATTTCATATGCGGGAGAAAGGCGTACAAGTGGCTTGCCCCAAACTCTGAAGGATTGTGTTATATTGGAAAAGTATTGCCTGAAGTGATGACTGTTACACATGACAAAATGAAGGACATACACCGTGGTGCCCAAGCTCCTTATACTCACACTCATTACGAGCACCGAGTTAAAAGACAACTGTCAGAAAGGTTAGAGCATCCGGCCTCTGATCTTATCCATGAATCCACCGGGATTCAGGTCCTGGTCGCGTTAGATTTCACTCGTACCGCTCGGGGAGTGATGAATTATAGATACATTTCCGCACTCGCCAATTTGTTAGATAATATCACTGAAATGTATGATGACACGTTTAGATACACTGGAAGAGAACTTCAAGCTTATAAAACAGAACTAGTTCAGCATAGGATGGTTCTTAATTATCTTACAGCAGTAACAGGCGGATATTGTGTTACATTGGCAACACAGTACGGCATAAAGTGTTGCACTTATATCACGAATAGCACCGAGGATCCGGTAGAGGTCATAGACCAAAAGATGGACGACATTCTCCAATTAAAGTGGGAATTTCGTCGAAAACACAATCTCACCCTTGCTGCTGTAGGTAATGAGCTGACTGGTTGGGTGTCATGGTTGAACCCGCGAAATTGGTTCTCCGGTTTAGGAGACTGGGCTCAAGGAGTCATAATGGATGTTGGAAAGTTTCTACTATGTATCTTGGGTGTCGTTATATCGATTGGATTGATATTTAGATGCGGGCAGGCTTTAATGAGGTGCAAACAAAGTACAAAAGTGATGAGCTTGAGGAGTGAGGAAACCGTAATTAACCTGGATTTGATTTATGACCCAATGATAGAAACCAGGATGTGATGAAAATGCGATTATACGGTCCGTTTCTTTCACCTGTTTTTCTGCTTTTCTCCAAGATACAAAGACCCCCTTGGACGAGGAAGTTGACGAGACGCTATACAGACAACAGACAAGCACCAAAGATGAAGTTTTGACCACTTGAGAAATGGACACTTGATGAACTTTGCCATGGATCCCCAGTTTCCCTAGTACTTTTAAACTCACGCTAGCCCAACATTTTTTGTAAATCTGATGGCTCAGACAAAGCTATTTGCTCATGCCCAATGAGCAATACAGCGCAAAGAAGACGACTCTCAACAGATACCGAACACAACTTCGACGACAGATGTACATTTCCCTGACATAGAATATCATTGCATTTTCCATAAGTGTTCTTTATCTTCATCTCTACAACCCTCAGGTAATGACACACATAGACGATAGGGAATACAGGCACAGATATCAGCAACCACATACCTCCCCCATTCATGTATCATCAACTAAAATGTGCTCCCCATTTTGTTCAAAATCCGAAAAGAGCTCGGTAAAGTTTGACAGCCCATCCACAGACCTGTACCACAGGATAAGAAGGAATTCAAATGTATACTTCGCAATACCTCGAAGCTTGATTTACAACACGTACGGCACGATGATACATGACCCTCCAAACATGGACTCATACACACATGCTTCTACTTTCTCACTAGGTCATACCCTCTTCACACCTACTCCTCTCTTCTTCCTTACCCCACCATGGAAATCAATTAACCCCTGACTTGCATTTTTCTCCTTAAATGTTTTGTGGCAGTTATTATTGACTGCCAAAGGGTGGACTGTCAAAGTCAGAAAAATGTCTCTATGCACGTTGCCATATTTGCACCGCACACTGGTCCGTGCTGCGCATGCGTACGCTCTCCCGTGAAGGCGCATACCCGCAATAGCGTGCACTCGCAGGCGCGGTATGCGTATTTACGGTAGAGTTTATGTAGTCGTAGCGTGCGACTCATTCGTTACATATTTTCACAATTAATGTAGTTTATAGATCATGGTCCCTTTGATAGTTTCTGAAAGTTTGGTTAATATAGAAGGTCCCTGAGCTAAGGAATCCCTCTTTGTATCGTACGAAGGGTCTAACAGGAATCATACAGCAGTGTTTGGTACCCATCGGAAGAGTATTTAATTAGCAATATTCCGGTGTTGGTTTGGAGCGTATTAATCGCTCGTGCGAATAGTTATGGACATAAGAAGTTTATGTCCATTTCTACTATTTACTCATACTCAGGTATGCGGCGGGAAACCTAGTTCCCCACCCACCTGAGCTGTTTGAAATCGTCACAGCCCACCTGTATGAATCAACCTATGACCTTTTGTTATGATGCAGGGCCGAATTCCGACGTCCAATGGACAATGGGATTGTAGGGACTGTAGGATTGCATTGTGTGTGGGGCATAAATAGGCAGGCCGACCACATCCAGCTCTCACTCTTCAACGGTTCTCATTGCTGAGAATCGGGTGCTGGATGTCCAGGCGCATGCGATCGTTTACCCTTGTGCGTAAGTTTCTCTCCGTTATCATTGTCTTTCTGTGAGCCAATTTCTCTCATCTCTCTCCGTCTCTCTCTCTCTCTCTTTCCCTTCTCTCTCTCTCTCGTATCTCCCCTAGACTAGTATTGTATTGTATTAGATAGTGTTGTTTAGTTCTGTGGTTAGGAAGTCTCTGTTATATTGTAGTGTATCATTTGTACTGTTATCCCCTTTTTACAAGTATACTAGATATAATACAGTTAATAGGCTTTGGAACCTAAACCAGTATCTGTGTATTTTCTATAGTGTTAAGTGTTCACTTGAGCGTCGGTGACGCTCAAGCAGCTTTGTAGTTAGTCAGGTTACACAAGGTTGCACTTACACCCTGTATTCACATTAAGGTATTCCGTGTATTTCATTGGTATAAGGTTTAGACATAAAGGTATAGCGTTGTGAGCGTCTGCGCCGCTGGTGATCTCCTCGTGGTCTCGAGCGTCCGCTACGCCATAGCGAATCATTACTCTAGTCATAGCCAATAACGTGTCCTGTGATCGCTGGGCCGTGAGCGAACGTGACGCTTGAGCGTCTCGCCTACGGGTGAGCGATCGTTACGCAACTAGCGTACCATTACGGTACTTCTTAAGTAAACAGCGTACAGTGTTCTTAGCTTCATAAAGGGTTGTTTATACGACAAGGGAATTTAGCATTGTCACAACGAAGAAAGAAATTTAGAAAAGTCCATAAGAGTAAGTTCTTTGTAGTCGCGATACGTCACTTCCGGAGGTCTCGCCCGTGACGTGGTTCCACTGGCTATTGCCGCTTGTCCCCGTTACTAGGCGACGGCTGAGTCCAGACGGAGCGTCGCGTCACTTCCGGTCCTGGCGCGACGCTGCTCTCTGTCTCCCTGGCGTGATGTAAGTGCCGCTGAAGCGTTACGTTGCTAGGTAACAAGTCTCAATAGACTATGTGCCGTCTCTTGTCCCTCCCACACAATGGAAAATGTCAGACAGTTTCCAGAACCACATTGCATAATGTTTTTATCTTACAAAGATGAATTTAAAATTCTCATGCAATTGGTTTTTCCTGATAGGAACACTTGTATCCCTGAATGGTGAGTTGAGATACATGTTTGTCCTAGTGAAAAAAAGGACATCAATACATTACAATATGGTCCAATGACCTAAATTATAAACAAGATAACTCCGAATGACAGACCTCAATTGGAGTCTCCTATTATGCATATGTCAAATTACAAAAAGAATTTCACAGACAGGGCAATAGAGTATTACAGTATTACATCTCTTATAGGAACCACTTCACCTCAAAATCGGAATTAAGGCCCTTAGGTATAAGTGTGTTATATTTGTAAATTAGCTGCATTTCGGTTTTGGCCAGTATTTTGTTGATATTATTTTGACGTTGGTTTGCTGATATTTTTTTTAAACCAACAAACCTCAAAATATGACCTGGATCACAGTCATGTACCTTTTTAAAGTGGTCAGAGAGTACATGAGTCTCTAGCCCCTTTTTCACATTTCTCAAGTGTTCACTAACACGTATTTTCAGGGGCCTAGATGTTCTTCCTATGTAGAACAGATGGCACGTGCATTCTATGGCGTATATCACATTCTTTACATTGCACGTTATGAATTCATCTATTATGTGAACCTGTCCATTAATGTCTAGTTTCTCTAATTTCTTTCCACTGTCGGTTTTGATGGTTTTACACCCTATACATATTCCACAGCGATGAAAGCCCTTGGTTGCAATTTGACCCTCTTTTTTTGTGTTAAGGAGATCACTTCTAACTAAGCTGTTTTTTATGTTAGGTGCCTTCTTGTAAATAAAAATCGGTTTTTCTGGAAGTACCCCTGACAATACTGGATCTTTTTTCAATATTTTCCAATGTTTCCTGATTGAATTTTCCAGTGATTTATATTGTACACTATAATTGGTTAGGAAAGCATATTGGAAGTGATTCGAATCATCCCTCCTCTGTTCTTTGTCCTTCAGGAGGTCCTCCCTATTCATTGACAGTGTTTGTTCTTTAACTTTTGCCACATGTTCGAGCTCATAGCCATTATTTTGGAATCTCTTCTCAAGATGTGTTGCCTGTTGTTCAAATATAGCATCTTCTGTGCAATTCCTCCTGATCCTCTTGAATTGACTATTGGGGATTGAACGAAGCCAGTTTCTATGGTGGCAGCTATTCCTGTCTATGTAGGTTTGAGAGTCCGTAGGTTTAGTATATGTTTTTGTATGCAGAGCCCCCTCTTTAATGTATAGGGTGATATCCAAGAAATCTATACTTTCCCTACTGATACAAAATGTCAGATGGATATTGAAGGGGTTATCATTTAGGTAGGTGCAGAAATTATCCAGGTCCTCCTTCTCACCCTTCCATATGAAGATAATATCATCTATGTATCTTCGCCATGACACCAGGTTCGCCCCAAATGGGTTGGGACCCCAGACATAGTCTGATTCCCATTTCCCCATAAACAAGTTGGCATAACTTGGGGCGAACCTGGTGCCCATGGCGGTTCCCACTTTCTGGAGGTAGAAGTCCCCATCAAATCTGAAATAGTTGTTAGTGAGAATGAAGCGGACTGCTTCTAGAATGAAGTTTTGGACATTGGTATCAATATTACTCTTTGTGATGAACTCCGAAACTGCCCCTATCCCTACATCGTGATCTATTATCGTGTACAGCGACTTGACGTCTGCAGTGACCATCATCATACCTTCTTCCCAGGTTATTGTCGGTAAGTAGTTTAGAAGGTCTTTTGTGTCTTTCAAATGGGACCTATTGGTCAATACCAATGGCTGTAAGTGATAATCTATCATTTCAGATAGATTAGCAGTGATGGAATCGATCCCCGATACGATAGGTCGTCCTGGGGGATGTTTCTCGTCCTTGTGTACTTTCGGAAGAAGATAGATCACGGGGATGACTGGTTCTTTGTTCCTGACAAATTCTTGTTCCTTGTCACTGAGCACCTTCAGAGTTCCATATTTATTGATAAGCGTATCAAGTTTCTCCTGAATTTTTAATGTAGGGTCCAATCTTAATTTATGATACGTGGTTCTGTCCTCTAGATGTTTTGTTACTTCATTCACATACCAAATCCTATCCATTAATACTACTCCTCCGCCTTTATCGGCGGGTTTAATCACCAGTTCTTTGTTGGTTTTGAGTGATTTTAGTGCGGCTCTCTCTTTGACGGTGAGGTTGCATTTAACCCCGTTAACATTAATTTCCCTTATGTCATCCTGTACTAGTTGTGAGAAGGTTTCTATGTAATTACCCTTCATGTGATGCGAGAAAAAAATGGATCTAGGTTTAAACGGGGTATGTGATGGTGACTCCGTTTCTCCCAACACCTGTACCACTTCTTTCGTGAGAAAAAATTTCTTTAAACAAAGTTTTCTCACAAACTTCTGAATATCGATAAATGTGGAGAATTTATCTATAGATGTTGTTGGGGCAAATTTCATTCCCTTTTCCAAGACTGAGATTTCAGGTTTGGATAATGTATATGAACTAATATTGAAAATTTTTGTTTTTTCTTTTCCATCACAGATTGTTATTTCTGGTACACTCTGTGATTCTAGATCTTGATCATTAACTGTCACAGGTGTTTTTCCTTTCTGGTTAGTTCTACATTTCCTCCTTCTTATTCTCATTTTAGTTTGTTTAATTTTATTTGTTCCTCCCCTTTTTCCCCTATGTGTTTTTTTGGAGGCAACACAGTTTATCTCAGATGGGTTTTTTGCCCTCTGTTCCCTAAAAAACGGTTCTCGTCACCATTTCTTTCCAGAGGTGCGAATCTGTTACGTTGGGGGAGGGGGGTAACTTGTCTTATATCTTCTCTCCTTCCCCATCTTTGATACCTCCCCCTGTTGTTAAATCTGTTCAGATCCGTTCTATCAGGTGATCTATAAAATCTTCTCCGTCTTTCGAAGTTGGAATCCACGTATAACTTCCTATTGGTTATTTCGTGCCGATGACTAGATTTTCTGTCAAAAATCTCCCTTCTGTCATCATGATGGTGTTCCATTTCATTTCTTTCCCTTCTCCTGGCTTGGTTTCTTGTCCATGGTTCCCTTTCCTTCTGTTCATTGTTATATCTCGGAGGAGGGGGGGTCCTTTTTCTCCTCTCATCTTGTTCTTGTTCATCATCATCCTGTCTTGATATATCGTTCTTCTGTTTTTTGTCTCTAATATATTTTCTTATTTTCCTATCTATAAGGGTTTTCTCTACTTTCTTTATGTTGGCCTCAATCCTCTGTTCTAAATCTTTATAGTCATTTAGGTCGACAAATGGGGTTACCAGATCTTTGTATATTTTAATTTCATTGTCTAATCTCTCCATCTCTCTCCTACGTTCCTCTACAATTAAGTTCATAAGGGAGAAGGAGCACTCGCAGATAATCTTCTCCCATTCTTCTCTAAATTTCTCTGACGAACTCTCAAATGATGCTTGTTTATTAATTTGGAGGCCTTTTGGGATAATCTGATTTTTTATATATTTCTCTAACATTACAGTCTCCCACCAGATTTTATTCTCTTTAATGAGAGTTTTCTCTAATTTTCTCATTATATCCTCCAAACTCTCATCTAATAGTTCGATATTCTCCCCGTCATCTTTAAATAATTGATCTAAAGTTGACCTTCTATGTTCTCTATATTTAAACATTGTCACTGCAGCACTAACTCTGGTGATCCTTGGGGGACTTTTAAGTACAGGAAAACAAAATTTGGAGCACCTGAACAATGCGCAGGGAAGGCTGCCTGAACCGTAACCACCGGTGTAGGGGATGTCTCCCTATCCCCAAAAAGACAAACTAGATAGTGAAATTTTGGTGGTAACAGTAGGGGGCGCCAAACCACAGGTGACAAAAAACTCTATTACAGAATTTTCAAGATATAAGTGTATGATCAAAACAAATGAAATAATCATAAAACAGATGATGGGATACGTTCCTTATTTCTACTTGATTTTGAGCATGTAGAGAGTTCTTTTGCTCTCCTGAGTCGACCAATCCTTATTCTCTGGATCTCTTAACAACATCCAATGTCATAAAAAACAAAAGGAAGAGAATTCTAGTATAACACCGTTTTAGTCTCTTAAAAACAGAACTTCCTTAAAAAACAAAATAAAAACATGACTCCTATTCCGGTACAGATAGAGCACATGCAGCTGGTGTGCAGCTTACTAAATGTGAGAAAGGGATAATTACCAGATTATCTGAGGAAACAAAGTCCTCGGTACAGCAAAAGATCTCAAACACCAGTCGGCCTCCCGGGAAATGGCGTCCTGGATTTTTGCAGCAATCACCTCTCCCACAGAAAGAAAAACGCCACCTTCAACTGCGCCAACGCGTTTCAGGACTTGCTAGTCCCTTTCTCAAGGCTAGTGTGCTCACAATTAACAGATCTCTCCTTTTATTTACTGACTGACCAATAAAATCATTGATTAAAGGTGAATGTGTTTCATGTGTGATGAAACATGGCCACCTCCATTTGTCGTACACGGTTGCCATAGCAACCTTCTCTGGTAGCCTTTTTACCCCATAGACAAAACACTGAACGATATATCACATATGAATCTCCCTTGTTACACTATCTTCCCCACCTTCTATACAACGAAGAAAGAAATTTAGAAAAGTCCATAAGAGTAAGTTCTTTGTAGTCGCGATACGTCACTTCCGGAGGTCTCGCCCGTGACGTGGTTCCACTGGCTATTGCCGCTTGTCCCCGTTACTAGGCGACGGCTGAGTCCAGACGGAGCGTCGCGTCACTTCCGGTCCTGGCGCGACGCTGCTCTCTGTCTCCCTGGCGTGATGTAAGTGCCGCTGAAGCGTTACGTTGCTAGGTAACAAGTCTCAATAGACTATGTGCCGTCTCTTGTCCCTCCCACACAATGGAAAATGTCAGACGGTTTCCAGAACCACATTGCATAATGTTTTTATCTTACAAAGATGAATTTAAAATTCTCATGCAATTGGTTTTTCCTGATAGGAACACTTGTATCCCTGAATGGTGAGTTGAGATACATGTTTGTCCTAGTGAAAAAAAGGACATCAATACATTACAATATGGTCCAATGACCTAAATTATAAACAAGATAACTCCGAATGACAGACCTCAATTGGAGTCTCCTATTATGCATATGTCAAATTACAAAAAGAATTTCACAGACAGGGTAATAGAGTATTACAGTATTACATCTCTTATAGGAACCACTTCACCTCAAAATCGGAATTAAGGCCCTTAGGTATAAGTGTGTTATATTTGTAAATTAGCTGCATTTCGGTTTTGGCCAGTATTTTGTTGATATTATTTTGACGTTGGTTTGCTGATATTTTTTTTAAACCAACAAACCTCAAAATATGACCTGGATCACAGTCATGTACCTTTTTAAAGTGGTCAGAGAGTGCATGAGTCTCTAGCCCCTTTTTCACATTTCTCAAGTGTTCACTAACACGTATTTTCAGGGGCCTAGATGTTCTTCCTATGTAGAACAGATGGCACGTGCATTCTATGGCGTATATCACATTCTTTACATTGCACGTTATGAATTCATCTATTATGTGAACCTGTCCATTAATGTCTAGTTTCTCTAATTTCTTTCCACTGTCGGTTTTGATGGTTTTACACCCTATACATATTCCACAGCGATGAAAGCCCTTGGTTGCAATTTGACCCTCTTTTTTTGTGTTAAGGAGATCACTTCTAACTAAGCTGTTTTTTATGTTAGGTGCCTTCTTGTAAATAAAAATCGGTTTTTCTGGAAGTACCCCTGACAATACTGGATCTTTTTTCAATATTTTCCAATGTTTCCTGATTGAATTTTCCAGTGATTTATATTGTACACTATAATTGGTTAGGAAAGCATATTGGAAGTGATTCGAATCATCCCTCCTCTGTTCTTTGTCCTTCAGGAGGTCCTCCCTATTCATTGACAGTGTTTGTTCTTTAACTTTTGCCACATGTTCGAGCTCATAGCCATTATTTTGGAATCTCTTCTCAAGATGTGTTGCCTGTTGTTCAAATATAGCATCTTCTGTGCAATTCCTCCTGATCCTCTTGAATTGACTATTGGGGATTGAACGAAGCCAGTTTCTATGGTGGCAGCTATTCCTGTCTATGTAGGTTTGAGAGTCCGTAGGTTTAGTATATGTTTTTGTATGCAGAGCCCCCTCTTTAATGTATAGGGTGATATCCAAGAAATCTATACTTTCCCTACTGATACAAAATGTCAGATGGATATTGAAGGGGTTATCATTTAGGTAGGTGCAGAAATTATCCAGGTCCTCCTTCTCACCCTTCCATATGAAGATAATATCATCTATGTATCTTCGCCATGACACCAGGTTCGCCCCAAATGGGTTGGGACCCCAGACATAGTCTGATTCCCATTTCCCCATAAACAAGTTGGCATAACTTGGGGCGAACCTGGTGCCCATGGCGGTTCCCACTTTCTGGAGGTAGAAGTCCCCATCAAATCTGAAATAGTTGTTAGTGAGAATGAAGCGGACTGCTTCTAGAATGAAGTTTTGGACATTGGTATCAATATTACTCTTTGTGATGAACTCCGAAACTGCCCCTATCCCTACATCGTGATCTATTATCGTGTACAGCGACTTGACGTCTGCAGTGACCATCATCATACCTTCTTCCCAGGTTATTGTCGGTAAGTAGTTTAGAAGGTCTTTTGTGTCTTTCAAATGGGACCTATTGGTCAATACCAATGGCTGTAAGTGATAATCTATCATTTCAGATAGATTAGCAGTGATGGAATCGATCCCCGATACGATAGGTCGTCCTGGGGGATGTTTCTCGTCCTTGTGTACTTTCGGAAGAAGATAGATCACGGGGATGACTGGTTCTTTGTTCCTGACAAATTCTTGTTCCTTGTCACTGAGCACCTTCAGAGTTCCATATTTATTGATAAGCGTATCAAGTTTCTCCTGAATTTTTAATGTAGGGTCCAATCTTAATTTATGATACGTGGTTCTGTCCTCTAGATGTTTTGTTACTTCATTCACATACCAAATCCTATCCATTAATACTACTCCTCCGCCTTTATCGGCGGGTTTAATCACCAGTTCTTTGTTGGTTTTGAGTGATTTTAGTGCGGCTCTCTCTTTGACGGTGAGGTTGCATTTAACCCCGTTAACATTAATTTCCCTTATGTCATCCTGTACTAGTTGTGAGAAGGTTTCTATGTAATTACCCTTCATGTGATGCGGGAAAAAAATGGATCTAGGTTTAAACGGGGTATGTGATGGTGACTCCGTTTCTCCCAACACCTGTACCACTTCTTTCGTGAGAAAAAATTTCTTTAAACAAAGTTTTCTCACAAACTTCTGAATATCGATAAATGTGGAGAATTTATCTATAGATGTTGTTGGGGCAAATTTCATTCCCTTTTCCAAGACTGAGATTTCAGGTTTGGATAATGTATATGAACTAATATTGAAAATTTTTGTTTTTTCTTTTCCATCACAGATTGTTATTTCTGGTACACTCTGTGATTCTAGATCTTGATCATTAACTGTCACAGGTGTTTTTCCTTTCTGGTTAGTTCTACATTTCCTCCTTCTTATTCTCATTTTAGTTTGTTTAATTTTATTTGTTCCTCCCCTTTTTCCCCTATGTGTTTTTTTGGAGGCAACACAGTTTATCTCAGATGGGTTTTTTGCCCTCTGTTCCCTAAAAAACGGTTCTCGTCACCATTTCTTTCCAGAGGTGCGAATCTGTTACGTTGGGGGAGGGGGGTAACTTGTCTTATATCTTCTCTCCTTCCCCATCTTTGATACCTCCCCCTGTTGTTAAATCTGTTCAGATCCGTTCTATCAGGTGATCTATAAAATCTT
Source organism: Pseudophryne corroboree (assembly GCF_028390025.1). Taxonomy (NCBI): domain Eukaryota; kingdom Metazoa; phylum Chordata; class Amphibia; order Anura; family Myobatrachidae; genus Pseudophryne; species Pseudophryne corroboree. The sequence continues at coordinate 744,687,791 of NC_086444.1, forward strand.
CTCCGTCTTTCGAAGTTGGAATCCACGTATAACTTCCTATTGGTTATTTCGTGCCGATGACTAGATTTTCTGTCAAAAATCTCCCTTCTGTCATCATGATGGTGTTCCATTTCATTTCTTTCCCTTCTCCTGGCTTGGTTTCTTGTCCATGGTTCCCTTTCCTTCTGTTCATTGTTATATCTCGGAGGAGGGGGGGTCCTTTTTCTCCTCTCATCTTGTTCTTGTTCATCATCATCCTGTCTTGATATATCGTTCTTCTGCTTTTTGTCTCTAATATATTTTCTTATTTTCCTATCTATAAGGGTTTTCTCTACTTTCTTTATGTTGGCCTCAATCCTCTGTTCTAAATCTTTATAGTCATTTAGGTCGACAAATGGGGTTACCAGATCTTTGTATATTTTAATTTCATTGTCTAATCTCTCCATCTCTCTCCTACGTTCCTCTACAATTAAGTTCATAAGGGAGAAGGAGCACTCGCAGATAATCTTCTCCCATTCTTCTCTAAATTTCTCTGACGAACTCTCAAATGATGCTTGTTTATTAATTTGGAGGCCTTTTGGGATAATCTGATTTTTTATATATTTCTCTAACATTACAGTCTCCCACCAGATTTTATTCTCTTTAATGAGAGTTTTCTCTAATTTTCTCATTATATCCTCCAAACTCTCATCTAATAGTTCGATATTCTCCCCGTCATCTTTAAATAATTGATCTAAAGTTGACCTTCTATGTTCTCTATATTTAAACATTGTCACTGCAGCACTAACTCTGGTGATCCTTGGGGGACTTTTAAGTACAGGAAAACAAAATTTGGAGCACCTGAACAATGCGCAGGGAAGGCTGCCTGAACCGTAACCACCGGTGTAGGGGATGTCTCCCTATCCCCAAAAAGACAAACTAGATAGTGAAATTTTGGTGGTAACAGTAGGGGGCGCCAAACCACAGGTGACAAAAAACTCTATTACAGAATTTTCAAGATATAAGTGTATGATCAAAACAAATGAAATAATCATAAAACAGATGATGGGATACGTTCCTTATTTTTACTTGATTTTGAGCATGTAGAGAGTTCTTTTGCTCTCCTGAGTCAACCAATCCTTATTCTCTGGATCTCTTAACAACATCCAATGTCATAAAAAACAAAAGGAAGAGAATTCTAGTATAACACCGTTTTATTCTCTTAAAAACAGAACTTCCTTAAAAAACAAAATAAAAACATGACTCCTATTCCGGTACAGATAGAGCACATGCAGCTGGTGTGCAGCTTACTAAATGTGAGAAAGGGATAATTACCAGATTATCTGAGGAAACAAAGTCCTCGGTACAGCAAAAGATCTCAAACACCAGTCGGCCTCCCGGGAAATGGCGTCCTGGATTTTTGCAGCAATCACCTCTCCCACAGAAAGAAAAACGCCACCTTCAACTGCGCCAACGCGTTTCAGGACTTGCTAGTCCCTTTCTCAAGGCTAGTGTGCTCACAATTAACAGATCTCTCCTTTTATTTACTGACTGACCAATAAAATCATTGATTAAAGGTGAATGTGTTTCATGTGTGATGAAACATGGCCACCTCCATTTGTCGTACACGGTTGCCATAGCAACCTTCTCTGGTAGCCTTTTTACCCCATAGACAAAACACTGAACGATATATCACATATGAATCTCCCTTGTTACACTATCTTCCCCACCTTCTATACAACGAAGAAAGAAATTTAGAAAAGTCCATAAGAGTAAGTTCTTTGTAGTCGCGATACGTCACTTCCGGAGGTCTCGCCCGTGACGTGGTTCCACTGGCTATTGCCGCTTGTCCCCGTTACTAGGCGACGGCTGAGTCCAGACGGAGCGTCGCGTCACTTCCGGTCCTATATTTGAACAACAGGCAACACATCTTGAGAAGAGATTCCAAAATAATGGCTATGAGCTCGAACATGTGGCAAAAGTTAAAGAACAAACACTGTCAATGAATAGGGAGGACCTCCTGAAGGACAAAGAACAGAGGAGGGATGATTCGAATCACTTCCAATATGCTTTCCTAACCAATTATAGTGTACAATATAAATCACTGGAAAATTCAATCAGGAAACATTGGAAAATATTGAAAAAAGATCCAGTATTGTCAGGGGTACTTCCAGAAAAACCGATTTTTATTTACAAGAAGGCACCTAACATAAAAAACAGCTTAGTTAGAAGTGATCTCCTTAACACAAAAAAAGAGGGTCAAATTGCAACCAAGGGCTTTCATCGCTGTGGAATATGTATAGGGTGTAAAACCATCAAAACCGACAGTGGAAAGAAATTAGAGAAACTAGACATTAATGGACAGGTTCACATAATAGATGAATTCATAACGTGCAATGTAAAGAATGTGATATACGCCATAGAATGCACGTGCCATCTGTTCTACATAGGAAGAACATCTAGGCCCCTGAAAATACGTGTTAGTGAACACTTGAGAAATGTGAAAAAGGGGCTAGAGACTCATGCACTCTCTGACCACTTTAAAAAGGTACATGACTGTGATCCAGGTCATATTTTGAGGTTTGTTGGTTTAAAAAAAATATCAGCAAACCAACGTCAAAATAATATCAACAAAATACTGTCCAAAACCGAAATGCAGCTAATTTACAAATATAACACACTTATACCTAAGGGCCTTAATTCCGATTTTGAGGTGAAGTGGTTCCTATAAGAGATGTAATACTGTAATACTCTATTACCCTGTCTGTGAAATTCTTTTTGTAATTTGACATATGCATAATAGGAGACTCCAATTGAGGTCTGTCATTCGGAGTTATCTTGTTTATAATTTAGGTCATTGGACCATATTGTAATGTATTGATGTCCTTTTTTTCACTAGGACAAACATGTATCTCAACTCACCATTCAGGGATACAAGTGTTCCTATCAGGAAAAACCAATTGCATGAGAATTTTAAATTCATCTTTGTAAGATAAAAACATTATGCAATGTGGTTCTGGAAACCGTCTGACATTTTCCATTGTGTGGGAGGGACAAGAGACGGCACATAGTCTATTGAGACTTGTTACCTAGCAACGTAACGCTTCAGCGGCACTTACATCACGCCAGGGAGACAGAGAGCAGCGTCGCGCCAGGACCGGAAGTGACGCGACGCTCCGTCTGGACTCAGCCGTCGCCTAGTAACGGGGACAAGCGGCAATAGCCAGTGGAACCACGTCACGGGCGAGACCTCCGGAAGTGACGTATCGCGACTACAAAGAACTTACTCTTATGGACTTTTCTAAATTTCTTTCTTCGTTGTATAGAAGGTGGGGAAGATAGTGTAACAAGGGAGATTCATATGTGATATATCGTTCAGTGTTTTGTCTATGGGGTAAAAAGGCTACCAGAGAAGGTTGCTATGGCAACCGTGTACGACAAATGGAGGTGGCCATGTTTCATCACACATGAAACACATTCACCTTTAATCAATGATTTTATTGGTCAGTCAGTAAATAAAAGGAGAGATCTGTTAATTGTGAGCACACTAGCCTTGAGAAAGGGACTAGCAAGTCCTGAAACGCGTTGGCGCAGTTGAAGGTGGCGTTTTTCTTTCTGTGGGAGAGGTGATTGCTGCAAAAATCCAGGACGCCATTTCCCGGGAGGCCGACTGGTGTTTGAGATCTTTTGCTGTACCGAGGACTTTGTTTCCTCAGATAATCTGGTAATTATCCCTTTCTCACATTTAGTAAGCTGCACACCAGCTGCATGTGCTCTATCTGTACCGGAATAGGAGTCATGTTTTTATTTTGTTTTTTAAGGAAGTTCTGTTTTTAAGAGAATAAAACGGTGTTATACTAGAATTCTCTTCCTTTTGTTTTTTATGACATTGGATGTTGTTAAGAGATCCAGAGAATAAGGATTGGTCGACTCAGGAGAGCAAAAGAACTCTCTACATGCTCAAAATCAAGTAAAAATAAGGAACGTATCCCATCATCTGTTTTATGATTATTTCATTTGTTTTGATCATACACTTATATCTTGAAAATTCTGTAATAGAGTTTTTTGTCACCTGTGGTTTGGCGCCCCCTACTGTTACCACCAAAATTTCACTATCTAGTTTGTCTTTTTGGGGATAGGGAGACATCCCCTACACCGGTGGTTACGGTTCAGGCAGCCTTCCCTGCGTATTGTTCAGGTGCTCCAAATTTTGTTTTCCTGTACTTAAAAGTCCCCCAAGGATCACCAGAGTTAGTGCTGCAGTGACAATGTTTAAATATAGAGAACATAGAAGGTCAACTTTAGATCAATTATTTAAAGATGACGGGGAGAATATCGAACTATTAGATGAGAGTTTGGAGGATATAATGAGAAAATTAGAGAAAACTCTCATTAAAGAGAATAAAATCTGGTGGGAGACTGTAATGTTAGAGAAATATATAAAAAATCAGATTATCCCAAAAGGCCTCCAAATTAATAAACAAGCATCATTTGAGAGTTCGTCAGAGAAATTTAGAGAAGAATGGGAGAAGATTATCTGCGAGTGCTCCTTCTCCCTTATGAACTTAATTGTAGAGGAACGTAGGAGAGAGATGGAGAGATTAGACAATGAAATTAAAATATACAAAGATCTGGTAACCCCATTTGTCGACCTAAATGACTATAAAGATTTAGAACAGAGGATTGAGGCCAACATAAAGAAAGTAGAGAAAACCCTTATAGATAGGAAAATAAGAAAATATATTAGAGACAAAAAACAGAAGAACGATATATCAAGACAGGATGATGATGAACAAGAACAAGATGAGAGGAGAAAAAGGACCCCCCCTCCTCCGAGATATAACAATGAACAGAAGGAAAGGGAACCATGGACAAGAAACCAAGCCAGGAGAAGGGAAAGAAATGAAATGGAACACCATCATGATGACAGAAGGGAGATTTTTGACAGAAAATCTAGTCATCGGCACGAAATAACCAATAGGAAGTTATACGTGGATTCCAACTTCGAAAGACGGAGAAGATTTTATAGATCACCTGATAGAACGGATCTGAACAGATTTAACAACAGGGGGAGGTATCAAAGATGGGGAAGGAGAGAAGATATAAGACAAATTACCCCCCTCCCCCAACGTAACAGATTCGCACCTCTGGAAAGAAATGGTGACGAGAACCGTTTTTTAGGGAACAGAGGGCAAAAAACCCATCTGAGATAAACTGTGTTGCCTCCAAAAAAACACATAGGGGAAAAAGGGGAGGAACAAATAAAATTAAACAAACTAAAATGAGAATAAGAAGGAGGAAATGTAGAACTAACCAGAAAGGAAAAACACCTGTGACAGTTAATGATCAAGATCTAGAATCACAGAGTGTACCAGAAATAACAATCTGTGATGGAAAAGAAAAAACAAAAATTTTCAATATTAGTTCATATACATTATCCAAACCTGAAATCTCAGTCTTGGAAAAGGGAATGAAATTTGCCCCAACAACATCTATAGATAAATTCTCCACATTTATCGATATTCAGAAGTTTGTGAGAAAACTTTGTTTAAAGAAATTTTTTCTCACGAAAGAAGTGGTACAGGTGTTGGGAGAAACGGAGTCACCATCACATACCCCGTTTAAACCTAGATCCATTTTTTTCCCGCATCACATGAAGGGTAATTACATAGAAACCTTCTCACAACTAGTACAGGATGACATAAGGGAAATTAATGTTAACGGGGTTAAATGCAACCTCACCGTCAAAGAGAGAGCCGCACTAAAATCACTCAAAACCAACAAAGAACTGGTGATTAAACCCGCCGATAAAGGCGGAGGAGTAGTATTAATGGATAGGATTTGGTATGTGAATGAAGTAACAAAACATCTAGAGGACAGAACCACGTATCATAAATTAAGATTGGACCCTACATTAAAAATTCAGGAGAAACTTGATACGCTTATCAATAAATATGGAACTCTGAAGGTGCTCAGTGACAAGGAACAAGAATTTGTCAGGAACAAAGAACCAGTCATCCCCGTGATCTATCTTCTTCCGAAAGTACACAAGGACGAGAAACATCCCCCAGGACGACCTATCGTATCGGGGATCGATTCCATCACTGCTAATCTATCTGAAATGATAGATTATCACTTACAGCCATTGGTATTGACCAATAGGTCCCATTTGAAAGACACAAAAGACCTTCTAAACTACTTACCGACAATAACCTGGGAAGAAGGTATGATGATGGTCACTGCAGACGTCAAGTCGCTGTACACGATAATAGATCACGATGTAGGGATAGGGGCAGTTTCGGAGTTCATCACAAAGAGTAATATTGATACCAATGTCCAAAACTTCATTCTAGAAGCAGTCCGCTTCATTCTCACTAACAACTATTTCAGATTTGATGGGGACTTCTACCTCCAGAAAGTGGGAACCGCCATGGGCACCAGGTTCGCCCCAAGTTATGCCAACTTGTTTATGGGGAAATGGGAATCAGACTATGTCTGGGGTCCCAACCCATTTGGGGCGAACCTGGTGTCATGGCGAAGATACATAGATGATATTATCTTCATATGGAAGGGTGAGAAGGAGGACCTGGATAATTTCTGCACCTACCTAAATGATAACCCCTTCAATATCCATCTGACATTTTGTATCAGTAGGGAAAGTATAGATTTCTTGGATATCACCCTATACATTAAAGAGGGGGCTCTGCATACAAAAACATATACTAAACCTACGGACTCTCAAACCTACATAGACAGGAATAGCTGCCACCATAGAAACTGGCTTCGTTCAATCCCCAATAGTCAATTCAAGAGGATCAGGAGGAATTGCACAGAAGATGCTATATTTGAACAACAGGCAACACATCTTGAGAAGAGATTCCAAAATAATGGCTATGAGCTCGAACATGTGGCAAAAGTTAAAGAACAAACACTGTCAATGAATAGGGAGGACCTCCTGAAGGACAAAGAACAGAGGAGGGATGATTCGAATCACTTCCAATATGCTTTCCTAACCAATTATAGTGTACAATATAAATCACTGGAAAATTCAATCAGGAAACATTGGAAAATATTGAAAAAAGATCCAGTATTGTCAGGGGTACTTCCAGAAAAACCGATTTTTATTTACAAGAAGGCACCTAACATAAAAAACAGCTTAGTTAGAAGTGATCTCCTTAACACAAAAAAAGAGGGTCAAATTGCAACCAAGGGCTTTCATCGCTGTGGAATATGTATAGGGTGTAAAACCATCAAAACCGACAGTGGAAAGAAATTAGAGAAACTAGACATTAATGGACAGGTTCACATAATAGATGAATTCATAACGTGCAATGTAAAGAATGTGATATACGCCATGGAATGCACGTGCCATCTGTTCTACATAGGAAGAACATCTAGGCCCCTGAAAATACGTGTTAGTGAACACTTGAGAAATGTGAAAAAGGGGCTAGAGACTCATGCACTCTCTGACCACTTTAAAAAGGTACATGACTGTGATCCAGGTCATATTTTGAGGTTTGTTGGTTTAAAAAAAATATCAGCAAACCAACGTCAAAATAATATCAACAAAATACTGTCCAAAACCGAAATGCAGCTAATTTACAAATATAACACACTTATACCTAAGGGCCTTAATTCCGATTTTGAGGTGAAGTGGTTCCTATAAGAGATGTAATACTGTAATACTCTATTACCCTGTCTGTGAAATTCTTTTTGTAATTTGACATATGCATAATAGGAGACTCCAATTGAGGTCTGTCATTCGGAGTTATCTTGTTTATAATTTAGGTCATTGGACCATATTGTAATGTATTGATGTCCTTTTTTTCACTAGGACAAACATGTATCTCAACTCACCATTCAGGGATACAAGTGTTCCTATCAGGAAAAACCAATTGCATGAGAATTTTAAATTCATCTTTGTAAGATAAAAACATTATGCAATGTGGTTCTGGAAACCGTCTGACATTTTCCATTGTGTGGGAGGGACAAGAGACGGCACATAGTCTATTGAGACTTGTTACCTAGCAACGTAACGCTTCAGCGGCACTTACATCACGCCAGGGAGACAGAGAGCAGCGTCGCGCCAGGACCGGAAGTGACGCGACGCTCCGTCTGGACTCAGCCGTCGCCTAGTAACGGGGACAAGCGGCAATAGCCAGTGGAACCACGTCACGGGCGAGACCTCCGGAAGTGACGTATCGTGACTACAAAGAACTTACTCTTATGGACTTTTCTAAATTTCTTTCTTCGTTGTATAGAAGGTGGGGAAGATAGTGTAACAAGGGAGATTCATATGTGATATATCGTTCAGTGTTTTGTCTATGGGTTAAAAAGGCTACCAGAGAAGGTTGCTATGGCAACCGTGTACGACAAATGGAGGTGGCCATGTTTCATCACACATGAAACACATTCACCTTTAATCAATGATTTTATTGGTCAGTCAGTAAATAAAAGGAGAGATCTGTTAATTGTGAGCACACTAGCCTTGAGAAAGGGACTAGCAAGTCCTGAAACGCGTTGGCGCAGTTGAAGGTGGCGTTTTTCTTTCTGTGGGAGAGGTGATTGCTGCAAAAATCCAGGACGCCATTTCCCGGGAGGCCGACTGGTGTTTGAGATCTTTTGCTGTACCGAGGACTTTGTTTCCTCAGATAATCTGGTAATTATCCCTTTCTCACATTTAGTAAGCTGCACACCAGCTGCATGTGCTCTATCTGTACCGGAATAGGAGTCATGTTTTTATTTTGTTTTTTAAGGAAGTTCTGTTTTTAAGAGAATAAAACGGTGTTATACTAGAATTCTCTTCCTTTTGTTTTTTATGACATTGGATGTTGTTAAGAGATCCAGAGAATAAGGATTGGTCGACTCAGGAGAGCAAAAGAACTCTCTACATGCTCAAAATCAAGTAGAAATAAGGAACGTATCCCATCATCTGTTTTATGATTATTTCATTTGTTTTGATCATACACTTATATCTTGAAAATTCTGTAATAGAGTTTTTTGTCACCTGTGGTTTGGCGCCCCCTACTGTTACCACCAAAATTTCACCCCCTACATAGATCAGCCTAGTTGCAACGTTTTTGTAGTAGCTTCATATAGTTAGAATCTGCAAGCTTACTATGCAGGAGCAAATTATATACATGGGGGGGACACCAATATTTTTCTTGCCTTCGGGCAACTGAGACAAACTTACGCCACTGGAGAGATCCATGCTCAACTTCTAAGCAATCTAGTTAGATTGCTTAAGGTGGGTACACACGGAGAGATCCGTGTTTAAAATCTAAGCAATCTGACTTGATTGCTTAGATTTTAAGCACGGATCTGTCGTGTGTATGTCCCCCAGCAATAGCAATGCGCGGCCCCGCGCATCTCTATCGCCAGTGCTATATTGAGCCTGCATGCCAGCTCAATCTAGCGAGTCACTCACTTCAGCGCTGTGTGAAGTGAGCAGCCCCCCCGTGTGTCCTCCCCCCCCCCCCTTGCTCAGCACACAACACACTGTGCTGAGCAGTCTGTAATAAGATCGCTCAGCACACATCTCTCCCGTCAGTACTGGCCTTTAGATTTTAAGCACGGATCTCTCTGCGTGTACCCCCTTTAGGGCCTAATTCAGATCTGATCACAGCAGCAAATTTGTTAGTAGTTGGGCAAAACCATGTGCACTGCAGGGGTGGGGGGCAGAAACAATATAACCCACCCAAATCTAACTCTCTGCACATGTTACATCTGCCCCACCTGCACTGCACGTTTTTTCCCAACTGCTAACAAATGTACTGCTGTGATCAGGTCTGAATTGCCCCCTTAATTAGTAGCTCAGGTAATTTGATTTAACATCTGTGCTCAACCATGGATATCCATTGTCGAAGTCAAAAATATTACATAGAAAGAACATACAAACTCTACACACATATAAGTCGCTATACTTGCAAATACGCGCAGCGAGCACAGCAATATATGGTAACATACGCATTTACTCGGACATGCCACAGAGATGGATTCGACACTTATTTCATACAGTACATAATTATAATAATATCAAGCGCCAGACATCATAATGATTTAACATTATATAATGGAGTAATGTCATGTATGTGTATTATTGGAACGAAGCAAGTTAGGCCTGTCATATTTGGTATTAAAGCAAGCAGATTAATGTGTAGATTCATTTGATACTTGTTATTAAGTTGTAGGACATTGCAACAAATAGTTATGATTAAATGTATGAAAGCTAAAATCACTCTTATTAGGATAGTGGACAGGAAGCTCAGGCCAGCCACTTTTGATGTCTTCAAGGCTGAACCTGTTTAGCATACGAACAGACTAGTGACTCATCATGAATGAGAAAGTTCCCTCCCCCAAAACTAGATAATACATTACAGAGACACACAGTTCCCAGTTGCTGTTTTGTCACAGACGATGATGGAGATGCTGTCTGCCCAGTTCCTGTATGATTTTACACAGAGAGAGAGAGAGTGATATGGAGGGACAAATTTATATGAGAAAGAAATGGTAATTGTATCGTTGGCCTGTAACTGTATGTATTTTGTATTAACTGATTACTGTGCTATTGTATCCATGTAACTATATGTATACTGTACATTGTGATATATCATGAATACATATCCTTTTAATAACAAATATATACATCAATGAGCTTTGGAACTCAGATAATGTGTGGGTGTATTGTTTTCTCTTATGGGATGCAGTGTTTTGCTATGTATAGCACACATTCATGGCACATGGTAATAAGAGGTGCAGGCGTTTACAATATATATTAGAGCGGGCATTTTAAATATTTGTTAGAAAGCAATTTGGTATTAACAGATGGGAGCTCGTCCGGGATATCATGGTCTTAATGATGCACTGTACATTATAAATGCGACGCTGTGGTCGATCAGCTTGTGATGGACGCATCCTGACGCTGAGAAAATCATATCCGTGTGTTCTGTTGTGTTATCAGTAAGCCAATGATATGAAAATTCAAGGGACAATGTGTTTCTCATAATATTTAAGATGCTAAAATGTATTTTTATTGTTGCAAAACAAAGTTCAAATAAGTCATATTGTGTTTGATTCAGATTGGATTGTTTATCTGTTAAGTAGATTTAAAAGTACATTTAAAAGTTGCTGCATAGCCTTGAAATAGTTTTTTTTTTTAAACTCAGGCCTAAAATAACTTCTGGTGCTTGTGTAATGTGTGATTTCTTTGTGACAAAGGAAGCCACATGGTCTGTCCTCCATTTTGGACCAACCACATGGGCTGTCCACCATCTTGTGTAAACCTCATGGATGTGGAAGGGGGAGGAGCAGTGGCCATTTTAGGAAGGTCATTTTCTAAAAAGCTGATTTTCAGTCTGCTCAGAACAATCAGTTTCCTTTGTCACATCAAGCCCCATTTATGAGTTACCAATGCATTTATTTAACCCATGCCATAGTCAATTACAAATAGTTTCAATTGGGCCTAGTGAGAGTAAATGGTGAGATAAATGCTTGGCTTGGTATAAGAAATTGCACACAGATAGAAAAATGAAAGAAAGGGCTTTGGTTTATTTATTTATTTTTCTTTTTTCCTTCCAAGACTTGTAGAATCTGCTTACTAGGGAGGAGAGCCATTGAAATGCAAATTAACCTGTGTAACTGCTTTTTTTTTAGCAGTGAAAAGCAAATAGCTTTGATATGCAAACAAGAGGTAAGGTGTCACATAGGAGACCAGTGAATGGTACATATATATAATATTATTATAATTATGTGTATATTTATATCAGTGTATGTTCTGCAAGATAGCTATCCAATCTGAATCATATCATTTAAATTATAGATTATTGCAGTCATTATAGATCTGTGTGAAATCGGATACATTTGTTGCTATATAGGTAAATTTTAAATAAATGTATTTAAGGGAGTAATTATAGACATGAAACGCAGTTCTGGCAAGGTTTATACAGAAAAAAAACTGGGTGTTGTGTTAAGTAAGCGATTATAGTTAGTATTGCTCACATTTATAGAGACCGTGTGGTTTGTTTTATTGCATGCGCACATTGGTACACGTGGTACGGAACGTGAGGACAGCGTACAAAAAAAACGTGCACGTGGCGCAAGGCCGCACACGTGGCATAGGGGTACGCACGGTTGCATAATTACACAAGCTTGCGTAGGGTAGTGTATGCATAATAAAACCACACGATAGTTCGTTTAGTTAAAAGGTGGGACAGTAGCCATGCTACAATAGCACAAAACTACCCGTTTCTAAAGCAGATTAGTATAAATTTAGTTTAAAAACTGTAAGCACCTCTGGGGGTAAAGCTGCCAATCAGAATGAGTAAAAATTTTCTGTACAGAAAAACAGTGTATTTGAGTGAGCGAACGTAGGAGTCAGTGGATTTGAATCCCGGAAATCGGGTCCCGTGGTACACCAAGTAACGGGAGGCTTGGTGGCGTGAGGCGGCTGACTCACGTTAATATAGATTGAAATACGCAAATCGTGAAGGGATTTGCAGAGGAGCGTAATAGGGAATTATGCATTGTGTAGTATTGAAGTAAAAAGGTTTTTTGTTACGCTCCGGCTGAAGGGTCGCAGTTTGTACATCGACCCGTGGTTGTACGGCAGATAGGTAACAAGTACCTATACCCTGTGCGATTGGACCGCGCGTTTGTGGGTGCGATATATAGCGCAACTTGATACCCCTTTACGAGCTTTTGCGTAAAATTGCAGTATCATTAGCGCTGTGTAGAGCATACGCAAGTGTGATTTGTGTATAAAAAGTGTATAGGGAGTTTTCGCTGGTCTCTCTCAGGAAAATCTCCAGCGGCGGATATTTGCTGGAAAAGGTAAGTCACTCCTAACACTTCCAGTAAATATAAACCAATAGGGCCTTACTGGGTACGCAGTGTTCACTATTGGAGTGAGTCGTGGTACTCAGCGGAGAAGGAGCGAGTGAAAGCGCTAGGTGTCTTTCACCGTCTATTTGCGGTGTGCATTGGGGATTGCGTTTATTGGCAAATAGTCCGCGATGGGATCCAATTGCACAAGCAGTGGACGTTTGGTAGCTAGTGTTCAGGCTGAAGAAGTAGGACCGAGAAGGTCAGAATTGCGACCGAGAGGGTCAGCAAGGTTTATTATCTGTGAAAAATATGGTTCACACACGGAGGCTTTTTGCAATGAATGGTTACGTATGACTGACAAAGATAGGGTATCATTCCCTAGGGTGGGCAGCTTTGAACCAGAGGTACTGCAGAATGTAGGTATTAAAATATGTCTGATAAAATCCAGAAAACAAAGGGTCAGACATACAAATTGTTTAAACCTGTGGCAGCAAGAGGGGTTGGTGAGTTTGATCCTAAGGTATTGCAGGTGGTATGTCTAACCAAAGTCATATAAGACAAGAATGGAAATATAAGAACTGTTTGAACTTGAAGCAACAATAAACAAGTAGAAAAAAAAAGAGAATGCAAGTACACCGCCTTATGTAGATGTGGAAGCAGTTACGGCCAGCATACAAACTATAGAAAATACAAAAATATGAAAAATATGACTGTAACCTATATATGTACTAATGAATGTTGAAGTTTTATTTAGGAGGAGAAGGTGACCTGATTGTTTTCAGCCATTTCTCATGCACCCAGAGGAGTATCCAACCGGTAAAAGAAGAGCAGTAGCCTGCGGGGGAAGTGGCTGAGACCAGTGGAACAGGTAAGTATGGTATCATTCGTGTACATATATAGTAAAACCCAAAAATAAAACAAACAAAAAAAAATCAAGAAAGTAACGTCAGAAATGGAGAAAAACCTGTCCGCACATTAGTATTTACCAGTAGGAAAGCGGACAGAGACAAGGTAACCCCCGGGTACTTGTTTCAGTTACCATATAAGAAGTATTCATTCCTAGTAATGCCCCTAGTCAAGATGAGCTCGGAAATGTTTGTTGGACCATGTACAGACCCTTAATACGGGATGAGAAGGATTGAATGAATACTTTGCATGACCTAGAAGCTTGTTAAACTAAACTTTTTTTTTTGTCTTTTGCAGTAATAGAAAACTCTCCATCTGGATAAGATCACTGGTAAACACTAATTCGGCAAATGGGAGGTGGCTGTCTCTGTGCTAATGGACGGGCTCAATAAGGCATTGAGGGTCAGGGTACAGACTTCTTTGCCAAATTGGAAAGGGGTCACAGTAGCTAATCTTAGAGAGTGTGCTATTGAACATCACAAGAATAGTGCTAGGCGCAGATAACAACAGGTGGAGAGGTTGAGGACGGTAAGTATACTGGCACATACAGGAAAGACCCATCAGTCCAAACACCAGATCCCTAATGGTCAATAATATGTTACATTTGTAGGAAGGAAGGGCATTTTGCCAGAGATTGTAGGAGTAGTAGAACACATAGTCAATATAGACCCCTAGACAGAAAACACAAGACACATTATTAAACACATAGACGGGAACAAGGGACATATAGTAAGGAATCATAAGCCATATAGAAAACACAGATTTGGCTAATGGGAAGAACAAAATAAATGCAACATTACCCTTTGACAAAACTTGCTGGGGTTAAGATGGGGCCTCTAAACTTTTGCTTCTTTTTCCTAGCAGAAATGGCCCCTGATTAACTAAATTTTGTTAGATATGATATACATATACTGTGCTCCCGCTCAGGAAGTACAAAGTATGTTAGACACCCACGAAGACTAATGTTACATTTCATGGTTCTAGATTCATGTCCATCACAGCTAGAGGAAATTATCTCACAGATACCGGGTTCCCTATGAACTTAGGATGGACAGGACACTGGATTGATGGCTGGGATAGTCCCAATAGCGATACGATAAACACAGATTTTTTTTAAGGGGAGTAGACCAAGTAGAGAATCACTTCCCCGTAGTGCCCAATCCAGTTGTCAAATTTTTTATAAAATCTTCTCCACCTCTACAAACTCATCTGTCACCAACCTCTATTCTGTTTCTCTACAGTTTCCTCTTCATCTTTTGCGTTCACACAGGGTGGTACTATACATGGACCCGATTACAGTTCAAACTCCACATGCCTAGGTCCTTCAGAGTTCTGCCTAAACCCAGTATATCTCAACAGCACGATAACACCAGTATTACGGCAGTGTGCCTTGTCATGCACAAAGGGTGGAGGAAGGATGAGAATACTGGTGAAAGTAAATTTTGTATAGGCACTGATATGCCTGTTGGTGAATGGCAAACCTGACATTTTCTTTTTCATTTTCTTCTTCTTTCTCTCCTCTAGAGATGTTTTTTTTTTTTAGTTATGCTCATGATACTCTACATTGCAAGCACACGATAGTAAATTAAAATGAAAGATTTGTGTTCCCTACAGGAAAAGGCAGTCTGGAGGACAAAGGGGTATGGCCAGGAGTCCTCAGGACTGTGGACAGGTGGACACGGTAAGCCAGTAGCCCCCAGAGCATACCTTCCAAGTCTAGCTGAGGTGGCACACGGTCTGACTCATCTAGGCAAAGAGGGTATGTGCAGGCTGATGAGAGCCTACTGGTGTGCGCCAGGATTCTATTCTCATGCAGGTAAGGGAGCAATGACCTGTCTTACTTGCTTGAGGAAGAATATTGGTAAGGCAATACCAACAGAGCCATCCCATATCCCTCCTGCAGACGGATCTTTTCAGGAAATACAAATTGACTTCGTACAGTTAACACCCTTTAGGAATTATTGTTATGTATTGGTGTGCACTGTTTTCTCAAACTGGGTAGAGGCATTTCCTGCCGCCACGGATGCTGCTGTGTTTACCGCAAAGAAAAATTGTGCAGAAATTTGTGTGTAGATAATGGTACCCCTAGAAGTAGGAGCAAAGCTTGAAATTGTACTATTGTGATCATAGATACTACCACTAGTATTATGTAGCATCGAACCACTCCCAGATCTTCACTTAATGAATCACCCTCTTCGAAATTTGTTTTGGTATTTGTGTCTTTTTTTGATTTGTTTTTGGAAGACAACCTCATGTCATGATTGATCCGCACAATGATCAGAAATACACCAATGAGGTGACAGTACAGTACCTTATTGAGATGAGCCAGCATTTGAGAACTTGACAAAAGAACTTGAAACTGTTGATTGCTGGTATGCCAAATACTAACTGTCTTGATTGTGAACCAAGAAACTGTGTGATTGTTCTTACGCTCAGGTTGCCTAATAGACAGGTGGGAAGGACCATACCAAGTTTTGTTGACAGCACTATCCCAGTGAAAGTAGCCAAGAGAGAGACTTGGGTCCACGATTCCCATTGCAGGAAAGTCGGTAGTCCGGAAGGAACTCGTAAATGGAGTGAGATTGCAAAAGTAACACCAGAGACTCTGTTCCGTGAAGACTGAGAGGCGACACTGTTGAACACTACCTGAGCGTACTAAAGGATTGCAGAAATACCAGTCATTGTAATTGATTTGTTATGAACAAGAGTTATTTTGTTCTATTTCTCTTTTCTCTCTTTCCCGCTGACAAACATTTTTTTTCAGGACATTCTATTTTTGTGAGGTTTTTTTATGAGGAGTCGAGTGTGGGACTGGAACTGATTCTGGAGGAAGGAGTGATTTCCTTATAGGATCCCAGGATTAGCCGATCAGTTTGTTAAAGTCAGAGAAAAATCAAAGGTCTAGTAGTTATGGAGTTCGGAGGTAATCAGGAACAATCAGACAATGGCTATTCACACATTGCAGCTAAAGAGCTCATTAATATATGTGGAAGAAAGGTTTGAGTGGCTCTCCCCAAACTCGGAAGGTTTATGTTATTTAGGAAGGACACTACTTATAACCCTTGTTCAATTATTAAACAGACCTAGCATACGTTCCAGAAATGGAAACAATATTCAGAAAATGATAGGAATATGTAGATCATGAAAATTTTATATGTCACTTTCACGATTTGTTTGTGTCTTCTTCATCTACCCAGCAGAACCTCAATCGAATCCAAACATCAGTGTACAAAGACGTAGGTACATGTATGTGTGAAATGTTCGTTGCAAATCAGACATTATAGGCCAAAACACTGTCCCAGCATACTCTATAGGTTGAATGTTGTCCCACACCCAACCAGTGGTCCCGTGACCGCCGAGTGCATATAGAGGATGTCTCGTCCTCCTCCCTGTCTTCCCCAAATATAGTCAAGTGTCTGATTTGCAAAATGAATACATACTTGTGTCTAGGTCACCGATTATTGTATGAAATATTTTTTTCTTATGTTACTAATTGATGGCAGTTATTGTTTACTGCCAAAGGGTGGACTGTCGAAGTCAAAATATTACATAGAAAGAAGATACAAACTCTACACACATATAAGTCGCTATACTTGCAAATACGCGCAGCAAGCACAGCAATATATGGTAGCACACTCATTTACACGGACATGCCACAGAGATGGATTCGACACTGATTTCATACAGTACATAATTATAATAATATCAAGCGCCAGACATCATAATGATTTAACATTATATAATGGAGTAATGTCATGTATGTGTATTTTTGGAACAAAGCAAGTTAGGCCTGTCATATTTGGTATTAAAGCAAGCAGATTAATGTGTAGATTCATTTGATACTTGTTATTAAGTTGTAGGACATTGCAACAAATAGTTATGATTAAATGTATGAAAGCTAAAATCACTCTTATTAGGATAGTGGACAGGAAGCTCAGGCCAGCCACTTTTGATGTCTTCAAGGCTGAACCTGTTTAGCATACGAACAGACTAGTGACTCATCATGAATGAGAAAGTTCCCTCCCCCAAAACTAGATAATACATTACAGAGACACACAGTTCCCAGTTGCTGTTTTGTCACAGACGATGATGGAGATGCTGTCTGCCCAGTTCCTGTATGATTTTACACAGAGAGAGAGAGAGTGATATGGAGGGACAAGATCTGGAGGGATCAGGAAGTGATCAAGCCCGGCGAACGGGTGAAACGCGTATTCCGACACAACCACTGACCATTTGGCTGACCGGAACCTCGGACGTTATCTGGCCCGTGCCCGTGCCCTCCGTCTCCCCTGACTTTCACTCCATACCCATCGCGGCTGACTGCAGCAGCGGACGTCTGACGGCGGCTTGTGTCCGACAGGACACCATCGGACCGGCGGCTCCTGAACTCCTCCCATCGTTATCTGGCCCGTGCCCATGCCCTCCGTCTCCCCTGACTTTCACTCCATACCCATCGCGGCTGACTGCAGCAGCGGACGTTTGACGGCGGCTTGTGTCCGACAGGACACCATCGTACCGGCGGCTCCTGAACTCCTCCCATCATTCGAGATGTCCGGGGCGCATAGAAGACTGACAGCACCCTTTGCGAGGAGACGGGTGTCAAGATTCTAGAAGGGGTGATTCTACTCCATTTCGGTGCGGGTAATATCAACTCTCTTTTCCCACTTATCCATAGCAATCTTACTACACAGTGTATATTGGGAGTTACAGGCCCGCAACAGTTTAATATGTTTCTCTCATTTGCTCCTGCGAGCACTTATCACCATCACTCTGCTATCATACATTTTTTATACTAGACGGACTTTGTGCTAATAGGTACTTGCCTGCCTTATATAAATAACTGCCATATTAATGTATTATGTTATAATGCTGCATTTTCATTTTCCTGCATGTGATGGTATTGGCAGTGATCCAATCTAAAAACTTTGATAAATCCCCCCCAGTCTGGACATATCATTGCAATTCAGTTACAACTTCACTGATATTTAGTTATATCCTTTTGGGGTATTGACAACCTGCAGTGGAAACTTTTGTAACAGTTACACTCTAGGTGCAACTCAGCTACAACCTCATTGCTACTTTCAAGTACCAATAAGTCATATTGGATACTTTCCCATAGCTGGTACTCTGTTATTAATTTTTTCTCCTTTGTCTCTTCTTTGGCATTTCAGGCACCCTGTATTTAGGCAACTTTTTCCAATGATAATGTAATTATTCCAGTTCATTTTACTATTGCCGCATCTGGATTTAAACTCCATCAGACCTTTTACTACTATAGAGATGAGCGCCGGAAATTTTTCGGGTTTTGTGTTTTGGTTTTGGGTTCGGTTCCGCGGCCGTGTTTTGGGTTCGACCGCGTTTTGGCAAAACCTCACCGAATTTTTTTTGTCGGATTCGGGTGTGTTTTGGATTCGGGTGTTTTTTTCCAAAAAACCTAAAAAACAGCTTAAATCATAGAATTTGGCGGTCATTTTGATCCCAAAGTATTATTAACCTCAAAAACCATAATTTCCACTCATTTTCAGTCTATTCTGAATACCTCACACCTCACAATATTATTTTTAGTCCTAAAATTTGCACCGAGGTCGCTGTGTGAGTAAGATAAGCGACCCTAGTGGCCGACACAAACACCGGGCCCATCTAGGAGTGGCACTGCAGTGTCACGCAGGATGGCCCTTCCAAAAAACCCTCCCCAAACAGCACATGACGCAAAGAAAAAAAGAGGCGCAATGAGGTAGCTGTGTGAGTAAGATTAGCGACCCTAGTGGCCGACACAAACACCGGGCCCATCTAGGAGTGGCACTGCAGTGTCACGCAGGATGTCCCTTCCAAAAAACCCTCCCCAAACAGCACATGACGCAAAGAAAAAAAGAGGCGCAATGAGGTAGCTGTGTGAGTAAGATAAGCGACCCTAGTGGCCGACACAAACACCGGGCCCATCTAGGAGTGGCACTGCAGTGTCACGCAGGATGTCCCTTCCAAAAAACCCTCCCCAAACAGCACATGACGCAAAGAAAAAAAGAGGCGCAATGAGGTAGCTGACTGTGTGAGTAAGATAAGCGACCCTAGTGGCCGACACAAACACCGGGCCCATCTAGGAGTGGCACTGCAGTGTCACGCAGGATGTCCCTTCCAAAAAACCCTCCCCAAACAGCACATGACGCAAAGAAAAAAAGAGGCGCAATGAGGTAGCTGACTGTGTGAGTAAGATAAGCGACCCTAGTGGCCGACACAAACACCGGGCCCATCTAGGAGTGGCACTGCAGTGTCACGCAGGATGTCCCTTCCAAAAAACCCTCCCCAAACAGCACATGACGCAAAGAAAAAGAAAAGAAAAAAGAGGTGCAAGATGGAATTGTCCTTGGGCCCTCCCACCCACCCTTATGTTGTATAAACAGGACATGCACACTTTAACCAACCCATCATTTCAGTGACAGGGTCTGCCACACGACTGTGACTGATATGACGGGTTGGTTTGGACCCCCACCAAAAAAGAAGCAATTAATCTCTCCTTGCACAAACTGGCTCTACAGAGGCAAGATGTCCACCTCATCATCATCCTCCGATATATCACCGTGTACATCCCCCTCCTCACAGATTATCAATTCGTCCCCACTGGAATCCACCATCTCAGCTCCCTGTGTACTTTGTGGAGGCAATTGCTGCTGGTCAATGTCTCCACGGAGGAATTGATTATAATTTATTTTAATGAACATCATCTTCTCCACATTTTCTGGATGTAACCTCGTACGCCGATTGCTGACAAGGTGAGCGGCGGCACTAAACACTCTTTCGGAGTACACACTTGTGGGAGGGCAACTTAGGTAGAATAAAGCCAGTTTGTGCAAGGGCCTCCAAATTGCCTCTTTTTCCTGCCAGTATAAGTACGGACTGTGTGACGTGCCTACTTGGATGCGGTCACTCATATAATCCTCCACCATTCTTTCAATGGTGAGAGAATCATATGCAGTGACAGTAGACGACATGTCCGTAATCGTTGTCAGGTCCTTCAGTCCGGACCAGATGTCAGCATCAGCAGTCGCTCCAGACTGCCCTGCATCACCGCCAGCGGGTGGGCTCGGAATTCTGAGCCTTTTCCTCGCACCCCCAGTTGCGGGAGAATGTGAAGGAGGAGATGTTGTTGACAGGTCGCGTTCCGCTTGACTTGACAATTTACTCACCAGCAGGTGTTTGAACCCCAGCAGACTTGTGTCTGCCGGAAAGAGAGATCCAAGGTAGGCTTTAAATCTAGGATCGAGCACGGTGGCCAAAATGTAGTGCTCTGATTTCAACAGATTGACCACCCGTGAATCCTTGTTAAGCGAATTAAGGGCTCCATCCACAAGTCCCACATGCCTAGCGGAATCGCTCCGTGTTAGCTCCTCCTTCAATGTCTCCAGCTTCTTCTGCAAAAGCCTGATGAGGGGAATGACCTGACTCAGGCTGGCAGTGTCTGAACTGACTTCACGTGTGGCAAGTTCAAAGGGCATCAGAACCTTGCACAACGTTGAAATCATTCTCCACTGCGCTTGAGACAGGTGCATCCCACCTCCTATATCGTGCTCAATTGTATAGGCTTGAATGGCCTTTTGCTGCTCCTCCAACCTCTGAAGCATATACAGGGTTGAATTCCACCTCGTTACCACTTCTTGCTTCAGATGATGGCAGGGCAGGTTCAGTAGTTTTTGGTGGTGCTCCAGTTTTCTGTACGTGGTGCCTGTACGCCGAAAGTGTCCCGCAATTCTTCTGGCCACCGACAGCATCTCTTGCACGCCCCTGTCGTTTTTTAAATAATTCTGCACCACCAAATTCAAGGTATGTGCAAAACATGGGACGTGCTGGAATTGGCCCAGATTTAATGCACACACAATATTGCTGGCGTTGTCCGATGCCACAAATCCACAGGAGAGTCCAATTGGGGTAAGCCATTCCGCGATGATCTTCCTCAGCTGCCGTAAGAGGTTTTCAGCTGTGTGCGTATTCTGGAAACCGGTGATACAAAGCGTAGCCTGCCTAGGAAAGAGTTGGCGTTTGCGAGATGCTGCTACTGGTGCCGCCGCTGCTGTTCTTGCGGCGGGAGTCCATACATCTACCCAGTGGGCTGTCACAGTCATATAGTCCTGACCCTGCCCAGCTCCACTTGTCCACATGTCCGTGGTTAAGTGGACATTGGGTACAGCTGCATTTTTTAGGACACTGGTGACTCTTTTTCTGAGGTCTGTGTACATTTTCGGTATCGCCTGCCTAGAGAAATGGAACCTAGATGGTATTTGGTACCGGGGACACAGTACCTCCAACAAGTCTCTAGTTGGCTCTGCAGTAATGATGGATACCGGAACCACGTTTCTCACCACCCAGGATGTCAAGGCCTCAGTTATCCGCTTTGCAGTAGGATGACTGCTGTGATATTTCATCTTCCTCGCAAAGGACTGTTGGACAGTCAATTGCTTGGTGGAAGTAGTAAAAGTGGTGTTACGACTTCCCCTCTGGGATGACCATCGACTCCCAGCAGCAACAACAGCAGCGCCAGCAGCAGTAGGCGTTACACGCAAGGATGCATCGGAGGAATCCCAGGCAGGAGAGGACTCGTCAGAATTGCCAGTGACATGGCCTGCAGGACTATTGGCATTCCTGGGGAAGGAGGAAATTGACACTGAGGGAGTTGGTGGGGTGGTTTGCGTGAGCTTGGTTACAAGAGGAAGGGATTTACTGGTCAGTGGACTGCTTCCGCTGTCGGCCCAAGTTTTTGAACTTGTCACTGACTTATTATGAATGCGCTGCAGGTGACGTATAAGGGAGGATGTTCCGAGGTGGTTAACGTCCTTACCCCTACTTATTACAGCTTGACAAAGGGAACACACGGCTTGACACCTGTTGTCCGCATTTCTGGTGAAATACTTCCACACCGAAGAGCTGATTTTTTTGGTATTTTCACCAGGCATGTCAACGGCCATATTCCTACCACGGACAACAGGTGTCTCCCCGGGTGCCTGACTTAAACAAACCACCTCACCATCAGAATCCTCCTGGTCAATTTCCTCCCCAGCGCCAGCAACACCCATATCCTCCTCATCCTGGTGTACTTCAACACTGACATCTTCAATCTGACTATCAGGAACTGGACTGCGGGTGCTCCTTCCATCACTTGCAGGGGGCGTGCAAATGGTGGAAGGTGCATGCTCTTCACGTCCAGTGTTGGGAAGGTCAGGCATCGCAACCGACACAATTGGAGTCGGACTCTCCTTGTGGATTTGGGATTTCGAAGAACGCACAGTTCTTTGCGGTGCTACTGCTTTTGCCAGCTTTAGTCTTTTCATTTTTCTAGCGAGAGGCTGAGTGCTTCCATCCTCATGTGAAGCTGAACCACTAGCCATGAACATAGGCCAGGGCCTCAGCCGTTCCTTGCCACTCCGTGTGGTAAATGGCATATTGGCAAGTTTACGCTTCTCCTCCGACAATTTTATTTTAGGTTTTGGAGTCCTTTTTTTACTGATATTTGGTGTTTTGGATTTGACATGCTCTGTACTATGACATTGGGCATCGGCCTTGGCAGACGACGTTGCTGGCATTTCATCGTCTCGGCCATGACTAGTGGCAGCAGCTTCAGCACGAGGTGGAAGTGGATCTTGATCTTTCCCTAATTTTGGAACCTCAACATTTTTGTTCTCCATATTTTAATAGGCACAACTAAAAGGCACCTCAGGTAAACAATGGAGATGGATGGATTGGATACTAGTATACAATTATGGACGGACTGCCGAGTGCCGACACAGAGGTAGCCACAGCCGTGAACTACCGCACTGTACTGTGTCTGCTGCTAATATAGACTGGTTGATAAAGAGATAGTATACTCGTAACTAGTATGTATGTATAAAGAAAGAAAAAAAAACCACGGTTAGGTGGTATATACAATTATGGACGGGCTGCCGAGTGCCGACACAGAGGTAGCCACAGCCGTGAACTACCGCACTGTACTGTGTCTGCTGCTAATATAGACTGGTTGATAAAGAGATAGTATACTCGTAACTAGTATGTATGTATAAAGAAAGAAAAAAAAACCACGGTTAGGTGGTATATACAATTATGGACGGGCTGCCGAGTGCCGACACAGAGGTAGCCACAGCCGTGAACTACCGCACTGTACTGTGTCTGCTGCTAATATATAGACTGGTTGATAAAGAGATAGTATACTCGTAACTAGTATGTATGTATAAAGAAAGAAAAAAAAACCACGGTTAGGTGGTATATACAATTATGGACGGGCTGCCGAGTGCCGACACAGAGGTAGCCACAGCCGTGAACTACCGCACTGTACTGTGTCTGCTGCTAATATAGACTGGTTGATAAAGAGATAGTATACTCGTAACTAGTATGTATGTATAAAGAAAGAAAAAAAAACCACGGTTAGGTGGTATATACAATTATGGACGGGCTGCCGAGTGCCGACACAGAGGTAGCCACAGCCGTGAACTACCGCACTGTACTGTGTCTGCTGCTAATATAGACTGGTTGATAAAGAGATAGTATACTCGTAACTAGTATGTATGTATAAAGAAAGAAAAAAAAACCACGGTTAGGTGGTATATACAATTATGGACGGGCTGCCGAGTGCCGACACAGAGGTAGCCACAGCCGTGAACTACCGCACTGTACTGTGTCTGCTGCTAATATATAGACTGGTTGATAAAGAGATAGTATACTCGTAACTAGTATGTATGTATAAAGAAAGAAAAAAAAACCACGGTTAGGTGGTATATACAATTATGGACGGGCTGCCGAGTGCCGACACAGAGGTAGCCACAGCCGTGAACTACCGCACTGTACTGTGTCTGCTGCTAATATATAGACTGGTTGATAAAGAGATAGTATACTCGTAACTAGTATGTATGTATAAAGAAAGAAAAAAAAAACACGGTTAGGTGGTATATACAATTATGGACGGGCTGCCGAGTGCCGACACAGAGGTAGCCACAGCCGTGAACTACCGCACTGTACTGTGTCTGCTGCTAATATAGACTGGTTGATAAAGAGATAGTATACTCGTAACTAGTATGTATGTATAAAGAAAGAAAAAAAAACCACGGTTAGGTGGTATATACAATTATGGACGGGCTGCCGAGTGCCGACACAGAGGTAGCCACAGCCGTGAACTACCGCACTGTACTGTGTCTGCTGCTAATATATAGACTGGTTGATAAAGAGATAGTATACTCGTAACTAGTATGTATGTATAAAGAAAGAAAAAAAAACCACGGTTAGGTGGTATATACAATTATGGACGGGCTGCCGAGTGCCGACACAGAGGTAGCCACAGCCGTGAACTACCGCACTGTACTGTGTCTGCTGCTAATATAGACTGGTTGATAAAGAGATAGTATACTCGTAACTAGTATGACTATAAAGAAAGAAAAAAAAACCACGGTTAGGTGGTATATACAATTATGGACGGGCTGCCGAGTGCCGACACAGAGGTAGCCACAGCCGTGAACTACCGCACTGTACTGTGTCTGCTGCTAATATAGACTGGTTGATAAAGAGATAGTATACTACTAATATTATATATACTGGTGGTCAGGTCACTGGTCACTAGTCACACTGGCAGTGGCACTCCTGCAGCAAAAGTGTGCACTGTTTAATTTTAATATAATATTATGTACTCCTGGCTCCTGCTATAACCTATAACTGGCACTGCAGTGCTCCCCAGTCTCCCCCACAATTATAAGCTGTGTGAGCTGAGCACAGTCAGATATATATATACATTGATGCAGCACACTGGGCTGAGCAGTGCACACAGATATGGTATGTGACTGAGTCACTGTGTGTATCGTTTTTTTCAGGCAGAGAACGGATATATTAAATAAAACAAACAACTGCACTGTCTGGTGGTCACTGTGGTCGTCAGTCACTAAACTCTGCACTCTCTTCTACAGTATCACAGCCTCAGGTCAATCTCTCTCTCTCTCTCTCTCTCAACCCTAATCTAAATGGAGAGGACGCCAGCCACGTCCTCTCCCTATCAATCTCAATGCACGTGTGAAAATGGCGGCGACGCGCGGCTCCTTATATAGAATCCGAGTCTCGCGAGAATCCGACAGCGTCATGATGACGTTCGGGCGCGCTCGGGTTAACCGAGCAAGGTGGGAGGATCCGAGTCTGCTCGGACCCGTGAAAAAAACATGAAGTTCGTGCGGGTTCGGATTCAGAGAAACCGAACCCGCTCATCTCTACTATCTACTTATTTTTCTTTCAATCTTTATTTTCGTGGACTCTCACCAGTGATTCAGGGTCGAGTCCCTGTCTAACATTGGCAGCAGATCCATCTAATTTCCTCTATGTCTGGTATCTGTCCTGAATAACTTTGTAAATTCGTGAACTCTCATCAGTGATTCCAGAGCTTCGCAATATTGGTCATTTCCTCTACTATCATACCACACTGGAGACGCCCGAAACCGTCCGATCTCGGAAGCTAATCAGTGTTGGGCTGGGTTAGTACTCAAGTGGGTGACCATTGAGGAATACTCAGTGTAGTAGAGCTCATTGATTGAGCCCATATAGTGTCTAACACTGACAGCAGATTCACACTGCTCTCCAACTTCCACTCTTTGCCTGTCCCCCCTCCGCCCCCTCCGCTCTTATCTTCTCTGGCAGGAGACCGGACAGTGTCATACTACTCTTAAGTACTACCAGTATCCAGACTATATTACAGGGGAATGCTTAACAGTAATTGGCTTATTAGCACAATATACCACTGAATATATAACGTCTAGAATTTTCTTCCGTCAGCCAAAATCCAGTTTTTTCATTTCATATCAGCACATGGTGCTATTTCAAATATTTTGTTAATTATTTGACCTTATTTATCTTCTTGATGAACCACTAATTGTCTTAATTGTGTAGTAATTATTTTGTTGAATTATTAAAATTTGTATTTTTATCTACTATGACTATTTTCTATATTTATGTAAAGTAAAGAGTGTGCCCACAAAAGAGTCTTCTTCTCCTCCACATTGTCTACTGTTTAGCATACGAACAGACTAGTGACTCATCATGAATGAGAAAGTTCCCTCCCCCAAAACTAGATAACACATTACAGAGACACACAGTTCCCAGTTGCTGTTTTGTCACAGACGATGATGGAGATGCTGTCTGCCCAGGCCCTGCATGATTTTAAAGAGAGAGAGAGAGAGAGTGATATGGAGGGACAAATTTATATGAGAAAGAAATGGTAATTGTATCACTGGCCTGTAACTGTATGTATTTTGTATTAATTGACTACTGTGCTATTGTATCCATGTAACTATATGTATACTGTACATTGTGATATATTGAATACATATCCTTTTAATAACAAATATATACATCAATGAGCTTTGGAACTCAGATAATGTGTGGGTGTATTGTTTTCTCTTATGGGATGCAGTGTTTTGCTATGTATAGCGCACATTCATGGCACATGGTAATAAGAGGTGCAGGCGTTTACAATATATATTAGAGCGGGCATTTTAAATATTTGTTAGAAAGCAATTTGGTATTTACACCATGGAGCCTTGAGGAACCATAGACTGTTAAGGGCCGTACAGATGGGGAGATGTGGAGGGAGAGGTGTGCTGAGTGGGGGGGGGGGTGGAATGACACGGGGGGCACTCATTTCACCCAGCGGTGAAATGAACGACCTGCTAGATTGTGCCAATCTAGCTCCGGCGAAAGTGACGCGCGGGACCACGCATCGCTGTCGCCGGCACCCCTACACATGGAGCGATGTGTTCCTAATTTCTAAGCAATCGAGTCAGATTGCTTAGAAATAAAGTGAACGTCGCTCCATGCGTACCCCCCTTTAGGGTGCTTTGAGTAATGAGTTAAGGAAGACTGCCAGAAGGGATTCATATTTTATAGTGATGTTGGTAACACATGGTTAAAGCTATGCTCTGTACAAATGTATAATTCTTTATGTATGAGAGGGGATTTATGATCTATATAAACATTTTTAGCTACTCCTGATTTTTTTTCCCAGTGGTGAATTGCCCACCAATTTGTATAGACACTACCTTTTTGAAGGACCCCAGAGGGAGGGTAGTAACTAATCTTTTAAAACCACCATGAGATTAAGGCAGCTCAGCTTTGTTCAATTTCTCTGAATCTAATTGGGGATGTGATTCATATTTATTTGTTGTCTTGAGACAGAGAATATGGAGTAAACTGTTCCTTATATTTTGCCTTATTTCAAATAAACTATTTTGCATCATATTACTGTATGCCATTATCTTGAAATGCTTACTGCATATGCAATGTGAGTATTTTCTTGTATTAAACCTAATTTAATAAGGTTCTGTATCTGTGTTCATAGAGAATTAATGTGCCTGCAACACATGTATCATAAGTGCTACCTAATTGTAATACAGGTTATTTGGCTGAATTAAGTTTAATTGTAGAAAGCGGAGGCAATAAGCATTAAGGCTTCCTATAAGAGTTCAGCTCTTGAAACAAACCTAATGGTAGCAGAATTTTAGAATTAGTAAATAAATGATAAAATAGAGATTTTAATAATTGCTGGACAGACCATTTTATTTAGCTGGGATTAACCATTCACACATCTCACTGTCATTCAGGCCAACATACAGGCAGTTGTGACATGTGGGATGTGGCTATCTAGAAATGACTTCCAACTGTTAATAACTAAGAAGAAGGATAAACTAATAAGATAACTAATAATAACTAATAAGAAGGATAAACATTCACAAGCATCCATAAGCTTATCAGTTGAAGATAAACAGCTAATTCACTTAAAATATGAGACTACTGCATAAAACATGTGGTATACATTACAAAAACTGTATGAAAGACAAATAGAGAACATCTTAAGACAAAAGATATCAAAACATTTTCATATACACTACAGTAGCAGTAGCCAACCCACGGCTCTCGAGCAGAGCCGGATTAAGGGGGGGTCCCGGGGATACGTACCCCGGGCCCCCCTTTCTAAAAGGGGCCCCCAGCCAGTGGCATATCAATGAGTCACACTGACTCATTTACAGTATATGCCGCCGCCAGCGCTGTGCCACCCACCACCAGTACCCCACAGATGGCAATGCTGCGCTGCTATCTATGACATGTCAGCAGCGCAACGCAGCAGTACGGCCCCGCTGGAGGGGAGGAGGAGAAGCTCTCCCTTCTCCTCTTAGCTCCTCCCCTTTCCTGCATTTCCCCAGTCCCAGCTTCCTCTCTGTTTCTGGGTCCGACGGGAGAGGGGCAGAGAAGGAAGGAGGAGGAGGGGTGACGTTATTATGCTGTGCCCGCGCTGGCCCTTGTCGTCTGTTCCTGACACCGCGGCCACCAGTTAAAGCTGCAGCCTGCGGCTCAGTCATTGGCTGGGCGCGCAGGCTGCAGGGAGGAGGAAGGAAGACGGATCCCTGGCAGCATGTGGAGCCAGCAGAGGATGCGTGGTGCAAGTAAGGCTGGCTATATTGCATTGTGTATATATATATATATATATATATATATATATATATATATAACTTCCAGCAGATCGGCACTCAATATAATAAAACACAAATACCTCGGTGCACCCAGTCCAAACACGTATCCACGTGGCAATAGCTCCAAAGAAAGAGGACGGCACTCACAGGGTTTTGATTATAGCATTTGTAATCCAAAAATGTCAAAACTTCATCATGATGATGAAGTTTTGACATTTTTGGATTACAAATGCTATAATCAAAACCCTGTGAGTGCCGTCCTCTTTATTTGGAGCTATATATATATATATATATATATATATTAATCTATAATATATATAATCTACCTCTTTAGCAAGGGCCCCACAGTCTGAAGTGCCCCGGGCCCCCCATAGCCTTAATTCAGCTCTGCTCTCGAGCCACATGCGGCTCTTTCTATCTACGCATGCGGCTCGTAAGCTCCCACGGCGCCTCCCACTACCCTAGTCTGCAGCCAGAGCTCACGGACCGGCAGCCAATCTGGAGTCGTAGCTGCCGGTCTACGAACTCTGATTGGCTCACGGACCGTCACCTAATTAGAGAGAACCAACGCCGCCGAAGAGTGGAGACTGAGGGTCAGGAGAGGTGCAGGCTGATCTCTCCTCCCGTCACAAGCAGCAGACTGAGCAGAGCAGCAGTGCGGCGGTGAGCAGCACTGGGGGGGGGGGGGAGCAGTGTGGGGACATGTGTATCTTACACTGGGGTCCTATCTGGCACTGGGGAGACGGGTAGCTGACAGTGGGGGCATATCTGGCACGGGGGGACGTGTATCTGGCAGTGGGGGCATATTTGGCCCTGGTGGCATATCTGCACTGGGGAGATGTGTAGCTAGCAGTGGGGACATATCTGTATCTGGCACTGGGGGGGGGGGACATATCTGTATCTGGCACTGGGGGGGGGGAACATATCTGTATCTGGCACTGGTGGGGGCATATATGTATCTGGCACTGGGGAGGCACCCATTTTTTTGTGTTTTTATATGTATGTGGCACTGTACAGGGGCTTTATTTGTATGTGGCACTGTACAACATGACTAAAAATGGGGTTATTACACAAGGTCATACTCCTACAAACGTCAAACCGAAAGGTGTGCGCATAAAAATGGGGTGTGGCTTTGTGACAACTATGCCATGCCCCCATCTTTGCTTGCGCGCCTTCAGTGCGTGCATGATATGGCTCTTCCTCTTGACTACAGATCTTTTCTGGCTCTTTGCCACTGACTGGTTGGCCACCCCTGCACTACAGGGTAAATTTACTAAGCTCCATGTTTGCCCAAGTTGGCAAACACGGGGGCATTTGGCCATTTTTACAAATACGGAAATTTACTAAAGACAAAAAACTCAAATAGAAGTACAAAACATGGGTGTACAGGGACATAAGATTAAATACACCATTGGCCAAACTCTGAGGCACTTTCCATAGACAACAATGAAACACAGGAATTTACCTTAATTTGTGTTTGCAAACAAGGGATGAACACGGGCATAATTGGAGGAAACTCAGCCCACATTAGAAGTTTGAAAGAGACCACCTTTCCCCCAGTATGTTTGACTTGTGAATGTACTTAAATATCACAGAGTACTCAATTATGATGTCTATAAAAGGGGACTAAGCACCTGCATCCAGTTGTCTGATGTCAGAATGGTTGAACACTTCTGTTTTGCTTAAATGCAGGGTGCTGTGGGATTCCTGAGACTCTACTACCAGGCCGGAAGGATCATGGTCAAGAAACTATACAGGCTAAGCAGGTTATATATGTTTATTTATTTTTTTAAATTATGTTAATAAATATGATCCTTAATATTATAATTGTAGGCAGTGTGTGTAGATTTGGACACAATTACATCTAATTTACTACAATCAGTCCTTAAAAGAAAAAAAACACCACAAAAATATTTTGTTTTGATGGTTTTTACTCAATGTATGTGTTAATACACAAATGACTTAATGAAATATTGGTGTTTTAGACCAAAAATTGCTAATATTCAAACACAGAAACTTGGGCGGAGTAATGATAAATTTAAACAGTTGCAAATTATCTGCCTCAAATCAACATCAAACTTTTTTTTTTTTAATCATAGATGACCCCAAGACGTGGAGCTTTAGTGCTGTGTGCCAGCCTTTTATGACTGCGCAGTGCACGCCTTTCGGGGCTCCAGAGGACTGTGGGATTGTTCCCCTGAGGTGCTTGAATTTGGGTCAGGTAAGCGGCCAATCAGTTGCATGCCCAACTGCCTAATGGTGGAATTCAAGTCTTGGCATATAGCATTTGGGATTCCATGAACCTAATGATAGCTTGTTGGTTGATGGTGATTGACTCCAAAAGATGAATACAAGCCTGGTGAAATATCTGATTAGCCTCATGAGCCTTACGAAGGAGTTATGGAAACTGTTTTCTGCCCTTATTTGGTCTAAGGCATTGGTCATCTTTGTCATATCTGTAATGAGGTGGCTGATATTGCAGAGAATCTGCTGTGCGCTTGGTTTAATCTGCAATTTCTTGAACTTGCCTTTGCAAGCAGTCCAACTGCTGTCCTTGGTGTTGGGACCAGCTGGTCCAAAACTTTTGTTCTGGATTTTGGATTCGCTCTGATGTCTGGCTGAGCAGTTGTGGCAATAGTGTTGACATCAATGGTGGTGTGGGACATTCCTGGGTGATGTGGCAGCAGGCTGCTGGTTGGCTGGGATGTCCTGCTTTGAAATGAAGGATGAGAAGTGTGTAAGTATTTTTTTGTTTGTTATAAACATTTTACTACACATCTACTGTTTGATGTTTTTATTGTTATGTATCAAGTGCCATTGTACTCCACAATAAACCACACACAAAAAATAAAAGCATATACTCCTCATTGTTAGTGTTTGAATAAAAAATAAAAATCATTTTATTTGTTAGGGAATACAGCAGTACTTTAGCAAAATGTATCTAAATTACTTACAACTCAACATCACACTTTTGAAAAACATGCTGAAAGGGATTAACATTTGTTACATACTGTTATTTGTATTGTTTACTCAGGTGTGATGCATACAATACACTTGCAAAAACTTTGAAGTCAGACCTTCACAACAAGTAGATGTACATTTGTTGTGAAACAACAAGTACCAGCATGCCTTTCACATTTTTTTAGTTTGGAATGATTGCACTGTGTGAGGCTATGCTGGGATATCTTGTGTCATACCACCTATAAAAAAAACTGAGTTTGCCAAGGCCTTTACTATACAATGTGTTTTTATTCACAAAATGATTAGTTGTTTAATAAATTACAAATTAACTCAGAATGCAGGTAACAACTGTGTGCTACACCAAACCACCACATAGATCCCCTGACACATAGATGTTGCTAAAAGGCACCCAACTCTGTATGTACTGTAAGTGCAATGCATATTATACACCTTCATGATGGCTACCTAAACAGTACTAAAATATAATCACAATAACTGCCAACACACAATACAGGTTGAGTATCCCATATCCAAATATTCAGAAATACAGAATATTCCGAAATACAGAATTTTTTGAGAGAGTGAGATAGTGAAACCTTTGTTTTCTGATGGTTCAATGTACACAAACTTTGCTTAATACACAGTGTAACACTGTAAGGGAACAAGGTGCCGTTTCCTGGGGTAAATGGCAGCAAGCAGCAGCTGAGGAATCATACAAGTCCAGTTTGTGGTGCAACTGGCCACAACCAGTTTTATTAAGCATAAAATAAAACAAACGTCAAAAGAAAATACCTTGCCTGTCCGGCACTAAATAAAAACACAGGACGTTCCTAACTATCACTAAACAAAAACACAGAGTTCTCCAGTAAACCCTGTATGGCTCACTTGTATAAAGAAGCGTGTTTCTCTCTTCAGAGATTCTCCAGTCTCCTCAGGCAGTCTGCACACACTAATCAGGCTAGCAGCCCTATAAGGCTCTTGCACAGCTGAAAGCCCTGATTAGCCCTCTGTGAGGCCAAAGATCTGAACTGGTCCCAATGTCTGGAACTTGCCCTCTCTCTCTTTCAGGGCCCTTATCCAGCTTTTCCAATAAACTGAAAAGGTTCTGACAAAACATTTTCCTAGAAGTTTTCATTTTTCTAATACATGTAAGACAAGAACCTGGGACAAACATACCTGCCCTCAAACACTATTCCAGTGTTCATGTCACAACAGTTATTAAAAATATTGTATTAAATAACCTTCAGGCTGTGTGTATAAGGTGTATATGAAACATAAATGCATTCTGTGCTTAGACTTAGGTCCCATCGCCATGACATCTCATTATGGTATGCAATTATTCCAAAATACGGAAAAATCCGATAGCCAAAATACTTCTGGTCCCAAGCATTTTGGATAAAGGATACTCAACCTGTATTGCACAATATTGAGATGTAGGCCACACACACCGGCCAAAACAATAACCCTCACAAAACAAAAATGACTAACACAAACCTATAAACCTGCATACAATAGCATAAGAACATTGACGTTGTGTGAAATAAACAGCCATTTCACAAAAAAACTATGAATGCATTACATATTTAGACAGTCAGCAAAAAAAAGAAAAAAAAGAAAAAAAAAAGGAATTTAATACCTACCGGTAATTCCTTTTCTTGTAGTCCGCAGTGGATACTGGGTAATGTACTTTAGTACCATGGGGTATAGATTGGGTCCATTAGAGCCTGGCACTTTAAGAATGAATGAGTGTGTGCTGGCTCCTCCCCTCTATGCCCCTCCTAGCAGACTCAGTCTAGGAAACTGTGCCCGAGAAAACTGACATACTGCGAGAGAAGGATAAACATAACATAGTGGTGAGGCAACAAACCAACACACAACAGTAACAGATAGCAGAGCTAACTAGAACAGAGGGTCGCCACGCTAACAGCAAGGATAACAACACTAACACAACAAGGAACAGGGACAGCAACAGCAGACCCAACCAAGAACACTTACAACCAGGCAAGCAGGAACACAAGGCAGGCGCCCAGTATCCACTACAGACTACGAGAAAAGGAATTACCGGTAGGTATTAAATTCCTATTTTCTTTAACGTCCTGGTGTATACTGGGGAAATGTACTTTAGTACCATGGGAAAGTCCCAAAGCTCCCAGAATGGGTGGGAGAGTACCGAGACCCCTGCAAAACCGCCTGACCAAACTGAAGGTCATCTGAGGCCAAGGAGTCGAACTTCAAACGTGTTCGCACCAGACCAAGTAGCAGCACGGCACAACTGTAAGGCCGAAATACCCTGTGCAGTCGTCCAGGAAGTACCCACTGACCTAGTGGAGTGGGCCTGGATAGAACTTGGCAGCGGCAAAGCTGCCAAAGAATAGAGTGATGGACGTGTCAGCCAGTATTGGAACCATAATAGGTTGATTAACATGAAAAGCCGACACCACTTTCGGCAAAAACTTTGGGTGAGTCCTGAGCTCAGCCCTATCCTCGTGAAATATCAAATACAGGATATGGCCCCCAATTCTGACACGCGTCTTGCAGAAGCTAATGCCTGCAACATGAGTCTTCCAAGTGAGATATTTCAATTCCACCCTATGCAGAGGTTCAAACCAGTCCGCCTGGAGAAAGGTCAAGACCACATTAAGATCCCACGGAGCTGTGGGAGGGACGAAGAGTGACAGAGAGAGGGACATCAAGGGCACTTAGTAGGGACTAGGGCGAGAGAAAGGCAGCAGGGTAAGATTACCTATTTAGCAGCGGCGGTGCTGAGGATGCTGTGGTCTGCAGGGCGGTGGATGAGATGGCTGTGATTGGCATGGTGCGGAGGAGGCGGAGGTGCAGAGAAGGACTGAGGGCAGCTGAGGGCAGCGCCGGTGTAGCGGAGGAGGAGGTAGAGGACGGTGGCGGTGCAAGGAGGAGGAGGCTGTGGTCGGCGGCACTGCGGCTCCTATGACCACGGCGCTACTATTTCGCGGACCAGCAGCCAATCAGGAGTGACCGCGTGGCGAGAGCTCAATGTGGCGGCGGGGGTATTCAGACTCATATATATTATATATATATATATATACATATACACACACACACATGTATGTGTGTGTATATATATTATATATATATATATATACACACACAAACACACATATATAATACATGTTGTTAACTTACTCAAAAAAATAATTTCTACTCAAATAATAATGGATTATAATGTAATCGTAAACTGTAAAACATTGGATCAAACATACACACCCTCTCTCAGCTGAAACAGCTCACAGCCAGCCAGAGAAGAAGGCAATGAGATGCACACTTTAGTCCCTGCAGTACAGCTCCCTCTGGTAACGTCCGTCCTCCCTGCACAGCAAAGTCTCCTCCCATTCTCCCTCCCAGCAAGGCATGCGGTGCCGGCATGCATATGACGTCACTCGTGACGTACAGCACCCGGCATCAGTTGATAGCTCATCACCATGGTGATAGTAGTACAGACCCGGTGGCGCTGCGGCGGTGTACAGGCGGGCCGGTGTGTATATGAATGAGTCCACTGTCCGGGTGATGAAGTCGGCGGGGGTGCGCTGCTGGGGAGGAGTAAGTGTGGGTGCAGCCGCAGACGTATCTGTGGATGGGGGTGCAGGTGTGCAGCTCTTTTTGGTGTCACCCCATTGAAGGGTGACACCTGGGTGCGGGCCGCACCCCCCGCACCCCCCTCATGACGCCTCTGAGGGATAGGTGCAGTCCTGCTCCATAAATAGAGAGTGAAGAACATACACTTATTTACTTAAGCAGAAACTTCTATCTATTATATATGAGAGAACTATGCCACTGTCATGAAAAAAAGCAATAGCAATAAAGTGGGCATTAGAAACTCTCAGGTACTACTTGCTGGAAGAAAGTTCAGGTTGATCACTGGTCATGCCCCATTGAAATGGATGTCTGAGAATGAGAGTAACGGGTGAATAATGAGGTGGTTCTTGGTATTACAAACACTTTACATTTTCAGTAAAGCACAGGCCAGGAAGCCAACTGGCCAATGCAGATGCTTTGTCTCATATGTTTTGTTTGGGGGCTGCAGTTCCATCCCTCTGGTCAAAACAAGGGGGTGGGGGGCTTATGTGATAGAAGTACTGGAAAAGTGATAAATGGGAGATATATTTGTTTCAGGTTTCTAGCCTATGTACTTTAAACCCCCCAGGAAAGGTCTGTTTTGCTAAACAGACTTAAGTAGGATTTGGCCTTTCAAAAAAACACATGAATTGGGTCCTGGGGTTGTGGATGTGAGAGAGGAGGGAGGTCTCCATCCACAAGGCCCATTTTGAGTCTTTAGGCCTTCAGACTGAGAGCATGATAATTTAGTACCTGTAACTGTAAGAGGCTGATAAAAGCTGTGTCAGGGCTTGGCTTGGGGTCTAACTACCTGGGGAAAAAAGCAGCAGGCCTGTGATGAGACACTGTAATTTACTGACTGTAAGTACTGTGCAAATGCCTCTGTTTGTGGTAAAGGCATTAGGTCCTACAACCCTGAGAGAGAGGGAATGTATTATGT
Source organism: Pseudophryne corroboree (assembly GCF_028390025.1). Classification (NCBI taxonomy): domain Eukaryota; kingdom Metazoa; phylum Chordata; class Amphibia; order Anura; family Myobatrachidae; genus Pseudophryne; species Pseudophryne corroboree. Next base: position 744,724,442 of record NC_086444.1, read on the forward strand.
TTAGTTAGTGCCAAGATGGGCTAGGAATTATTTGTTTTATTTTATATACTGCACAATAAAAATAGTCACACAAAAGCCCTGGACTGGTGCGTTTTCCTGGCTGCTGTGTGTTTAGAAGTGCCCATCTACCCCTGGAAGAGCACCCCTACCATCATCTCCTCACAATACATTTGAAAGATATGAAAGCCACTAGCCATGGCTAGGCATCTCTGCTCTGGTGGTCCTATACTACATGATAATAACATAATACCTGGGGCCAGATATAATGCAGTGCAAGATGGCTGGCGTGCCAAGATTCTGGCGGAACGTGTACATTTTTTTAAAAGCGGCAATCATTTACATAGCAAAACCAGGTTGGTTTTGCCTTGTAAATTATTGCCGATTTAAAAATATGTATGAGTTTGGCCGGTATCATGGAACTTCGGCCATCTCGCACTGCATTACATCCGGACCCTACTTTGGGACATATAGGGGTATATGCAATAGCGGGCGAATTGGCAAAATAGGCGAATTCCGGGCCGTTTTCGCCTCCAAAAATCAATTCGCCTATGCAGTGCAGTCATTTTTCGCAAAAAAACGGCCCGTCAAAATTCGCCTTTTCTCAATTCGCCTTTTTCCGAATTCGCCTTTTCTGCAATGGTACAGATGCTGCAATTCGCCTCCAGCATATTCAATTCAAGTTTGGAAATTCGCCTGCAGTGCTTTTAGACAGCAAATTCGCGATTTTCACTCCGCCACACTTTGGAGGGTGAAAACAAATAAAAAAAATTTAAACATGTTTTTTTTGTGTTTTTTTTTTAGGAATAGCAGATCTATTGATATTAGAAGGGATTAGGTTTTTTTTTTTTTTTTGGGGGAGGCACAAATATTATTTATATATTTTTTAAAATAATATTTTTTATTTTTTATTTTTTTTATTGCTGGAACGGTAAAATCCGGGGAAAAAATGGCGTGGGGTCCCCCCTCCAAAGCATAACCAGCCTCGGGCTCATTGAGCTGGTCCTGGTTCTAAAAATGCGGGGAAAAAATTGACAGGGGATCCCCCGTATTTTTAAAACCAGCACCGGGCTCTGCGCCTGATGCTGGTGCCAAAAATACGGGGGACAAAACGAGTAGGGGTCCCCCGTATTTTTAACACCAGCATCGGGCTCCACTAGCTGGACAGATAATGCCACAGCCGGGGGTCACTTTTATACAGTGCCCTGCGGCCGTGGCATCAAATATCCAACTAGTCACCCCTGGCCGGGGAACCCTGGGGGAATGGGGACCCCTTCAATCAAGGGGTCCCCCCCCCCCCCCAGCCACCCAAGGGCCAGGGGTGAAGCCCGAGGCTGTCCCCCCCCATCCAATGGGCTGCGGATGGGGGGGCTGATAGCCTTTGTGTTCAAAAAAAAAGATATTGTTTTTTCCATTAGTACTACAAGTCCCAGCAAGCCTCCCCTGCAAGCTGGTACTTGGAGAACCACAAGTACCAGCATGCGGGAGAAAAACGGGCCCGCTGGTACCTGTAGTTCTAATGGAAAAAGAATACCCAAATAAAAACAGGACACAGACACCGTCGACAGTAAAACTTTATTACACACTGCCGACACACACATACTTACCTATGTTCACACGCCGACATCGGTCCTCTTCTCCATGTAGAATCCCGGGGTACCTGAAAATAAAAGATCAATTATACTCACCTCAACAGGCTCCAGAGATAAATCCACGGACTTGGCAAAAAAAGAAAGCGCATTTACCCGCACCAAAAACGGACTGAAAGGTGTCCCATGCTGACACATGGGACACCTATCCACGATTAAGATCTGTCAGTGACAGTTGTCACTGACAGGTCTCTAAGCCAATCAGGAAGCGCAACTTCGTTGCGCTAACCTGATTGGCTGATCGCTGTGACAGCGCATCGCACAGCTCCCTCCATTATATTCAATGGTGGGAACTTAGCGGCTAGCGGTGAGGTCACCCGCCGGTCAGCGGTGACCGGCGGGTGACCCCACCGCTAGCCGCTAAGTTCCCACCATTGAAAGTAATGGAGGGAGCTGTGCGAGGCGCTGTCAGAGTACAGACGGCGTCCAGCCAATCAGATGAGCGCCACGGCAGTAGCGCTTCCTGATTGGCTGAAGGGACATCAGTGACAGGAGTCACGTGATGTCCCGGCATTCGGGGAGAGGGGTCCCATGTGTCAGCATGGGACCCCTTTCGGTCCGCAGGTCCGGTTGTTCGTTTTCTTTTTTTGCCAAGTCCGTGGATTCACCTGGCGAATTTGGTCGAATTGAAAAAACGGCGATAATTGCCGCGATTTCGCCCGCTATTGCATATACCCCATACAGTATTTATGTATTTCTAAATTGAGAGCCAACTCACCTGGAGGTTCCCCAAGATCTAATATGGCACATGTGTCAACATGTTATAAATGTTGATATTTTCCAGATCTCTCTTTTAACCATGCTGACATAATTATGTATGTAGACATAGTGACTTTGTGATTTCACAGTGTTCCAGTCCATACTTGCATATTATGATGGATAAAGACTTCATATCAGATCCTCTGAGAGATGGCTTTGTGAAACTGGAAATGGCGTTACATACTTGTAAAATAACCCAGAATTGATGCAAAGGGCACTGGCTCCTATGAGTATAAGAATCCATCAGGATGTGCTGTGAAATCTGTTTTATATGTACTGTATGCAGCCTTTTTTGGGCAAATATATTGTGAGTGATTTAATGTGTGAAATTGATAAATAAAATGCCCTCCCCTCACATTGCTTATTGCTACATTCCATATAGTACAACTTGAGGTGCATCATTGTAGATGAGGTGGGCACTAACTTATTTATAATGGCTTCAGGGTGTGCAGAGCCCCTGGGATGTGTGTGTGTGTGTGTGTGTGTGTGGTAATCTCCCTGACTAGAGTCTAGAAATCACCCCGATTGCACCTTATTCCCATTATATAGCTGTTCTATTCTTTGGGGATAAAAACAAATCAGGTATATATACATTCAAATTAGAGATGAGCGGGTTCGGTTCCTCGGAAACCGAACCCCCCCGAACTTCACCCATTTTACACGGGTCCGAGGCATACTCGGATTCTCCAGTATGGCTCGGTTAACCCGAGCGCGCCCGAACGTCATCATCCCGCTGTCAGATTCTCGCGAGATTCGGATTCTATATAAGGAGCCGCGCGTCGCCGCCATTTTTCACTCGTGCATTGGAAATGATAGTGAGAAGACGTGGCTGGCGTCCTCTCACTTTGTTTCAGGGGGCTGCATATCTTTATTCTGGGGACCAGCAGTATTATAGGAGGAATACAGTGCAGAGTTTTGCTGACCAGTGACCAACAGTATTATACGTTGTCTGCCTGAAAAACGCTCCATATCTGTGCTCAGTGTGCTGCATATATCTGTGCTCACACTGCTTTATTGTGGGGACTGGGGACTACCAGTATATTATATAGGATGAGTACAGTGCAGAATTTTGCTGACCAGTGACCACCAGTATTATACGTTGTCTGCCTGAAAAACGCTCCATATCTGTGCTCAGTGTGCTGCATACATCTGTGCTCACACTGCTTTATTGTGGGTACTGGGGACCACCAGTATATTATATAGGAGGAGTACAGTGCAGAGTTTTGCTGACCAGTGACCACCAGTATTATACGTTGTCTGCCTGAAAAACGCTCCATATCTGTGCTCAGTGTGCTGCATATATCTGTGCTCACACTGCTTTATTGTGGGTACTGGGGACCACCAGTATATTAAATAGGAGGAGTACAGTGCAGAGTTTTGCTGACCAGTGACCACCAGTATTATACGTTCTCTGCCTGAAAAACGCTCCATATCTGTGCTGCATTGTAGTATATAGTAGGAGTACAGTGCATAATTTTGCTGACCACCAGTATATAATATATAGGAGTACGGTACAGAAGGCCACTGCTCTACCTACCTCTGTGTCGTCAAGTATACTATCCATCCATACCTGTGGTGCATTTCAGTTTTGCACAGTTTGCTGACCACCAGTATATAATATATAGCAGTACGGTACAGTAGGCCACTGCTCTACCTACCTCTGTGTCGTCAAGTATACTATCCATCCATACCTGTGGTGCATTTAAGTTTTGCACAGTTTGCTGACCACCAGTATATAATATATAGCATTACGGTACAGTAGGCCACTGCTCTACCTACCTCTGTGTCGTCAAGTATACTATCCATCCATACTTGTGGTGCATTTCAGTTTTGCACAGTTTGCTGACCACCAGTATATAATATATAGCATTACGGTACAGTAGGCCACTGCTCTACCTACCTCTGTGTCGTCAAGTATACTATCCATCCATACCTGTGGTGCATTTCAGTTGTGCGCAGTATATATAGTAGTAGGCCATTGCTATTGATACTGGCATATAATTCCACACATTAAAAAATGGAGAACAAAAATGTAGAGGGTAAAATAGGGAAAGATCAAGATCCACTTCCACCTCGTGCTGAAGCTGCTGCCACTAGTCATGGCCGAGACGATGAAATGCCATCAACGTCGTCTGCCAAGGCCGATGCCCAATGTCATAGTAGAGATCATGTAAAATCCAAAACACAAAAGTTCAGTAAAATGACCCAAAAATCAAAATTAAAAGCGTCTGAGGAGAAGCGTAAACTTGCCAATATGATATTTACGACACGGAGTGGCAAGGAACGGCTGAGGCCCTGCCCTATGTTCATGGCTAGAGGTTTAGCTTCACATGAGGATGGAAGCACTCATCCTCTCGCTAGAAAACTGCAGTGCCACTCCTAGATGGGCCAGGTGTTTGTGTCGGCCACTTGGGTCGCTTAGCTTAGTCACACAGCTACCTCATTGCGCCTCTTTTTTTCTTTGCATCATGTGCTGTTTGGGGACTATTTTTTTGAAGTGCCATCCTGCCTGACACTGCAGTGCCACTCCTAGATGGGCCAGGTGTTTGTGTCGGCCACTTGTGTCACTTAGCTTAGCCATCCAGCGACCTTGGTGCACCTCTTTTTTTCTTTGCATCATGTGCTGTTTGGGGACTATTTTTTTGAAATGCCATCCTGTCTGACACTGCAGTGCCACTCCTAGATGGGCCAGGTGGTTGTGTCGGCCACTTGGGTCGCTTAGCTTAGTCACACAGCTACCTCATTGCGCCTCTTTTTTTCTTTGCATCATGTGCTGTTTGGGGACTATTTTTTTGAAGTGCCATCCTGCCTTACACTGCAGTGCCACTCCTAGATGTTAGGCGCCGGGGTCCGCTTGTCCACGCGACCCGGCGCCTAGCAACTAGGGACGCCGTGCACGTACAGCCGCCGGCTCCCTAGCAACGCTAGATGCCGGGCGCGCTGAAGCCGCACGGACCCTAGCAATGGGGACGCCACTGGCGGACCGCGTTCCCAGTTGCTGGGTTTTAGGATTTAATGCGTTCACCTGTTCTCTGGCCGTGCAGCAAGGCAGCTGCACGGCATTTAGTCCAATCAGCCTCTAAACAGCTGATTGGAGGACTCCCTGTTAAGTACACTCCCAGGGCTTCTCACAGACGCCGGTAATAGCTTCCTGCATGCTGCCTTTGTTTGCTGAGAGTCTGTTTCCAGTCCTGCTGTATCCGGTCATTCCAGTCCTCAGAAGTCCTGTACTCGGGAGTTACCATCTCGTCCCTGGAGTCCTGACTGATCACCGTTTTATATCCAGTGGTGTTCGTGAGTTGCGGCTCTGCCGTGTGTTGCGGCTCAGCCGCTTTACCTTTTATATTTTGTGTTTGGAGTATTTGCGGAGGGTTCCGCTTCCACAAGTCCTCTCTGGTACTCGGCGGTGCCCGGTAGGATTATTGGACAAGTGGATATTTTGGTTGTCCTTTTCCTTGGCGGTTTCTCCGCACATATTATAGTTTTGAGTTTGCTTAGCCCCTGGCCTGGTTGTTTAGTTAGAGGGCCTCTTGTTATCACCCTGTCTCGGGTTTCCCTTTGTCTCTCATTAAGACCGGGGGGCATCGAAGTTGGGCAGACATAATCCGCCCTTCAAACGCGGCTGCCAAGGGCTCAAGAAACCATAGTCTCGCAGGGGATTTCTGACAACACGGGTGAGACAACAGAGTTAGGGTGCCAGGGGCTATTTTCCTGTCCTGCTCCCTTCCCCAGCATTCCGTTCCAGTGCTCCGGTCCTTGCCATAAGATCTCCTCTGATCAGAGTGCTGGAATCATAACATTATTACCGGCCAAACCAAAACTTAAAATTAAACAGGGTTTAATTTTTTCTCATTCAGTTTTGTGAGAGTTTATCGGCCTCATGAATCCAACAGGTTTAGGGCCAAATCCTGGTCAGCTCTTAGTTAGCCAGATTCAAGAACTTACTCAGATGGTTCAGGATCTTTCTCTTCGGGTGAAGTCGCAGGAAGATCTTTTGCGAGCTTCCCCAAGGGTAGTCCCTGAACCAAAGATGCATTTGCCTGACCGGTTTTCTGGTGATAGAAAAGAGTTTTTTAATTTTAAAGAATCCTGTAAACTTTATTTTCGTTTAAGACCGACTTCCTCGGGTACTGAATCTCAGCGGGTCGGGATTATTATTTCTTTGCTCCAGGGGGATCCTCAGACCTGGGCATTTGGTTTAAGAGCAGAGGATCCGGCATTGTTGTCAGTCGACGCTTTTTTTGAGTCTTTAGGGCTCTTGTATGATGACCCTGATAGAGAGGCGTCCGCTGAAAGTCAGTTGCGCGCTCTCAGACAGGGTAGAAATCCTGCGGAGGTTTATTGTACGGAGTTTCGCCGTTGGTCGAACGACTGTGGCTGGAATGACCCAGCCCTGCGCAGTCAGTTTCGCCTCGGCTTATCAGAGTCTATAAAAGACAGTCTCCTTCAGTACCCCGCTCCTGAGACTCTCGATAAACTCATTGAGCTTTCTATTAAGATTGATCGTCGTCTCAGAGAGCGGAGGGCTGAAAAAGGAGCACCTGTAAGGTCAACTCCGTGTGTATATTCCATTCCTGAAGACGTAGAGGAGCCCATGCAGATGGGTCTCTCCTGGCTGTCTCCTGAAGAAAGAGCCAGAAGGCAAAATTCTGGTCTTTGTCTGTACTGTGGGGGTAAGGGACATTTTGCTCGTAATTGTCCGAACAAGTCGGGAAACGCTTTGACCAGGTGAATTGTGAGGGGGTTCACCTAGGTCTGCAGCTTATCTCCTCGAATAACTCCCTTTTAGTCCCAGTTAAAGTTTCCTTTGGCAGCCTCAGTTCTTCGGTGTCGGCTTTTGTTGACAGTGGAGCTGCAGGAAACTTTATGGATTTAACTTGGGCTAAGGCCTTAGGCATTCCTCAGTTACCTTTGGGTAGGTGTGTCACCATGCATGGCTTAGATGGGAGTCCGCTGTCTAATGGGATTATTTCTCTCCGTACACCCCCTGTACTACTTACAGTAGGAGCTCTACATTCCGAGAAAATCGAGTTCTTTCTTACACATTGCCCAGCAGTTCCAGTTGTTCTGGGTCACCCTTGGCTGGCCTTTCATAATCCCACCATTGATTGGCGGTCGGGGGAGATTTCACAATGGGGTACTTTTTGTGATAAGGAATGTATCACGTTTCCAGTCAGAGTAGCAGCTATCATTCCAGAACCCATTCCGGTGGAATACCAGGAGTTTGCTGATGTTTTCTCCAAAGGCAATGCGGACATTCTGCCTCCCCATCGGCCTTATGATTGTGCTATTGAGTTAATTCCTGGTGCCGCATTGCCAAAGGGAAGATTATATGCATTATCCGGGCCAGAAACTGCGGCTATGAATGATTATGTAAAGGAGAGCCTTGAGAAAGGATTTATTAGACCATTAAAATCTCCTTTAAGTGCAGGCTTCTTCTTTGTGGAGAAAAAGGATGGCTCGCTTAGACCTTGCATTGATTTTTAGAGCCCTGAATAAGATCTCAGTTAAAAACACCTATCCTTTGCCGTTGATTTCTGTACTCTTTGATCAGTTACGTTCTGCTGTGATTTTTTCTAAAATTGACCTTAGAGGAGCGTACAACCTCATCCGAATTAAATCTGGAGATGAGTGGAAAACGGCCTTCAGTACTCAGTCGGGTCACTACGAGTACCTGGTGATGCCGTTCGGCTTGTCTAATGCTCCAGCAGTTTTTCAAGACCTCATTAACGATGTGCTCCGTGACTTCCTAGGGAAATTCGTGGTCGTTTACTTAGACGACATCCTGATTTATTCTGAATCAATGGAACAACATGTTACCCAGGTGCGTCTGGTTCTTCAAAAGTTACGTGAGAATCATTTATATGCCAAGCTGGAGAAGTGTGAGTTTCATGTCACGGAAGTATCTTTTTTAGGGTACATTATTTCCCCTCGGGGATTTTCCATGGAACCAAAGAAGCTCCAGGCCATCCTTAGTTGGGCGCAACCCACCAATTTAAAAGCAATTCAGCGCTTTTTAGGGTTTGCGAATTATTATAGGAGGTTCATTCATTCTTTTTCTGACCTGGTTGCTCCCATTGTAGCTCTGACAAAGAAAGGAGCGGATCCTACCAACTGGTCGCGTGAAGCTGAGTTGTCCTTCCGGGCCTTGAAACAAGCCTTTGTCTCGGCTCCAGTCCTCAGACATCCCAATCCGGAATTGCCCTTTGTTGTGGAGCTTGATACCTCGGAGGTTGGAGTGGGGGCTATCCTTTCTCAGAAGGATCCGGAGTCTCTGGAGTTACATCCTTGTGCCTTTATGTCCAGGAAATTCTCCTCCGCTGAATCCAACTATGACGTTGGTAATCGGGAGCTACTGGCGGTAAAGTGGGCTTTCGAGGAGTGGAGGCATTGGCTGGAGGGAGCAAAACATACTATTTCAGTATTGACTGACCATAAAAACCTGCAATACATCGAATCGGCTAAACGGCTTAATGCCCGGCAGGCACGTTGGGCTTTATTTTATACTCGTTTCAAATTTATAATCACTTTCAGGCCTGGTTCCAAGAATACTAAGGCTGATGCCCTGTCACGCAGCTTTCTTCCGGTTCACAATAACAGTCCTGTTACTCCCATACTTCCATCTTCGGTCATCTGGGCAGGCCTCACACAAGATTTATTTACCCAGTTAAAACAGCTTCAACACCAAGCTCCTGGAAATACTCCTGCTGGTCGTCTTTACGTCCCCGAGTTTTTGAGAGCTACTGTTTTAACGGAATTCCATGATAACAAAGTTTCCGGGCATCCGGGAATCTCTAAGACTTTGGAGTTAGTCTCTCGCTCAGTATGGTGGCCTGGTCTTTCTAAAGACGTTAAGGAGTTTGTTTATTCATGTCAGGTTTGTGCACAGCATAAGGTTCCCCATTCCTTGCCTATCGGGCAACTTATGCCCTTAAATGTTCCTCTCAGGCCATGGTCCCATATTTCCATGGATTTTGTGGTTGACCTTCCCCTTTCAGCCGGATTCCGAGTCATATGGGTGGTAGTGGACCGTTTTAGCAAGATGGCTCATTTTATTGCTCTCCCCCGATTGCCTTCTGCCCAAGGGTTGGCAGTTTTGTTTCTCCGCCATGTTTTCAGACTTCATGGGTTGACTACTGATATTGTTTCTGATCGGGGTCCACAATTCATCGCACAATTCTGGAAATGTTTTTGTGCCTCATTAAAGATGAAATTGTCATTAACATCCGGTTACCACCCACAATCCAACGGGCAAACCGAGCGAGTTAACCAATCATTGAAACAGTATTTGCGCTTGTATTCTGCCAAACTCCAGAATGATTGGTCCGAGTTTCTTCCGTTGGCGGAGTTTGCTTACAATAATTCTTGTCATTCCTCCACTAAAGAGAGTCTCCATTCTTTTCAGTTTTTGGTTTTCACCCCAGAGCTAATTCTTTTTTTAATCATTCCTCAGTCTCCTCGCTAACCTTAACCTCCCATCTCAGAGCCATTTGGAAAAAAGTGCACCTTGCTCTCAGAAAAGCGGCCTTTCGAGAGAAGAAATTTTCTGACAGGCTCCGACGTCCTTGCACTTTTAAGGTGGGAGATAGGGTATGGTTGTCGACTCGTAACATCAGGCTTCGACAATCCTCGGCTAGATTGGGACCCAAATTTATTGGGCCATTTCTTATTATTAAAAGAGTTAACCCAGTTGCCTTTCGGTTACGTTTACCAAGATCTCTCAGGATTGGAAATACGCTTCATTGTTCCCTGTTGAAACAATACGTTTCTTCCAGTAGATTTCCTCGGAGGATCTCTCAGGGTAGATCTAAGGTGGATGTACAGGGACAACAGGAGTTCTTGGTGGAGAAGGTTCTCGATTCCAAATTGTCCCGGGGCCGGCTTTATTTTCTGGTTCACTGGAGAGGCTATGGTCCGGAGGAAAGGTCTTGGGTCCTGGGTAAGGATCTTCATGCCCCGAGGCTCAAGAGGGCATTTTTTCGGGAATTTCCTCGGAAACCTGGCTTTAGGGGTTCCTTGACCCCTCCTCAAGGGGGGGTACTGTTAGGCGCCGGGGTCCGCTTGTCCACGCGACCCGGCGCCTAGCAACTAGGGACGCCGTGCACGTACAGCCGCCGGCTCCCTAGCAACGCTAGACGCCGGGCGCGCTGAAGCCGCACGGACCCTAGCAACGGGGATGCCACTGGCGGACCGCGTTCCCTGTTGCTGGGTTTAGGATTTAATGCGTTCACCTGTTCTCTGGCCGTGCAGCAAGGCAGCTGCACGGCATTTAGTCCAATCAGCCTCTAAACAGCTGATTGGAGGACTCCCTGTTAAGTACACTCCCAGGGCTTCTCACAGACGCCGGTAATAGCTTCCTGCATGCTGCCTTTGTTTGCTGAGAGTCTGTTTCCAGTCCTGCTGTATCCGGTCATTCCAGTCCTCAGAAGTCCTGTACTCGGGAGTTACCATCTCGTCCCTGGAGTCCTGACTGATCACCGTTTTATATCCAGTGGTGTTCGTGAGTTGCTGCTCTGCCGTGTGTTGCGGCTCAGCCGCTTTACCTTTTATATTTTGTGTTTGGAGCATTTGCGGAGGGTTCCGCTTCCACAAGTCCTCTCTGGTACTCGGCTGTGCCGGGTAGGAGAATTGGACAAGTGGATATTTTGGTTGTCCTTTTCCTTGGCGGTTTCTCTGCACATATTATAGTTTTGAGTTTGCTTAGCCCCTGGCCTGGTTGTTTAGTTAGAGGGCCTCTTGTTATCACCCTGTCTCGGGTTTCCCTTTGTCTCTCATTAAGACCGGGGGGCATCGAAGTTGGGCAGACATAATCCGCCCTTCAAACGCGGCTGCCAAGGGCTCAAGAAACCATAGTCTCGCAGGGGATTTCTGACAACACGGGTGAGACAACAGAGTTAGGGCGCCAGGGGCTATTTTCCTGTCCTGCTCCCTTCCCCAGCATTCCGTTCCAGTGCTCCGGTCCTTGCCATAAGATCTCCTCTGACCAGAGTGCTGGAATCATAACACTAGATGGGCCAAGTGTTTGTGTCGGCCACTTGTGTCGCTTAGCTTAGCCATCCAGCGACCTTTGTGCACCTCTTTTTTTCTTTGCATCATGTGCTGTTTGGGGACTATTTTTCTGAAGTGCCATCCTGCCTGACACTGCAGTGCCACTCCTAGATGGGCCAGGTGTTTGTGTCGGCCACTTGTGTCGTTTAGCTTAGCCATCCAGCGACATTGGTGCACCTCTTTTTTTCTTTGCATCATGTGCTGTTTGGGGACTATTTTTTTGAAGTGCCATCCTGCCTGACACTGCAGTGCCACTCCTAGATGGGCCAAGTGTTTGTGTCGGCCACTTGTGTCGCTTAGCTTAGCCATCCAGCGACCTTGGTGCACCTCTTTTTTTCTTTGCATCATGTGCTGTTTGGGGACTATTTTTTTTGAAGTGCCATCCTGTCTGACACTGCAGTGCCACTCCTAGATGGGCCAGGTGTTTGTGTCGGCCACTTGGGTCGCTTAGCTTAGTCACACAGCTACCTCATTGCGCCTCTTTTTTTCTTTGCATCATGTGCTGGTTGGGGACTATTTTATTGAAGTGCCATCCTGTCTGACACTGCAGTGCCACTCCTAGATGGGCCAGATGTTTGTGTCGGCCACTTGTGTCGCTTAGCTTAGCCATCCAGCGACCTTGGTGCACCTCTTTTTTTCTTTGCATCATGTGCTGTTTGGGGACTATATTTTTGAAGTGCCATCCTGCCTGACACTGCAGTGCCACTCCTAGATGGGCCAGGTGTTTGTGTCGGCCACTTGTGTCGCTTAGCTTAGCCATCCAGCGACCTTGGTGCACCTCTTTTTTTCTTTGCATCATGTGCTGTTTGGGGACTATTTTTTTGAAGTGCCATCCTGCCTGACACTGCAGTGCCACTCCTAGATGGGCCAGGTGTTTGTGTCGGCCACTTGTGTCGCTTAGCTTAGCCATCCAGCGACCTTGGTGCACCTCTTTTTTTCTTTGCATCATGTGCTGTTTGGGGACTATTTTTTTGAAGTGCCATCCTGCCTGACACTGCAGTGCCACTCCTAGATGGGCCAGGTGTTTGTGTCGGCCACTTGTGTCGCTTAGCTTAGCCATCCAGCGACCTTGGTGCGCCTCTTTTTTTCTTTGCATCATGTGCTGTTTGGGGACTATTTTTTTGAAGTGCCATCCTGCCTGACACTGCAGTGCCACTCCTAGATGGGCCAGGTGTTTGTGTCGGCCACTTGTGTCGCTTAGCTTAGCCATCCAGCGACCTTGGTGCACCTCTTTTTTTCTTTGCGTCATGTGCTGTTTAGGGACTATTTTTTTGAAGTGTCATCCTGTCTGACACTGCAGTGCCACTCCTAGATGGGCCAGGTGTTTGTGTCGGCCACTTGGGTCGCTTAGCTTAGTCATCCAGCTACCTCATTGCGCCTCTTTTTTTCTTTGCATCATGTGCTGTTTGGGGACTATTTTTTTGAAGTGCCATCCTGCCTGACACTGCAGTGCCACTCCTAGATGGGCCAGGTGTTTGTGTCGGCCACTTGTGTCGCTTAGCTTAGCCATCCAGCGACCTTGGTGAACCTCTTTTTTTCTTTGCATCATGTGCTGTTTGGGGACTATTTTTTTGAAGTGCCATCCTGCCTGACACTGCAGTGCCACTCCTAGATGGGCCAGGTGTTTGTGTCGGCCACTTGTGTCGCTTAGCTTAGCCATCCAGCGACCTTGGTGCACCTCTTTTTTTCTTTGCATCATGTGCTGTTTGGGGACTATTTTTTTGAAGTGCCATCCTGCATGATACTGCAGTGCCACTCCTAGATGGGCCAGGTGTTTGTGTCGGCCACTTGTGTCGCTTAGCTTAGCCATCCAGCGACCTTGGTGCACCTCTTTTTTTCTTTGCATCATGTGCTGCTTGGGGACTATTTTTTTTGAAGTGCCATCCTGTCTGACACTGCAGTGCCACTCCTAGATGGGCCAGGTGTTTGTGTCGGCCACTTGGGTCGCTTAGCTTAGTCACACAGCTACCTCATTGCGCCTCTTTTTTTCTTTGCATCATGTGCTGTTTGGGGACTATTTTTTTAAAGTGTCATCCTGCCTGACACTGCAGTGCCACTCCTAGATGGGCCAAGTGTTTGTGTCGGCCACTTGTGTCGCTTAGCTTAGCCATCCAGCGACCTTTGTGCACCTCTTTTTTTCTTTGCATCATGTGCTGTTTGGGGACTATTTTTTTGAAGTGCCATCCTGCCTGACACTGCAGTGCCACTCCTAGATGGGCCAGGTGTTTGTGTCGGCCACTTGTGTCGCTTAGCTTAGCCATCCAGCGACCTTGGTGCACCTCTTTTTTTCTTTGCATCATGTGCTGTTTGGGGACTATTTTTTTGAAGTGCCATCCTGCCTGACACTGCAGTGCCACTCCTAGATGGGCCAGGTGTTTGTGTCGGCCACTTGTGTCGCTTAGCTTAGCCATCCAGCGACCTTGGTGCACCTCTTTTTTTCTTTGCATCATGTGCTGTTTGGGGACTATTTTTTTGAAGTGCCATCCTGCCTGACACTGCAGTGCCACTCCTAGATGGGCCAGGTGTTTGTGTCGGCCACTTGTGTCGCTTAGCTTAGCCATCCAGCGACCTTGGTGCACCTCTTTTTTTCTTTGCATCATGTGCTGTTTAGGGACTATTTTTTTGAAGTGTCATCCTGTCTGACACTGCAGTGCCACTCCTAGATGGGCCAGGTGTTTGTGTCGGCCACTTGGGTCGCTTAGCTTAGTCATCCAGCTACCTCATTGCGCCTCTTTTTTTCTTTGCATCATGTGCTGTTTGGGGACTATTTTTTTGAAGTGCCATCCTGCCTGACACTGCAGTGCCACTCCTAGATGGGCCAGGTGTTTGTGTCGGCCACTTGTGTCGCTTAGCTTAGCCATCCAGCGACCTTGGTGCACCTCTTTTTTTCTTTGCATCATGTGCTGTTTAGGGACTATTTTTTTGAAGTGTCATCCTGTCTGACACTGCAGTGCCACTCCTAGATGGGCCAGGTGTTTGTGTCGGCCACTTGGGTCGCTTAGCTTAGTCATCCAGCTACCTCATTGCGCCTCTTTTTTTCTTTGCATCATGTGCTGTTTGGGGACTATTTTTTTGAAGTGCCATCCTGCCTGACACTGCAGTGCCACTCCTAGATGGGCCAAGTGTTTGTGTCGGCCACTTGTGTCGCTTAGCTTAGCCATCCAGCGACCTTTGTGCACCTCTTTTTTTCTTTGCATCATGTGCTGTTTGGGGACTATTTTTTTGAAGTGCCATCCTGCCTGACACTGCAGTGCCACTCCTAGATGGGCCAGGTGTTTGTGTCGGCCACTTGTGTCGCTTAGCTTAGCCATCCAGCGACCTTGGTGCACCTCTTTTTTTCTTTGCATCATGTGCTGTTTGGGGACTATTTTTTTGAAGTGCCATCCTGTCTGACACTGCAGTGCCACTCCTAGATGGGCCAGGTGTTTGTGTCGGCCACTTGGGTCGCTTAGCTTAGTCACACAGCTACCTCATTGCGCCTCTTTTTTTCTATGCATCATGTGCTGTTTTGGGGACTATTTTTTTGAAGTGCCATCCTGCCTGACACTGCAGTGCCACTCCTAGATGGGCCAAGTGTTTGTGTCGGCCACTTGTGTCGCTTAGCTTAGCCATCCAGCGACCTTTGTGCACCTCTTTTTTTCTTTGCATCATGTGCTGTTTGGGGACTATTTTTTTGAAGTGCCATCCTGCCTGACACTGCAGTGCCACTCCTAGATGGGCCAGGTGTTTGTGTCGGCCACTTGTGTCGTTTAGCTTAGCCATCCAGCGACCTTGGTGCACCTCTTTTTTTCTTTGCATCATGTGCTGTTTGGGGACTATTTTTTTTAAGTGCCATCCTGTCTGACACTGCAGTGCCACTCCTAGATGGGCCAGGTGTTTGTGTCAGCCACTTGGGTCGCTTAGCTTAGTCACACAGCTACCTCATTGCGCCTCTTTTTTTCTTTGCATCATGTGCTGTTTGGGGACTATTTTTATGAAGTGCCATCCTGCCTGACACTGCAGTGCCACTCCTAGATGGGCCAAGTGTTTGTGTTGGCCACTTGTGTCGCTTAGCTTAGCCATCCAGCGACCTTTGTGCACCTCTTTTTTTCTTTGCATCATGTGCTGTTTGGGGACTATTTTTTTGAAGTGCCATCCTGCCTGACACTGCAGTGCCACTCCTAGATGGGCCAGGTGTTTGTGTCGGCCACTTGTGTCGCTTAGCTTAGCCATCCAGCGACCTTGGTGCACCTCTTTTTTTCTCTGCATCATGTGCTGTTTGGGGACTATTTTTTTGAAGTGCCATCCTGTCTGACACTGCAGTGCCACTCCTAGATGGGCCAGGTGTTTGTGTCGGCCACTTGGGTCGCTTAGCTTAGTCACACAGCTACCTCATTGCGCCTCTTTTTTTCTTTGCATCATGTGCTGTTTGGGGACTATTTTTATGAAGTGCCATCCTGCCTGACACTGCAGTGCCACTCCTAGATGGGCCAAGTGTTTGTGTTGGCCACTTGTGTCGCTTAGCTTAGCCATCCAGCGACCTTTGTGCACCTCTTTTTTTCTTTGCATCATGTGCTGTTTGGGGACTATTTTTTTGAAGTGCCATCCTGCCTGACACTGCAGTGCCACTCCTAGATGGGCCAGGTGTTTGTGTCGGCCACTTGTGTCGTTTAGCTTAGCCATCCAGCGACCTTGGTGCACCTCTTTTTTTCTTTGCATCATGTGCTGTTTGGGGACTATTTTTTTGAAGTGCCATCCTGCCTGACACTGCAGTGCCACTCCTAGATGGGCCAGGTGTTTGTGTCGGCCACTTGTGTCGCTTAGCTTAGCCATCCAGCGACCTTGGTGCACCTCTTTTTTTCTTTGCATCATGTGCTGTTTGGGGACTATTTTTTTGAAGTGCCATCCTGCCTGACACTGCAGTGCCACTCCTAGATGGGCCAGGTGTTTGTGTCGGCCACTTGTGTCGCTTAGCTTAGCCATCCAGCGACCTTGGTGCACCTCTTTTTTTCTTTGCATCATGTGCTGTTTGGGGACTATTTTTTTGAAGTGCCATCCTGCCTGACACTGCAGTGCCACTCCTAGATGGGCCAGGTGTTTGTGTCGGCCACTTGGGTCGCTTAGCTTAGTCACACAGCTACCTCATTGCGCCTCTTTTTTTCTTTGCATCATGTGCTGTTTGGGGACTATTTTTTTGAAGTGTCATCCTGCCTGACACTGCAGTGCCACTCCTAGATGGGCCAAGTGTTTGTGTCGGCCACTTGTGTCGCTTAGCTTAGCCATCCAGCGACCTTTGTGCACCTCTTTTTTTCTTTGCATCATGTGCTGTTTGGGGACTATTTTTTTGAAGTGCCATCCTGCCTGACACTGCAGTGCCACTCCTAGATGGGCCAGGTGTTTGTGTCGGCCACTTGTGTCGCTTAGCTTAGCCATCCAGCGACCTTGGTGCACCTCTTTTTTTCTTTGCATCATGTGCTGTTTGGGGACTATTTTTTTGAAGTGCCATCCTGCCTGACACTGCAGTGCCACTCCTAGATGGGCCAGGTGTTTGTGTCGGCCACTTGTGTCGCTTAGCTTAGCCATCCAGCGACCTTGGTGCACCTCTTTTTTTCTTTGCATCATGTGCTGTTTAGGGACTATTTTTTTGAAGTGTCATCCTGTCTGACACTGCAGTGCCACTCCTAGATGGGCCAGGTGTTTGTGTCGGCCACTTGGGTCGCTTAGCTTAGTCATCCAGCTACCTCATTGCGCCTCTTTTTTTCTTTGCATCATGTGCTGTTTGGGGACTATTTTTTTGAAGTGCCATCCTGCCTGACACTGCAGTGCCACTCCTAGATGGGCCAAGTGTTTGTGTCGGCCACTTGTGTCGTTTAGCTTAGCCATCCAGCGACCTTTGTGCACCTCTTTTTTTCTTTGCATCATGTGCTGTTTGGGGACTATTTTTTTGAAGTGCCATCCTGCCTGACACTGCAGTGCCACTCCTAGATGGGCCAGGTGTTTGTGTCGGCCACTTGTGTCGCTTAGCTTAGCCATCCAGCGACCTTGGTGCACCTCTTTTTTTCTTTGCATCATGTGCTGTTTGGGGACTATTTTTTTGAAGTGCCATCCTGTCTGACACTGCAGTGCCACTCCTAGATGGGCCAGGTGTTTGTGTCGGCCACATGTGTCGCTTAGCTTAGCCATCCAGCGACCTTGGTGCACCTCTTTTTTTCTTTGCATCATGTGCTGTTTGGGGACTATTCTTTTGAAGTGCCATCCTGTCTGACACTGCAGTGCCACTCCTAGATGGGCCAGGTGTTTGTGTCGGCCACTTGGGTCGCTTAGCTTAGTCACACAGCTACCTCATTGCGCCTCTTTTTTTCTATGCATCATGTGCTGTTTTGGGGACTATTTTTTTGAAGTGCCATCCTGCCTGACACTGCAGTGCCACTCCTAGATGGGCCAAGTGTTTGTGTCGGCCACTTGTGTCGCTTAGCTTAGCCATCCAGCGACCTTTGTGCACCTCTTTTTTTCTTTGCATCATGTGCTGTTTGGGGACTATTTTTTTGAAGTGCCATCCTGCCTGACACTGCAGTGCCACTCCTAGATGGGCCAGGTGTTTGTGTCGGCCACTTGTGTCGCTTAGCTTAGCCATCCAGCGACCTTGGTGCACCTCTTTTTTTCTTTGCATCATGTGCTGTTTGGGGACTATTTTTTTGAAGTGCCATCCTGCCTGACACTGCAGTGCCACTCCTAGATGGGCCAGGTGTTTGTGTCGGCCACTTGTGTCGCTTAGCTTAGCCATCCAGCGACCTTGGTGCACCTCTTTTTTTCTTTGCATCATGTGCTGTTTGGGGACTATTTTTTTGAAGTGCCATCCTGTCTGACACTGCAGTGCCACTCCTAGATGGGCCAGGTGTTTGTGTCGGCCACTTGGGTCGCTTAGCTTAGTCACACAGCTACCTCATTGCGCCTCTTTTTTTCTTTGCATCATGTGCTGTTTGGGGACTATTTTTATGAAGTGCCATCCTGCCTGACACTGCAGTGCCACTCCTAGATGGGCCAAGTGTTTGTGTTGGCCACTTGTGTCGCTTAGCTTAGCCATCCAGCGACCTTTGTGCACCTCTTTTTTTCTTTGCATCATGTGCTGTTTGGGGACTATTTTTTTGAAGTGCCATCCTGCCTGACACTGCAGTGCCACTCCTAGATGGGCCAGGTGTTTGTGTCGGCCACTTGTGTCGTTTAGCTTAGCCATCCAGCGACCTTGGTGCACCTCTTTTTTTCTTTGCATCATGTGCTGTTTGGGGACTATTTTTTTGAAGTGCCATCCTGCCTGACACTGCAGTGCCACTCCTAGATGGGCCAGGTGTTTGTGTCGGCCACTTGTGTCGCTTAGCTTAGCCATCCAGCGACCTTGGTGCACCTCTTTTTTTCTTTGCATCATGTGCTGTTTGGGGACTATTTTTTTGAAGTGCCATCCTGCCTGACACTGCAGTGCCACTCCTAGATGGGCCAGGTGTTTGTGTCGGCCACTTGTGTCGCTTAGCTTAGCCATCCAGCGACCTTGGTGCACCTCTTTTTTTCTTTGCATCATGTGCTGTTTGGGGACTATTTTTTTGAAGTGCCATCCTGCCTGACACTGCAGTGCCACTCCTAGATGGGCCAGGTGTTTGTGTCGGCCACTTGTGTCGCTTAGCTTAGCTATCCAGCGACCTTGGTGCACCTCTTTTTTTCTTTGCATCATGTGCTGTTTGGGGACTATTTTTTTGAAGTGCCATCCTGTCTGACACTGCAGTGCCACTCCTAGATGGGCCAGGTGTTTGTGTCGGCCACTTGGGTCGCTTAGCTTAGTCACACAGCTACCTCATTGCGCCTCTTTTTTTCTTTGCATCATGTGCTGTTTGGGGACTATTTTTATGAAGTGCCATCCTGCCTGACACTGCAGTGCCACTCCTAGATGGGCCAAGTGTTTGTGTTGGCCACTTGTGTCGCTTAGCTTAGCCATCCAGCGACCTTTGTGCACCTCTTTTTTTCTTTGCATAATGTGCTGTTTGGGGACTATTTTTTTGAAGTGCCATCCTGCCTGACACTGCAGTGCCACTCCTAGATGGGCCAGGTGTTTGTGTCGGCCACTTGTGTCGCTTAGCTTAGCCATCCAGCGACCTTGGTGCACCTCTTTTTTTCTTTGCATCATGTGCTGTTTGGGGACTATTTTTTTGAAGGGCCATCCTGCCTGACACTGCAGTGCCACTCCTAGATGGGCCAGGTGTTTGTGTCGGCCACTTGTGTCGCTTAGCTTAGCCATCCAGCGACCTTGGTGCACCTCTTTTTTTCTTTGCATCATGTGCTGTTTAGGGACTATTTTTTTGAAGTGTCATCCTGTCTGACACTGCAGTGCCACACCTAGATGGGCCAGGTGTTTGTGTCGGCCACTTGGGTCGCTTAGCTTAGTCACACAGCTACCTCATTGCACCTCTTTTTTTCTTTGCATCATGTGCTGTTTGGGGACTATTTTTTTGAAGTGCCATCCTGTCTGACACTGCAGTGCCACTCCTAGATGGGCCAGGTGTTTGTGTCGGCCACTTGTGTCGCTTAGCTTAGCCATCCAGCGACCTTGGTGCACCTCTTTTTTTCTTTGCATCATGTGCTGTTTGGGGACTATTTTTTTGAAGTGCCATCCTGCCTGACACTGCAGTGCCACTCCTAGATGGGCCAGGTGTTTGTGTTGGCCACTTGTGTCGCTTAGCTTAGCCATCCAGCGACCTTGGTGCACCTCTTTTTTTCTTTGCATCATGTGCTGTTTGGGGACTATTTTTTTGAAGTGTCATCCTGTCTGACACTGCAGTGCCACTCCTAGATGGGCCAGGTGTTTGTGTCGGCCACTTGGGTCGCTTAGCTTAGTCATCCAGCTACCTCATTGCACCTCTTTTTTTTCTTTGCATCATGTGCTGTTTGGGGACTATTTTTTTGAAGTGCCATCCTGCCTGACACTGCAGTGCCACTCCTAGATGGGCCAGGTGTTTGTGTCGGCCACTTGTGTCGCTTAGCTTAGCCATCCAGTGACCTTGGTGCACCTCTTTTTTTCTTTGCATCATGTGCTGTTTGGGGACTATTTTTTTGAAGTGCCATCCTGTCTGACACTGCAGTGCCACTCCTAGATGGGCCAGGTGTTTGTGTCGGCCACTTGGGTCGCTTAGCTTAGTCACACAGCTACCTCATTGCGCCTCTTTTTTTCTTTGCATCATGTGCTGTTTGGGGACTATTTTTTTGAAGTGTCATCCTGCCTGACACTGCAGTGCCACTCCTAGATGGGCCAAGTGTTTGTGTCGGCCACTTGTGTCGCTTAGCTTAGCCATCCAGCGACCTTTGTGCACCTCTTTTTTTCTTTGCATCATGTGCTGTTTGGGGACTATTTTTTTGAAGTGCCATCCTGCCTGACACTGCAGTGCCACTCCTAGATGGGCCAGGTGTTTGTGTCGGCCACTTGTGTCGTTTAGCTTAGCCATCCAGCGACCTTGGTGCACCTCTTTCTTTCTTTGCATCATGTGCTGTTTGGGGACTATTTTTTTGAAGTGCCATCCTGCCTGACACTGCAGTGCCACTCCTAGATGGGCCAGGTGTTTGTGTCGGCCACTTGTGTCGCTTAGCTTAGCCATCCAGCGACCTTGGTGCACCTCTTTTTTTCTTTGCATCATGTGCTGTTTGGGGACTATTTTTTTGAAGTGCCATCCTGCCTGACACTGCAGTGCCACTCCTAGATGGGCCAGGTGTTTGTGTCGGCCACTTGTGTCGCTTAGCTTAGCCATCCAGCGACCTTGGTGCACCTCTTTTTTTCTTTGCATCATGTGCTGTTTGGGGACTATTTTTTTGAAGTGCCATCCTGCCTGACACTGCAGTGCCACTCCTAGATGGGCCAGGTGTTTGTGTCGGCCACTTGTGTCGCTTAGCTTAGCCATCCAGCGACCTTGGTGCACCTCTTTTTTTCTTTGCATCATGTGCTGTTTAGGGACTATTTTTTTGAAGTGTCATCCTGTCTGACACTGCAGTGCCACTCCTAGATGGGCCAGGTGTTTGTGTCGGCCACTTGGGTCGCTTAGCTTAGTCATCCAGCTACCTCATTGCGCCTCTTTTTTTCTTTGCATCATGTGCTGTTTGGGGACTATTTTTTTGAAGTGCCATCCTGCCTGACACTGCAGTGCCACTCCTAGATGGGCCAAGTGTTTGTGTCGGCCACTTGTGTCGCTTAGCTTAGCCATCCAGCGACCTTTGTGCACCTCTTTTTTTCTTTGCATCATGTGCTGTTTGGGGACTATTTTTTTGAAGTGCCATCCTGCCTGACACTGCAGTGCCACTCCTAGATGGGCCAGGTGTTTGTGTCGGCCACTTGTGTCGCTTAGCTTAGCCATCCAGCGACCTTGGTGCACCTCTTTTTTTCTTTGCATCATGTGCTGTTTGGGGACTATTTTTTTGAAGTGCCATCCTGTCTGACACTGCAGTGCCACTCCTAGATGGGCCAGGTGTTTGTGTCGGCCACATGTGTCGCTTAGCTTAGCCATCCAGCGACCTTGGTGCACCTCTTTTATTCTTTGCATCATGTGCTGTTTGGGGACTATTCTTTTGAAGTGCCATCCTGTCTGACACTGCAGTGCCACTCCTAGATGGGCCAGGTGTTTGTGTCGGCCACTTGGGTCGCTTAGCTTAGTCACACAGCTACCTCATTGCGCCTCTTTTTTTCTTTGCATCATGTGCTGTTTTGGGGACTATTTTTTTGAAGTGCCATCCTGCCTGACACTGCAGTGCCACTCCTAGATGGGCCAAGTGTTTGTGTCGGCCACTTGTGTCGCTTAGCTTAGCCATCCAGCGACCTTTGTGCACCTCTTTTTTTCTTTGCATCATGTGCTGTTTGGGGACTATTTTTTTGAAGTGCCATCCTGCCTGACACTGCAGTGCCACTCCTAGATGGGCCAGGTGTTTGTGTCGGCCACTTGTGTCGTTTAGCTTAGCCATCCAGCGACCTTGGTGCACCTCTTTTTTTCTTTGCATCATGTGCTTTTTGGGGACTATTTTTTTGAAGTGCCATCCTGCCTGACACTGCAGTGCCACTCCTAGATGGGCCAGGTGTTTGTGTCGGCCACTTGTGTCGCTTAGCTTAGCCATCCAGCGACCTTGGTGCACCTCTTTTTTTCTTTGCATCATGTGCTGTTTGGGGACTATTTTTTTGAAGTGCCATCCTGCCTGACACTGCAGTGCCACTCCTAGATGGGCCAGGTGTTTGTGTCGGCCACTTGTGTCGCTTAGCTTAGCCATCCAGCGACCTTGGTGCACCTCTTTTTTTCTTTGCATCATGTGCTGTTTGGGGACTATTTTTTTGAAGTGCCATCCTGTCTGACACTGCAGTGCCACTCCTAGATGGGCCAGGTGTTTGTGTCGGCCACTTGGGTCGCTTAGCTTAGTCACACAGCTACCTCATTGCGCCTCTTTTTTTCTTTGCATCATGTGCTGTTTGGGGACTATTTTTATGAAGTGCCATCCTGCCTGACACTGCAGTGCCACTCCTAGATGGGCCAAGTGTTTGTGTTGGCCACTTGTGTCGCTTAGCTTAGCCATCCAGCGACCTTTGTGCACCTCTTTTTTTCTTTGCATCATGTGCTGTTTGGGGACTATTTTTTTGAAGTGCCATCCTGCCTGACACTGCAGTGCCACTCCTAGATGGGCCAGGTGTTTGTGTCGGCCACTTGTGTCGCTTAGCTTAGCCATCCAGCGACCTTGGTGCACCTCTTTTTTTCTTTGCATCATGTGCTGTTTGGGGACTATTTTTTTGAAGGGCCATCCTGCCTGACACTGCAGTGCCACTCCTAGATGGGCCAGGTGTTTGTGTCGGCCACTTGTGTCGCTTAGCTTAGCCATCCAGCGACCTTGGTGCACCTCTTTTTTTCTTTGCATCATGTGCTGTTTAGGGACTATTTTTTTGAAGTGTCATCCTGTCTGACACTGCAGTGCCACTCCTAGATGGGCCAGGTGTTTGTGTCGGCCACTTGGGTCGCTTAGCTTAGTCACACAGCTACCTCATTGC
Source organism: Pseudophryne corroboree (assembly GCF_028390025.1). Classification (NCBI taxonomy): domain Eukaryota; kingdom Metazoa; phylum Chordata; class Amphibia; order Anura; family Myobatrachidae; genus Pseudophryne; species Pseudophryne corroboree. The sequence continues at coordinate 744,747,926 of NC_086444.1, forward strand.
ACCTCTTTTTTTCTTTGCATCATGTGCTGTTTGGGGACTATTTTTTTGAAGTGCCATCCTGTCTGACACTGCAGTGCCACTCCTAGATGGGCCAGGTGTTTGTGTCGGCCACTTGTGTCGCTTAGCTTAGCCATCCAGCGACCTTGGTGCACCTCTTTTTTTCTTTGCATCATGTGCTGTTTGGGGACTATTTTTTTGAAGTGCCATCCTGCCTGACACTGCAGTGCCACTCCTAGATGGGCCAGGTGTTTGTGTTGGCCACTTGTGTCGCTTAGCTTAGCCATCCAGCGACCTTGGTGCACCTCTTTTTTTCTTTGCATCATGTGCTGTTTAGGGACTATTTTTTTGAAGTGTCATCCTGTCTGACACTGCAGTGCCACTCCTAGATGGGCCAGGTGTTTGTGTCGGCCACTTGGGTCGCTTAGCTTAGTCATCCAGCTACCTCATTGCACCTCTTTTTTTCTTTGCATCATGTGCTGTTTGGGGACTATTTTTTTGAAGTGCCATCCTGCCTGACACTGCAGTGCCACTCCTAGATGGGCCAGGTGTTTGTGTCGGCCACTTGTGTCGCTTAGCTTAGCCATCCAGCGACCTTGGTGCACCTCTTTTTTTCTTTGCATCATGTGCTGTTTGGGGACTATTTTTTTGAAGTGCCATCCTGTCTGACACTGCAGTGCCACTCCTAGATGGGCCAGGTGTTTGTGTCGGCCACTTGGGTCGCTTAGCTTAGTCACACAGCTACCTCATTGCGCCTCTTTTTTTCTTTGCATCATGTGCTGTTTGGGGACTATTTTTATGAAGTGCCATCCTGCCTGACACTGCAGTGCCACTCCTAGATGGGCCAAGTGTTTGTGTTGGCCACTTGTGTCGCTTAGCTTAGCCATCCAGCGACCTTTGTGCACCTCTTTTTTTCTTTGCATCATGTGCTGTTTGGGGACTATTTTTTTGAAGTGCCATCCTGCCTGACACTGCAGTGCCACTCCTAGATGGGCCAGGTGTTTGTGTCGGCCACTTGTGTCGCTTAGCTTAGCCATCCAGCGACCTTGGTGCACCTCTTTTTTTCTTTGCATCATGTGCTGTTTGGGGACTATTTTTTTGAAGGGCCATCCTGCCTGACACTGCAGTGCCACTCCTAGATGGGCCAGGTGTTTGTGTCGGCCACTTGTGTCGCTTAGCTTAGCCATCCAGCGACCTTGGTGCACCTCTTTTTTTCTTTGCATCATGTGCTGTTTAGGGACTATTTTTTTGAAGTGTCATCCTGTCTGACACTGCAGTGCCACTCCTAGATGGGCCAGGTGTTTGTGTCGGCCACTTGGGTCGCTTAGCTTAGTCACACAGCTACCTCATTGCACCTCTTTTTTTCTTTGCATCATGTGCTGTTTGGGGACTATTTTTTTGAAGTGCCATCCTGTCTGACACTGCAGTGCCACTCCTAGATGGGCCAGGTGTTTGTGTCGGCCACTTGTGTCGCTTAGCTTAGCCATCCAGCGACCTTGGTGCACCTCTTTTTTTCTTTGCATCATGTGCTGTTTGGGGACTATTTTTTTGAAGTGCCATCCTGCCTGACACTGCAGTGCCACTCCTAGATGGGCCAGGTGTTTGTGTTGGCCACTTGTGTCGCTTAGCTTAGCCATCCAGCGACCTTGGTGCACCTCTTTTTTTCTTTGCATCATGTGCTGTTTAGGGACTATTTTTTTGAAGTGTCATCCTGTCTGACACTGCAGTGCCACTCCTAGATGGGCCAGGTGTTTGTGTCGGCCACTTGGGTCGCTTAGCTTAGTCATCCAGCTACCTCATTGCACCTCTTTTTTTCTTTGCATCATGTGCTGTTTGGGGACTATTTTTTTGAAGTGCCATCCTGCCTGACACTGCAGTGCCACTCCTAGATGGGCCAGGTGTTTGTGTCGGCCACTTGTGTCGCTTAGCTTAGCCATCCAGCGACCTTGGTGCACCTCTTTTTTTCTTTGCATCATGTGCTGTTTGGGGACTATTTTTTTGAAGTGCCATCCTGTCTGACACTGCAGTGCCACTCCTAGATGGGCCAGGTGTTTGTGTCGGCCACTTGGGTCGCTTAGCTTAGTCACACAGCTACCTCATTGCGCCTCTTTTTTTCTTTGCATCATGTGCTGTTTGGGGACTATTTTTTTGAAGTGTCATCCTGCCTGACACTGCAGTGCCACTCCTAGATGGGCCAAGTGTTTGTGTCGGCCACTTGTGTCGCTTAGCTTAGCCATCCAGCGACCTTTGTGCACCTCTTTTTTTCTTTGCATCATGTGCTGTTTGGGGACTATTTTTTTGAAGTGCCATCCTGCCTGACACTGCAGTGCCACTCCTAGATGGGCCAGGTGTTTGTGTCGGCCACTTGTGTCGTTTAGCTTAGCCATCCAGCGACCTTGGTGCACCTCTTTCTTTCTTTGCATCATGTGCTGTTTGGGGACTATTTTTTTGAAGTGCCATCCTGCCTGACACTGCAGTGCCACTCCTAGATGGGCCAGGTGTTTGTGTCGGCCACTTGTGTCGCTTAGCTTAGCCATCCAGCGACCTTGGTGCACCTCTTTTTTTCTTTGCATCATGTGCTGTTTGGGGACTATTTTTTTGAAGTGCCATCCTGCCTGACACTGCAGTGCCACTCCTAGATGGGCCAGGTGTTTGTGTCGGCCACTTGTGTCGCTTAGCTTAGCCATCCAGCGACCTTGGTGCACCTCTTTTTTTCTTTGCATCATGTGCTGTTTGGGGACTATTTTTTTGAAGTGCCATCCTGCCTGACACTGCAGTGCCACTCCTAGATGGGCCAGGTGTTTGTGTCGGCCACTTGTGTCGCTTAGCTTAGCCATCCAGCGACCTTGGTGCACCTCTTTTTTTCTTTGCATCATGTGCTGTTTAGGGACTATTTTTTTGAAGTGTCATCCTGTCTGACACTGCAGTGCCACTCCTAGATGGGCCAGGTGTTTGTGTCGGCCACTTGGGTCGCTTAGCTTAGTCATCCAGCTACCTCATTGCGCCTCTTTTTTTCTTTGCATCATGTGCTGTTTGGGGACTATTTTTTTGAAGTGCCATCCTGCCTGACACTGCAGTGCCACTCCTAGATGGGCCAAGTGTTTGTGTCGGCCACTTGTGTCGCTTAGCTTAGCCATCCAGCGACCTTTGTGCACCTCTTTTTTTCTTTGCATCATGTGCTGTTTGGGGACTATTTTTTTGAAGTGCCATCCTGCCTGACACTGCAGTGCCACTCCTAGATGGGCCAGGTGTTTGTGTCGGCCACATGTGTCGCTTAGCTTAGCCATCCAGCGACCTTGGTGCACCTCTTTTTTTCTTTGCATCATGTGCTGTTTGGGGACTATTCTTTTGAAGTGCCATCCTGTCTGACACTGCAGTGCCACTCCTAGATGGGCCAGGTGTTTGTGTCGGCCACTTGGGTCGCTTAGCTTAGTCACACAGCTACCTCATTGCGCCTCTTTTTTTCTTTGCATCATGTGCTGTTTTGGGGACTATTTTTTTGAAGTGCCATCCTGCCTGACACTGCAGTGCCACTCCTAGATGGGCCAAGTGTTTGTGTCGGCCACTTGTGTCGCTTAGCTTAGCCATCCAGCGACCTTTGTGCACCTCTTTTTTTCTTTGCATCATGTGCTGTTTGGGGACTATTTTTTTGAAGTGCCATCCTGCCTGACACTGCAGTGCCACTCCTAGATGGGCCAGGTGTTTGTGTCGGCCACTTGTGTCGTTTAGCTTAGCCATCCAGCGACCTTGGTGCACCTCTTTTTTTCTTTGCATCATGTGCTTTTTGGGGACTATTTTTTTGAAGTGCCATCCTGCCTGACACTGCAGTGCCACTCCTAGATGGGCCAGGTGTTTGTGTCGGCCACTTGTGTCGCTTAGCTTAGCCATCCAGCGACCTTGGTGCACCTCTTTTTTTCTTTGCATCATGTGCTGTTTGGGGACTATTTTTTTGAAGTGCCATCCTGCCTGACACTGCAGTGCCACTCCTAGATGGGCCAGGTGTTTGTGTCGGCCACTTGTGTTGCTTAGCTTAGCCATCCAGCGACCTTGGTGCACCTCTTTTTTTCTTTGCATCATGTGCTGTTTGGGGACTATTTTTTTGAAGTGCCATCCTGTCTGACACTGCAGTGCCACTCCTAGATGGGCCAGGTGTTTGTGTCGGCCACTTGGGTCGCTTAGCTTAGTCACACAGCTACCTCATTGCGCCTCTTTTTTTCTTTGCATCATGTGCTGTTTGGGGACTATTTTTATGAAGTGCCATCCTGCCTGACACTGCAGTGCCACTCCTAGATGGGCCAAGTGTTTGTGTTGGCCACTTGTGTCGCTTAGCTTAGCCATCCAGCGACCTTTGTGCACCTCTTTTTTTCTTTGCATCATGTGCTGTTTGGGGACTATTTTTTTGAAGTGCCATCCTGCCTGACACTGCAGTGCCACTCCTAGATGGGCCAGGTGTTTGTGTCGGCCACTTGTGTCGCTTAGCTTAGCCATCCAGCGACCTTGGTGCACCTCTTTTTTTCTTTGCATCATGTGCTGTTTGGGGACTATTTTTTTGAAGGGCCATCCTGCCTGACACTGCAGTGCCACTCCTAGATGGGCCAGGTGTTTGTGTCGGCCACTTGTGTCGCTTAGCTTAGCCATCCAGCGACCTTGGTGCACCTCTTTTTTTCTTTGCATCATGTGCTGTTTAGGGACTATTTTTTTGAAGTGTCATCCTGTCTGACACTGCAGTGCCACTCCTAGATGGGCCAGGTGTTTGTGTCGGCCACTTGGGTCGCTTAGCTTAGTCACACAGCTACCTCATTGCACCTCTTTTTTTCTTTGCATCATGTGCTGTTTGGGGACTATTTTTTTGAAGTGCCATCCTGTCTGACACTGCAGTGCCACTCCTAGATGGGCCAGGTGTTTGTGTCGGCCACTTGTGTCGCTTAGCTTAGCCATCCAGCGACCTTGGTGCACCTCTTTTTTTCTTTGCATCATGTGCTGTTTGGGGACTATTTTTTTGAAGTGCCATCCTGCCTGACACTGCAGTGCCACTCCTAGATGGGCCAGGTGTTTGTGTTGGCCACTTGTGTCGCTTAGCTTAGCCATCCAGCGACCTTGGTGCACCTCTTTTTTTCTTTGCATCATGTGCTGTTTAGGGACTATTTTTTTGAAGTGTCATCCTGTCTGACACTGCAGTGCCACTCCTAGATGGGCCAGGTGTTTGTGTCGGCCACTTGGGTCGCTTAGCTTAGTCATCCAGCTACCTCATTGCACCTCTTTTTTTCTTTGCATCATGTGCTGTTTGGGGACTATTTTTTTGAAGTGCCATCCTGCCTGACACTGCAGTGCCACTCCTAGATGGGCCAGGTGTTTGTGTCGGCCACTTGTGTCGCTTAGCTTAGCCATCCAGCGACCTTGGTGCACCTCTTTTTTTCTTTGCATCATGTGCTGTTTGGGGACTATTTTTTTGAAGTGCCATCCTGTCTGACACTGCAGTGCCACTCCTAGATGGGCCAGGTGTTTGTGTCGGCCACTTGGGTCGCTTAGCTTAGTCACACAGCTACCTCATTGCGCCTCTTTTTTTCTTTGCATCATGTGCTGTTTGGGGACTATTTTTTTGAAGTGTCATCCTGCCTGACACTGCAGTGCCACTCCTAGATGGGCCAAGTGTTTGTGTCGGCCACTTGTGTCGCTTAGCTTAGCCATCCAGCGACCTTTGTGCACCTCTTTTTTTCTTTGCATCATGTGCTGTTTGGGGACTATTTTTTTGAAGTGCCATCCTGCCTGACACTGCAGTGCCACTCCTAGATGGGCCAGGTGTTTGTGTCGGCCACTTGTGTCGCTTAGCTTAGCCATCCAGCGACCTTGGTGCACCTCTTTTTTTCTTTGCATCATGTGCTGTTTGGGGACTATTTTTTTGAAGTGCCATCCTGCCTGACACTGCAGTGCCACTCCTAGATGGGCCAGGTGTTTGTGTCGGCCACTTGTGTCGCTTAGCTTAGCCATCCAGCGACCTTGGTGCACCTCTTTTTTTCTTTGCATCATGTGCTGTTTGGGGACTATTTTTTTGAAGTGCCATCCTGCCTGACACTGCAGTGCCACTCCTAGATGGGCCAGGTGTTTGTGTCGGCCACTTGTGTCGCTTAGCTTAGCCATCCAGCGACCTTGGTGCACCTCTTTTTTTCTTTGCATCATGTGCTGTTTAGGGACTATTTTTTTGAAGTGTCATCCTGTCTGACACTGCAGTGCCACTCCTAGATGGGCCAGGTGTTTGTGTCGGCCACTTGGGTCGCTTAGCTTAGTCATCCAGCTACCTCATTGCGCCTCTTTTTTTCTTTGCATCATGTGCTGTTTGGGGACTATTTTTTTGAAGTGCCATCCTGCCTGACACTGCAGTGCCACTCCTAGATGGGCCAGGTGTTTGTGTCGGCCACTTGTGTCGTTTAGCTTAGCCATCCAGCGACCTTGGTGCACCTCTTTTTTTCTTTGCATCATGTGCTGTTTGGGGACTATTTTTTTGAAGTGCCATCCTGCCTGACACTGCAGTGCCACTCCTAGATGGGCCAGGTGTTTGTGTCGGCCACTTGTGTCGCTTAGCTTAGCCATCCAGCGACCTTGGTGCACCTCTTTTTTTCTTTGCATCATGTGCTGTTTGGGGACTATTTTTTTGAAGTGCCATCCTGCCTGACACTGCAGTGCCACTCCTAGATGGGCCAGGTGTTTGTGTCGGCCACTTGTGTCGCTTAGCTTAGCCATCCAGCGACCTTGGTGCACCTCTTTTTTTCTTTGCATCATGTGCTGTTTAGGGACTATTTTTTTGAAGTGTCATCCTGTCTGACACTGCAGTGCCACTCCTAGATGGGCCAGGTGTTTGTGTCGGCCACTTGGGTCGCTTAGCTTAGTCATCCAGCTACCTCATTGCGCCTCTTTTTTTCTTTGCATCATGTGCTGTTTGGGGACTATTTTTTTGAAGTGCCATCCTGCCTGACACTGCAGTGCCACTCCTAGATGGGCCAAGTGTTTGTGTCGGCCACTTGTGTCGCTTAGCTTAGCCATCCAGCGACCTTTGTGCACCTCTTTTTTTCTTTGCATCATGTGCTGTTTGGGGACTATTTTTTTGAAGTGCCATCCTGCCTGACACTGCAGTGCCACTCCTAGATGGGCCAGGTGTTTGTGTCGGCCACATGTGTCGCTTAGCTTAGCCATCCAGCGACCTTGGTGCACCTCTTTTTTTCTTTGCATCATGTGCTGTTTGGGGACTATTCTTTTGAAGTGCCATCCTGTCTGACACTGCAGTGCCACTCCTAGATGGGCCAGGTGTTTGTGTCGGCCACTTGGGTCGCTTAGCTTAGTCACACAGCTACCTCATTGCGCCTCTTTTTTTCTTTGCATCATGTGCTGTTTTGGGGACTATTTTTTTGAAGTGCCATCCTGCCTGACACTGCAGTGCCACTCCTAGATGGGCCAAGTGTTTGTGTCGGCCACTTGTGTCGCTTAGCTTAGCCATCCAGCGACCTTTGTGCACCTCTTTTTTTCTTTGCATCATGTGCTGTTTGGGGACTATTTTTTTGAAGTGCCATCCTGCCTGACACTGCAGTGCCACTCCTAGATGGGCCAGGTGTTTGTGTCGGCCACTTGTGTCGTTTAGCTTAGCCATCCAGCGACCTTGGTGCACCTCTTTTTTTCTTTGCATCATGTGCTTTTTGGGGACTATTTTTTTGAAGTGCCATCCTGCCTGACACTGCAGTGCCACTCCTAGATGGGCCAGGTGTTTGTGTCGGCCACTTGTGTCGCTTAGCTTAGCCATCCAGCGACCTTGGTGCACCTCTTTTTTTCTTTGCATCATGTGCTGTTTGGGGACTATTTTTTTGAAGTGCCATCCTGCCTGACACTGCAGTGCCACTCCTAGATGGGCCAGGTGTTTGTGTCGGCCACTTGTGTTGCTTAGCTTAGCCATCCAGCGACCTTGGTGCACCTCTTTTTTTCTTTGCATCATGTGCTGTTTGGGGACTATTTTTTTGAAGTGCCATCCTGTCTGACACTGCAGTGCCACTCCTAGATGGGCCAGGTGTTTGTGTCGGCCACTTGGGTCGCTTAGCTTAGTCACACAGCTACCTCATTGCGCCTCTTTTTTTCTTTGCATCATGTGCTGTTTGGGGACTATTTTTATGAAGTGCCATCCTGCCTGACACTGCAGTGCCACTCCTAGATGGGCCAAGTGTTTGTGTTGGCCACTTGTGTCGCTTAGCTTAGCCATCCAGCGACCTTTGTGCACCTCTTTTTTTCTTTGCATCATGTGCTGTTTGGGGACTATTTTTTTGAAGTGCCATCCTGCCTGACACTGCAGTGCCACTCCTAGATGGGCCAGGTGTTTGTGTCGGCCACTTGTGTCGCTTAGCTTAGCCATCCAGCGACCTTGGTGCACCTCTTTTTTTCTTTGCATCATGTGCTGTTTGGGGACTATTTTTTTGAAGGGCCATCCTGCCTGACACTGCAGTGCCACTCCTAGATGGGCCAGGTGTTTGTGTCGGCCACTTGTGTCGCTTAGCTTAGCCATCCAGCGACCTTGGTGCACCTCTTTTTTTCTTTGCATCATGTGCTGTTTAGGGACTATTTTTTTGAAGTGTCATCCTGTCTGACACTGCAGTGCCACTCCTAGATGGGCCAGGTGTTTGTGTCGGCCACTTGGGTCGCTTAGCTTAGTCACACAGCTACCTCATTGCACCTCTTTTTTTCTTTGCATCATGTGCTGTTTGGGGACTATTTTTTTGAAGTGCCATCCTGTCTGACACTGCAGTGCCACTCCTAGATGGGCCAGGTGTTTGTGTCGGCCACTTGTGTCGCTTAGCTTAGCCATCCAGCGACCTTGGTGCACCTCTTTTTTTCTTTGCATCATGTGCTGTTTGGGGACTATTTTTTTGAAGTGCCATCCTGCCTGACACTGCAGTGCCACTCCTAGATGGGCCAGGTGTTTGTGTTGGCCACTTGTGTCGCTTAGCTTAGCCATCCAGCGACCTTGGTGCACCTCTTTTTTTCTTTGCATCATGTGCTGTTTAGGGACTATTTTTTTGAAGTGTCATCCTGTCTGACACTGCAGTGCCACTCCTAGATGGGCCAGGTGTTTGTGTCGGCCACTTGGGTCGCTTAGCTTAGTCATCCAGCTACCTCATTGCACCTCTTTTTTTCTTTGCATCATGTGCTGTTTGGGGACTATTTTTTTGAAGTGCCATCCTGCCTGACACTGCAGTGCCACTCCTAGATGGGCCAGGTGTTTGTGTCGGCCACTTGTGTCGCTTAGCTTAGCCATCCAGCGACCTTGGTGCACCTCTTTTTTTCTTTGCATCATGTGCTGTTTGGGGACTATTTTTTTGAAGTGCCATCCTGTCTGACACTGCAGTGCCACTCCTAGATGGGCCAGGTGTTTGTGTCGGCCACTTGGGTCGCTTAGCTTAGTCACACAGCTACCTCATTGCGCCTCTTTTTTTCTTTGCATCATGTGCTGTTTGGGGACTATTTTTTTGAAGTGTCATCCTGCCTGACACTGCAGTGCCACTCCTAGATGGGCCAAGTGTTTGTGTCGGCCACTTGTGTCGCTTAGCTTAGCCATCCAGCGACCTTTGTGCACCTCTTTTTTTCTTTGCATCATGTGCTGTTTGGGGACTATTTTTTTGAAGTGCCATCCTGCCTGACACTGCAGTGCCACTCCTAGATGGGCCAGGTGTTTGTGTCGGCCACTTGTGTCGCTTAGCTTAGCCATCCAGCGACCTTGGTGCACCTCTTTTTTTCTTTGCATCATGTGCTGTTTGGGGACTATTTTTTTGAAGTGCCATCCTGCCTGACACTGCAGTGCCACTCCTAGATGGGCCAGGTGTTTGTGTCGGCCACTTGTGTCGCTTAGCTTAGCCATCCAGCGACCTTGGTGCACCTCTTTTTTTCTTTGCATCATGTGCTGTTTGGGGACTATTTTTTTGAAGTGCCATCCTGCCTGACACTGCAGTGCCACTCCTAGATGGGCCAGGTGTTTGTGTCGGCCACTTGTGTCGCTTAGCTTAGCCATCCAGCGACCTTGGTGCACCTCTTTTTTTCTTTGCATCATGTGCTGTTTAGGGACTATTTTTTTGAAGTGTCATCCTGTCTGACACTGCAGTGCCACTCCTAGATGGGCCAGGTGTTTGTGTCGGCCACTTGGGTCGCTTAGCTTAGTCATCCAGCTACCTCATTGCGCCTCTTTTTTTCTTTGCATCATGTGCTGTTTGGGGACTATTTTTTTGAAGTGCCATCCTGCCTGACACTGCAGTGCCACTCCTAGATGGGCCAAGTGTTTGTGTCGGCCACTTGTGTCGCTTAGCTTAGCCATCCAGCGACCTTTGTGCACCTCTTTTTTTCTTTGCATCATGTGCTGTTTGGGGACTATTTTTTTGAAGTGCCATCCTGCCTGACACTGCAGTGCCACTCCTAGATGGGCCAGGTGTTTGTGTCGGCCACTTGTGTCGCTTAGCTTAGCCATCCAGCGACCTTGGTGCACCTCTTTTTTTCTTTGCATCATGTGCTGTTTGGGGACTATTTTTTTGAAGTGCCATCCTGTCTGACACTGCAGTGCCACTCCTAGATGGGCCAGGTGTTTGTGTCGGCCACATGTGTCGCTTAGCTTAGCCATCCAGCGACCTTGGTGCACCTCTTTTTTTCTTTGCATCATGTGCTGTTTGGGGACTATTCTTTTGAAGTGCCATCCTGTCTGACACTGCAGTGCCACTCCTAGATGGGCCAGGTGTTTGTGTCGGCCACTTGGGTAGCTTAGCTTAGTCACACAGCTACCTCATTGCGCCTCTTTTTTTCTTTGCATCATGTGCTGTTTTGGGGACTATTTTTTTGAAGTGCCATCCTGCCTGACACTGCAGTGCCACTCCTAGATGGGCCAAGTGTTTGTGTCGGCCACTTGTGTCGCTTAGCTTAGCCATCCAGCGACCTTTGTGCACCTCTTTTTTTCTTTGCATCATGTGCTGTTTGGGGACTATTTTTTTGAAGTGCCATCCTGCCTGACACTGCAGTGCCACTCCTAGATGGGCCAGGTGTTTGTGTCGGCCACTTGTGTCGTTTAGCTTAGCCATCCAGCGACCTTGGTGCACCTCTTTTTTTCTTTGCATCATGTGCTTTTTGGGGACTATTTTTTTGAAGTGCCATCCTGCCTGACACTGCAGTGCCACTCCTAGATGGGCCAGGTGTTTGTGTCGGCCACTTGTGTCGCTTAGCTTAGCCATCCAGCGACCTTGGTGCACCTCTTTTTTTCTTTGCATCATGTGCTGTTTGGGGACTATTTTTTTGAAGTGCCATCCTGCCTGACACTGCAGTGCCACTCCTAGATGGGCCAGGTGTTTGTGTCGGCCACTTGTGTCGCTTAGCTTAGCCATCCAGCGACCTTGGTGCACCTCTTTTTTTCTTTGCATCATGTGCTGTTTGGGGACTATTTTTTTGAAGTGCCATCCTGTCTGACACTGCAGTGCCACTCCTAGATGGGCCAGGTGTTTGTGTCGGCCACTTGGGTCGCTTAGCTTAGTCACACAGCTACCTCATTGCGCCTCTTTTTTTCTTTGCATCATGTGCTGTTTGGGGACTATTTTTTTGAAGTGTCATCCTGCCTGACACTGCAGTGCCACTCCTAGATGGGCCAAGTGTTTGTGTCGGCCACTTGTGTCGCTTAGCTTAGCCATCCAGCGACCTTTGTGCACCTCTTTTTTTCTTTGCATCATGTGCTGTTTGGGGACTATTTTTTTGAAGTGCCATCCTGCCTGACACTGCAGTGCCACTCCTAGATGGGCCAGGTGTTTGTGTCGGCCACTTGTGTCGTTTAGCTTAGCCATCCAGCGACCTTGGTGCACCTCTTTTTTTCTTTGCATCATGTGCTGTTTGGGGACTATTTTTTTGAAGTGCCATCCTGCCTGACACTGCAGTGCCACTCCTAGATGGGCCAGGTGTTTGTGTCGGCCACTTGTGTCGCTTAGCTTAGCCATCCAGCGACCTTGGTGCACCTCTTTTTTTCTTTGCATCATGTGCTGTTTGGGGACTATTTTTTTGAAGTGCCATCCTGCCTGACACTGCAGTGCCACTCCTAGATGGGCCAGGTGTTTGTGTCGGCCACTTGTGTCGCTTAGCTTAGCCATCCAGCGACCTTGGTGCACCTCTTTTTTTCTTTGCATCATGTGCTGTTTGGGGACTATTTTTTTGAAGTGCCATCCTGCCTGACACTGCAGTGCCACTCCTAGATGGGCCAGGTGTTTGTGTCGGACACTTGTGTCGCTTAGCTTAGCCATCCAGCGACCTTGGTGCACCTCTTTTTTTCTTTGCATCATGTGCTGTTTAGGGACTATTTTTTTGAAGTGTCATCCTGTCTGACACTGCAGTGCCACTCCTAGATGGGCCAGGTGTTTGTGTCGGCCACTTGGGTCGCTTAGCTTAGTCATCCAGCTACCTCATTGCGCCTCTTTTTTTCTTTGCATCATGTGCTGTTTGGGGACTATTTTTTTGAAGTGCCATCCTGCCTGACACTGCAGTGCCACTCCTAGATGGGCCAAGTGTTTGTGTCGGCCACTTGTGTCGCTTAGCTTAGCCATCCAGCGACCTTTGTGCACCTCTTTTTTTCTTTGCATCATGTGCTGTTTGGGGACTATTTTTTTGAAGTGCCATCCTGCCTGACACTGCAGTGCCACTCCTAGATGGGCCAGGTGTTTGTGTCGGCCACTTGTGTCGCTTAGCTTAGCCATCCAGCGACCTTGGTGCACCTCTTTTTTTCTTTGCATCATGTGCTGTTTGGGGACTATTTTTTTGAAGTGCCATCCTGTCTGACACTGCAGTGCCACTCCTAGATGGGCCAGGTGTTTGTGTCGGCCACATGTGTCGCTTAGCTTAGCCATCCAGCGACCTTGGTGCACCTCTTTTTTTCTTTGCATCATGTGCTGTTTGGGGACTATTCTTTTGAAGTGCCATCCTGTCTGACACTGCAGTGCCACTCCTAGATGGGCCAGGTGTTTGTGTCGGTCGCTTAGCTTAGTCACACAGCTACCTCATTGCGCCTCTTTTTTTCTTTGCATCATGTGCTGTTTTGGGGACTATTTTTTTGAAGTGCCATCCTGCCTGACACTGCAGTGCCACTCCTAGATGGGCCAAGTGTTTGTGTCGGCCACTTGTGTCGCTTAGCTTAGCCATCCAGCGACCTTTGTGCACCTCTTTTTTTCTTTGCATCATGTGCTGTTTGGGGACTATTTTTTTGAAGTGCCATCCTGCCTGACACTGCAGTGCCACTCCTAGATGGGCCAGGTGTTTGTGTCGGCCACTTGTGTCGTTTAGCTTAGCCATCCAGCGACCTTGGTGCACCTCTTTTTTTCTTTGCATCATGTGCTGTTTGGGGACTATTTTTTTGAAGTGCCATCCTGTCTGACACTGCAGTGCCACTCCTAGATGGGCCAGGTGTTTGTGTCGGCCACTTGGGTCGCTTAGCTTAGTCACACAGCTACCTTATTGCGCCTCTTTTTTTCTTTGCATCATGTGCTGTTTGGGGACTATTTTTTTGAAGTGTCATCCTGCCTGACACTGCAGTGCCACTCCTAGATGGGCCAAGTGTTTGTGTCGGCCACTTGTGTCGCTTAGCTTAGCCATCCAGCGACCTTTGTGCACCTCTTTTTTTCTTTGCATCATGTGCTGTTTGGGGACTATTTTTTTGAAGTGCCATCCTGCCTGACACTGCAGTGCCACTCCTAGATGGGCCAGGTGTTTGTGTCGGCCACTTGTGTCGTTTAGCTTAGCCATCCAGCGACCTTGGTGCACCTCTTTTTTTCTTTGCATCATGTGGTGTTTGGGGACTATTTTTTTGAAGTGCCATCCTGCCTGACACTGCAGTGCCACTCCTAGATGGGCCAAGTGTTTGTGTCGGCCACTTGTGTCGCTTAGCTTAGCCATCCAGCGACCTTTGTGCACCTCTTTTTTTCTTTGCATCATGTGCTGTTTGGGGACTATTTTTTTGAAGTGCCATCCTGCCTGACACTGCAGTGCCACTCCTAGATGGGCCAGGTGTTTGTGTCGGCCACTTGTGTCGCTTAGCTTAGCCATCCAGCGACCTTGGTGCACCTCTTTTTTTCTTTGCATCATGTGCTGTTTGGGGACTATTTTTTTGAAGGGCCATCCTGCCTGACACTGCAGTGCCACTCCTAGATGGGCCAGGTGTTTGTGTCGGCCACTTGTGTCGCTTAGCTTAGCCATCCAGCGACCTTGGTGCACCTCTTTTTTTCTTTGCATCATGTGCTGTTTAGGGACTATTTTTTTGAAGTGTCATCCTGTCTGACACTGCAGTGCCACTCCTAGATGGGCCAGGTGTTTGTGTCGGCCACTTGGGTCGCTTAGCTTAGTCACACAGCTACCTCATTGCACCTCTTTTTTTCTTTGCATCATGTGCTGTTTGGGGACTATTTTTTTGAAGTGCCATCCTGTCTGACACTGCAGTGCCACTCCTAGATGGGCCAGGTGTTTGTGTCGGCCACTTGTGTCGCTTAGCTTAGCCATCCAGCGACCTTGGTGCACCTCTTTTTTTCTTTGCATCATGTGCTGTTTGGGGACTATTTTTTTGAAGTGCCATCCTGCCTGACACTGCAGTGCCACTCCTAGATGGGCCAGGTGTTTGTGTTGGCCACTTGTGTCGCTTAGCTTAGCCATCCAGCGACCTTGGTGCACCTCTTTTTTTCTTTGCATCATGTGCTGTTTAGGGACTATTTTTTTGAAGTGTCATCCTGTCTGACACTGCAGTGCCACTCCTAGATGGGCCAGGTGTTTGTGTCGGCCACTTGGGTCGCTTAGCTTAGTCATCCAGCTACCTCATTGCACCTCTTTTTTTCTTTGCATCATGTGCTGTTTGGGGACTATTTTTTTGAAGTGCCATCCTGCCTGACACTGCAGTGCCACTCCTAGATGGGCCAGGTGTTTGTGTCGGCCACTTGTGTCGCTTAGCTTAGCCATCCAGCGACCTTGGTGCACCTCTTTTTTTCTTTGCATCATGTGCTGTTTGGGGACTATTTTTTTGAAGTGCCATCCTGTCTGACACTGCAGTGCCACTCCTAGATGGGCCAGGTGTTTGTGTCGGCCACTTGGGTCGCTTAGCTTAGTCACACAGCTACCTCATTGCGCCTCTTTTTTTCTTTGCATCATGTGCTGTTTGGGGACTATTTTTTTGAAGTGTCATCCTGCCTGACACTGCAGTGCCACTCCTAGATGGGCCAAGTGTTTGTGTCGGCCACTTGTGTCGCTTAGCTTAGCCATCCAGCGACCTTTGTGCACCTCTTTTTTTCTTTGCATCATGTGCTGTTTGGGGACTATTTTTTTGAAGTGCCATCCTGCCTGACACTGCAGTGCCACTCCTAGATGGGCCAGGTGTTTGTGTCGGCCACTTGTGTCGTTTAGCTTAGCCATCCAGCGACCTTGGTGCACCTCTTTCTTTCTTTGCATCATGTGCTGTTTGGGGACTATTTTTTTGAAGTGCCATCCTGCCTGACACTGCAGTGCCACTCCTAGATGGGCCAGGTGTTTGTGTCGGCCACTTGTGTCGCTTAGCTTAGCCATCCAGCGACCTTGGTGCACCTCTTTTTTTCTTTGCATCATGTGCTGTTTGGGGACTATTTTTTTGAAGTGCCATCCTGCCTGACACTGCAGTGCCACTCCTAGATGGGCCAGGTGTTTGTGTCGGCCACTTGTGTCGCTTAGCTTAGCCATCCAGCGACCTTGGTGCACCTCTTTTTTTCTTTGCATCATGTGCTGTTTGGGGACTATTTTTTTGAAGTGCCATCCTGCCTGACACTGCAGTGCCACTCCTAGATGGGCCAGGTGTTTGTGTCGGCCACTTGTGTCGCTTAGCTTAGCCATCCAGCGACCTTGGTGCACCTCTTTTTTTCTTTGCATCATGTGCTGTTTAGGGACTATTTTTTTGAAGTGTCATCCTGTCTGACACTGCAGTGCCACTCCTAGATGGGCCAGGTGTTTGTGTCGGCCACTTGGGTCGCTTAGCTTAGTCATCCAGCTACCTCATTGCGCCTCTTTTTTTCTTTGCATCATGTGCTGTTTGGGGACTATTTTTTTGAAGTGCCATCCTGCCTGACACTGCAGTGCCACTCCTAGATGGGCCAAGTGTTTGTGTCGGCCACTTGTGTCGCTTAGCTTAGCCATCCAGCGACCTTTGTGCACCTCTTTTTTTCTTTGCATCATGTGCTGTTTGGGGACTATTTTTTTGAAGTGCCATCCTGCCTGACACTGCAGTGCCACTCCTAGATGGGCCAGGTGTTTGTGTCGGCCACTTGTGTCGCTTAGCTTAGCCATCCAGCGACCTTGGTGCACCTCTTTTTTTCTTTGCATCATGTGCTGTTTGGGGACTATTTTTTTGAAGTGCCATCCTGTCTGACACTGCAGTGCCACTCCTAGATGGGCCAGGTGTTTGTGTCGGCCACATGTGTCGCTTAGCTTAGCCATCCAGCGACCTTGGTGCACCTCTTTTTTTCTTTGCATCATGTGCTGTTTGGGGACTATTCTTTTGAAGTGCCATCCTGTCTGACACTGCAGTGCCACTCCTAGATGGGCCAGGTGTTTGTGTCGGCCACTTGGGTCGCTTAGCTTAGTCACACAGCTACCTCATTGCGCCTCTTTTTTTCTTTGCATCATGTGCTGTTTTGGGGACTATTTTTTTGAAGTGCCATCCTGCCTGACACTGCAGTGCCACTCCTAGATGGGCCAAGTGTTTGTGTCGGCCACTTGTGTCGCTTAGCTTAGCCATCCAGCGACCTTTGTGCACCTCTTTTTTTCTTTGCATCATGTGCTGTTTGGGGACTATTTTTTTGAAGTGCCATCCTGCCTGACACTGCAGTGCCACTCCTAGATGGGCCAGGTGTTTGTGTCGGCCACTTGTGTCGTTTAGCTTAGCCATCCAGCGACCTTGGTGCACCTCTTTTTTTCTTTGCATCATGTGCTTTTTGGGGACTATTTTTTTGAAGTGCCATCCTGCCTGACACTGCAGTGCCACTCCTAGATGGGCCAGGTGTTTGTGTCGGCCACTTGTGTCGCTTAGCTTAGCCATTCAGCGACCTTGGTGCACCTCTTTTTTTCTTTGCATCATGTGCTGTTTGGGGACTATTTTTTTGAAGTGCCATCCTGCCTGACACTGCAGTGCCACTCCTAGATGGGCCAGGTGTTTGTGTCGGCCACTTGTGTCGCTTAGCTTAGCCATCCAGCGACCTTGGTGCACCTCTTTTTTTCTTTGCATCATGTGCTGTTTGGGGACTATTTTTTTGAAGTGCCATCCTGTCTGACACTGCAGTGCCACTCCTAGATGGGCCAGGTGTTTGTGTCGGCCACTTGGGTCGCTTAGCTTAGTCACACAGCTACCTCATTGCGCCTCTTTTTTTCTTTGCATCATGTGCTGTTTGGGGACTATTTTTTTGAAGTGTCATCCTGCCTGACACTGCAGTGCCACTCCTAGATGGGCCAAGTGTTTGTGTCGGCCACTTGTGTCGCTTAGCTTAGCCATCCAGCGACCTTTGTGCACCTCTTTTTTTCTTTGCATCATGTGCTGTTTGGGGACTATTTTTTTGAAGTGCCATCCTGCCTGACACTGCAGTGCCACTCCTAGATGGGCCAGGTGTTTGTGTCGGCCACTTGTGTCGTTTAGCTTAGCCATCCAGCGACCTTGGTGCACCTCTTTTTTTCTTTGCATCATGTGCTGTTTGGGGACTATTTTTTTGAAGTGCCATCCTGCCTGACACTGCAGTGCCACTCCTAGATGGGCCAGGTGTTTGTGTCGGCCACTTGTGTCGCTTAGCTTAGCCATCCAGCGACCTTGGTGCACCTCTTTTTTTCTTTGCATCATGTGCTGTTTGGGGACTATTTTTTTGAAGTGCCATCCTGCCTGACACTGCAGTGCCACTCCTAGATGGGCCAGGTGTTTGTGTCGGCCACTTGTGTCGCTTAGCTTAGCCATCCAGCGACCTTGGTGCACCTCTTTTTTTCTTTGCATCATGTGCTGTTTGGGGACTATTTTTTTGAAGTGCCATCCTGCCTGACACTGCAGTGCCACTCCTAGATGGGCCAGGTGTTTGTGTCGGCCACTTGTGTCGCTTAGCTTAGCCATCCAGCGACCTTGGTGCACCTCTTTTTTTCTTTGCATCATGTGCTGTTTAGGGACTATTTTTTTGAAGTGTCATCCTGTCTGACACTGCAGTGCCACTCCTAGATGGGCCAGGTGTTTGTGTCGGCCACTTGGGTCGCTTAGCTTAGTCATCCAGCTACCTCATTGCGCCTCTTTTTTTCTTTGCATCATGTGCTGTTTGGGGACTATTTTTTTGAAGTGCCATCCTGCCTGACACTGCAGTGCCACTCCTAGATGGGCCAAGTGTTTGTGTCGGCCACTTGTGTCGCTTAGCTTAGCCATCCAGCGACCTTTGTGCACCTCTTTTTTTCTTTGCATCATGTGCTGTTTGGGGACTATTTTTTTGAAGTGCCATCCTGCCTGACACTGCAGTGCCACTCCTAGATGGGCCAGGTGTTTGTGTCGGCCACTTGTGTCGCTTAGCTTAGCCATCCAGCGACCTTGGTGCACCTCTTTTTTTCTTTGCATCATGTGCTGTTTGGGGACTATTTTTTTGAAGTGCCATCCTGTCTGACACTGCAGTGCCACTCCTAGATGGGCCAGGTGTTTGTGTCGGCCACATGTGTCGCTTAGCTTAGCCATCCAGCGACCTTGGTGCACCTCTTTTTTTCTTTGCATCATGTGCTGTTTGGGGACTATTCTTTTGAAGTGCCATCCTGTCTGACACTGCAGTGCCACTCCTAGATGGGCCAGGTGTTTGTGTCGGTCGCTTAGCTTAGTCACACAGCTACCTCATTGCGCCTCTTTTTTTCTTTGCATCATGTGCTGTTTTGGGGACTATTTTTTTGAAGTGCCATCCTGCCTGACACTGCAGTGCCACTCCTAGATGGGCCAAGTGTTTGTGTCGGCCACTTGTGTCGCTTAGCTTAGCCATCCAGCGACCTTTGTGCACCTCTTTTTTTCTTTGCATCATGTGCTGTTTGGGGACTATTTTTTTGAAGTGCCATCCTGCCTGACACTGCAGTGCCACTCCTAGATGGGCCAGGTGTTTGTGTCGGCCACTTGTGTCGTTTAGCTTAGCCATCCAGCGACCTTGGTGCACCTCTTTTTTTCTTTGCATCATGTGCTGTTTGGGGACTATTTTTTTGAAGTGCCATCCTGTCTGACACTGCAGTGCCACTCCTAGATGGGCCAGGTGTTTGTGTCGGCCACTTGGGTCGCTTAGCTTAGTCACACAGCTACCTTATTGCGCCTCTTTTTTTCTTTGCATCATGTGCTGTTTGGGGACTATTTTTTTGAAGTGTCATCCTGCCTGACACTGCAGTGCCACTCCTAGATGGGCCAAGTGTTTGTGTCGGCCACTTGTGTCGCTTAGCTTAGCCATCCAGCGACCTTTGTGCACCTCTTTTTTTCTTTGCATCATGTGCTGTTTGGGGACTATTTTTTTGAAGTGCCATCCTGCCTGACACTGCAGTGCCACTCCTAGATGGGCCAGGTGTTTGTGTCGGCCACTTGTGTCGTTTAGCTTAGCCATCCAGCGACCTTGGTGCACCTCTTTTTTTCTTTGCATCATGTGCTGTTTGGGGACTATTTTTTTGAAGTGCCATCCTGCCTGACACTGCAGTGCCACTCCTAGATGGGCCAAGTGTTTGTGTCGGCCACTTGTGTCGCTTAGCTTAGCCTTCCAGCGACCTTTGTGCACCTCTTTTTTTCTTTGCATCATGTGCTGTTTGGGGACTATTTTTTTGAAGTGCCATCCTGCCTGACACTGCAGTGCCACTCCTAGATGGGCCAGGTGTTTGTGTCGGCCACTTGTGTCGCTTAGCTTAGCCATCCAGCGACCTTGGTGCACCTCTTTTTTTCTTTGCATCATGTGCTGTTTGGGGACTATTTTTTTGAAGTGCCATCCTGTCTGACACTGCAGTGCCACTCCTAGATGGGCCAGGTGTTTGTGTCGGCCACATGTGTCGCTTAGCTTAGCCATCCAGCGACCTTGGTGCACCTCTTTTTTTCTTTGCATCATGTGCTGTTTGGGGACTATTCTTTTGAAGTGCCATCCTGTCTGACACTGCAGTGCCACTCCTAGATGGGCCAGGTGTTTGTGTCGGCCACTTGGGTCGCTTAGCTTAGTCACACAGCTACCTCATTGCGCCTCTTTTTTTCTTTGCATCATGTGCTGTTTTGGGGACTATTTTTTTGAAGTGCCATCCTGCCTGACACTGCAGTGCCACTCCTAGATGGGCCAAGTGTTTGTGTCGGCCACTTGTGTCGCTTAGCTTAGCCATCCAGCGACCTTTGTGCACCTCTTTTTTTCTTTGCATCATGTGCTGTTTGGGGACTATTTTTTTGAAGTGCCATCCTGCCTGACACTGCAGTGCCACTCCTAGATGGGCCAGGTGTTTGTGTCGGCCACTTGTGTCGTTTAGCTTAGCCATCCAGCGACCTTAGTGCACCTCTTTTTTTCTTTGCATCATGTGCTTTTTGGGGACTATTTTTTTGAAGTGCCATCCTGCCTGACACTGCAGTGCCACTCCTAGATGGGCCAGGTGTTTGTGTCGGCCACTTGTGTCGCTTAGCTTAGCCATCCAGCGACCTTGGTGCACCTCTTTTTTTCTTTGCATCATGTGCTGTTTGGGGACTATTTTTTTGAAGTGCCATCCTGCCTGACACTGCAGTGCCACTCCTAGATGGGCCAGGTGTTTGTGTCGGCCACTTGGGTCGCTTAGCTTAGTCACACAGCTACCTCATTGCGCCTCTTTTTTTCTTTGCATCATGTGCTGTTTGGGGACTATTTTTATGAAGTGCCATCCTGCCTGACACTGCAGTGCCACTCCTAGATGGGCCAAGTGTTTGTGTTGGCCACTTGTGTCGCTTAGCTTAGCCATCCAGCGACCTTTGTGCACCTCTTTTTTTCTTTGCATCATGTGCTGTTTGGGGACTATTTTTTTGAAGTGCCATCCTGCCTGACACTGCAGTGCCACTCCTAGATGGGCCAGGTGTTTGTGTCGGCCACTTGTGTCGTTTAGCTTAGCCATCCAGCGACCTTGGTGCACCTCTTTTTTTCTTTGCATCATGTGCTGTTTGGGGACTATTTTTTTGAAGTGCCATCCTGCCTGACACTGCAGTGCCACTCCTAGATGGGCCAGGTGTTTGTGTCGGCCACTTGTGTCGCTTAGCTTAGCCATCCAGCGACCTTGGTGCACCTCTTTTTTTCTTTGCATCATGTGCTGTTTGGGGACTATTTTTTTGAAGTGCCATCCTGCCTGACACTGCAGTGCCACTCCTAGATGGGCCAGGTGTTTGTGTCGGCCACTTGTGTCGCTTAGCTTAGCCATCCAGCGACCTTGGTGCACCTCTTTTTTTCTTTGCATCATGTGCTGTTTGGGGACTATTTTTTTGAAGTGCCATCCTGTCTGACACTGCAGTGCCACTCCTAGATGGGCCAGGTGTTTGTGTCGGCCACTTGGGTCGCTTAGCTTAGTCACACAGCTACCTCATTGCGCCTCTTTTTTTCTTTGCATCATGTGCTGTTTGGGGACTATTTTTATGAAGTGCCATCCTGCCTGACACTGCAGTGCCACTCCTAGATGGGCCAAGTGTTTGTGTTGGCCACTTGTGTCGCTTAGCTTAGCCATCCAGCGACCTTTGTGCACCTCTTTTTTTCTTTGCATCATGTGCTGTTTGGGGACTATTTTTTTGAAGTGCCATCCTGCCTGACACTGCAGTGCCACTCCTAGATGGGCCAGGTGTTTGTGTCGGCCACTTGTGTCGTTTAGCTTAGCCATCCAGCGACCTTGGTGCACCTCTTTTTTTCTTTGCATCATGTGCTGTTTGGGGACTATTTTTTTGAAGTGCCATCCTGCCTGACACTGCAGTGCCACTCCTAGATGGGCCAGGTGTTTGTGTCGGCCACTTGTGTCGCTTAGCTTAGCCATCCAGCGACCTTGGTGCACCTCTTTTTTTCTTTGCATCATGTGCTGTTTGGGGACTATTTTTTTGAAGGGCCATCCTGCCTGACACTGCAGTGCCACTCCTAGATGGGCCAGGTGTTTGTGTCGGCCACCTGTGTCGCTTAGCTTAGCCATCCAGCGACCTTGGTGCACCTCTTTTTTTCTTTGCATCATGTGCTGTTTAGGGACTATTTTTTTGAAGTGTCATCCTGTCTGACACTGCAGTGCCACTCCTAGATGGGCCAGGTGTTTGTGTCGGCCACTTGGGTCGCTTAGCTTAGTCATCCAGCTACCTCATTGCACCTCTTTTTTTCTTTGCATCATGTGCTGTTTGGGGACTATTTTTTTGAAGTGCCATCCTGTCTGACACTGCAGTGCCACTCCTAGATGGGCCAGGTGTTTGTGTCGGCCACTTGTGTCGCTTAGCTTAGCCATCCAGCGACCTTGGTGCACCTCTTTTTTTCTTTGCATCATGTGCTGTTTGGGGACTATTTTTTTGAAGTGCCATCCTGCCTGACACTGCAGTGCCACTCCTAGATGGGCCAGGTGTTTGTGTTGGCCACTTGTGTCGCTTAGCTTAGCCATCCAGCGACCTTGGTGCACCTCTTTTTTTCTTTGCATCATGTGCTGTTTAGGGACTATTTTTTTGAAGTGTCATCCTGTCTGACACTGCAGTGCCACTCCTAGATGGGCCAGGTGTTTGTGTCGGCCACTTGGGTCGCTTAGCTTAGTCATCCAGCTACCTCATTGCGCCTCTTTTTTTCTTTGCATCATGTGCTGTTTGGGGACTATTTTTTTGAAGTGCCATCCTGCCTGACACTGCAGTGCCACTCCTAGATGGGCCAGGTGTTTGTGTCGGCCACTTGTGTCGCTTAGCTTAGCCATCCAGCGACCTTGGTGCACCTCTTTTTTTCTTTGCATCATGTGCTGTTTGGGGACTATTTTTTTGAAGTGCCATCCTGTCTGACACTGCAGTGCCACTCCTAGATGGGCCAGGTGTTTGTGTCGGCCACTTGGGTCGCTTAGCTTAGTCACACAGCTACCTCATTGCGCCTCTTTTTTTCTTTGCATCATGTGCTGTTTGGGGACTATTTTTTTGAAGTGCCATCCTGCCTGACACTGCAGTGCCACTCCTAGATGGGCCAGGTGTTTGTGTCGACCACTTGTGTCGTTTAGCTTAGCCATCCAGCGACCTTGGTGCACCTCTTTTTTTCTTTGCATCATGTGCTGTTTGGGGACTATTTTTTTGAAGTGCCATCCTGCCTGACACTGCAGTGCCACTCCTAGATGGGCCAGGTGTTTGTGTCGGCCACTTGTGTCGTTTAGCTTAGCCATCCAGCGACCTTGGTGCACCTCTTTTTTTCTTTGCAGCATGTGCTTTTTGGGGACTATTTTTTTGAAGTGCCATCCTGCCTGACACTGCAGTGCCACTCCTAGATGGGCCAGGTGTTTGTGTCGGCCACTTGTGTTGCTTAGCTTAGCCATCCAGCGACCTTGGTGCACCTCTTTTTTTCTTTGCATCATGTGCTGTTTGGGGACTATTTTTTTGAAGTGCCATCCTGCCTGACACTGCAGTGCCACTCCTAGATGGGCCAGGTGTTTGTGTCGGCCACTTGTGTCGCTTAGCTTAGCCATCCAGCGACCTTGGTGCACCTCTTTTTTTCTTTGCATCATGTGCTGTTTGGGGACTATTTTTTTGAAGTGCC
Organism: Pseudophryne corroboree; assembly: GCF_028390025.1. Classification (NCBI taxonomy): domain Eukaryota; kingdom Metazoa; phylum Chordata; class Amphibia; order Anura; family Myobatrachidae; genus Pseudophryne; species Pseudophryne corroboree. The sequence goes on from NC_086444.1 coordinate 744,771,670, forward strand.
ATCCTGCCTGACACTGCAGTGCCACTCCTAGATGGGCCAGGTGTTTGTGTCGGCCACTTGTGTCGCTTAGCTTAGCCATCCAGCGACCTTGGTGCACCTCTTTTTTTCTTTGCATCATGTGCTGTTTGGGGACTATTTTTTTGAAGTGCCATCCTGTCTGACACTGCAGTGCCACTCCTAGATGGGCCAGGTGTTTGTGTCAGCCACTTGTGTCGCTTAGCTTAGCCATCCAGCGACCTTGGTGCGTCTCTTTTTTTCTTTGCATCATGTGCTGTTTGGGGACTATTTTTTTGAAGTGCCATCCTGTCTGACACTGCAGTGCCACTCCTAGATGGGCCAGGTGTTTGTGTCGGCCACTTGGGTCGCTTAGCTTAGTCACACAGCTACCTCATTGCGCCTCTTTTTTTCTTTGCATCATGTGCTGTTTGGGGACTATTTTTTTGAAGTGCCATCCTGCCTGACACTGCAGTGCCACTCCTAGATGGGCCAAGTGTTTGTGTCGGCCACTTGTGTCGCTTAGCTTAGCCATCCAGCGACCTTTGTGCACCTCTTTTTTTCTTTGCATCATGTGCTGTTTGGGGACTATTTTTTTGAAGTGCCATCCTGCCTGACACTGCAGTGCCACTCCTAGATGGGCCAGGTGTTTGTGTCGGCCACTTGTGTCGCTTAGCTTAGCCATCCAGCGACTTTGGTGCACCTCTTTTTTTCTTTGCATCATGTGCTGTTTAGGGACTATTTTTTTGAAGTGTCATCCTGTCTGACACTGCAGTGCCACTCCTAGATGGGCCAGGTGTTTGTGTCGGCCACTTGTGTCGCTTAGCTTAGCCATCCAGCGACCTTGGTGCACCTCTTTTTTTCTTTGCATCATGTGCTGTTTGGGGACTATTTTTTTGAAGTGCCATCCTGTCTGACACTGCAGTGCCACTCCTAGATGGGCCAGGTGTTTGTGTCGGCCACATGTGTCGCTTAGCTTAGCCATCCAGCGACCTTGGTGCACCTCTTTTTTTCTTTGCATCATGTGCTGTTTGGGGACTATTCTTTTGAAGTGCCATCCTGTCTGACACTGCAGTGCCACTCCTAGATGGGCCAGGTGTTTGTGTCGGTCGCTTAGCTTAGTCACACAGCTACCTCATTGCGCCTCTTTTTTTCTTTGCATCATGTGCTGTTTTGGGGACTATTTTTTTGAAGTGCCATCCTGCCTGACACTGCAGTGCCACTCCTAGATGGGCCAAGTGTTTGTGTCGGCCACTTGTGTCGCTTAGCTTAGCCATCCAGCGACCTTTGTGCACCTCTTTTTTTCTTTGCATCATGTGCTGTTTGGGGACTATTTTTTTGAAGTGCCATCCTGCCTGACACTGCAGTGCCACTCCTAGATGGGCCAGGTGTTTGTGTCGGCCACTTGTGTCGTTTAGCTTAGCCATCCAGCGACCTTGGTGCACCTCTTTTTTTCTTTGCATCATGTGCTGTTTGGGGACTATTTTTTTGAAGTGCCATCCTGTCTGACACTGCAGTGCCACTCCTAGATGGGCCAGGTGTTTGTGTCGGCCACTTGGGTCGCTTAGCTTAGTCACACAGCTACCTTATTGCGCCTCTTTTTTTCTTTGCATCATGTGCTGTTTGGGGACTATTTTTTTGAAGTGTCATCCTGCCTGACACTGCAGTGCCACTCCTAGATGGGCCAAGTGTTTGTGTCGGCCACTTGTGTCGCTTAGCTTAGCCATCCAGCGACCTTTGTGCACCTCTTTTTTTCTTTGCATCATGTGCTGTTTGGGGACTATTTTTTTGAAGTGCCATCCTGCCTGACACTGCAGTGCCACTCCTAGATGGGTCAGGTGTTTGTGTCGGCCACTTGTGTCGTTTAGCTTAGCCATCCAGCGACCTTGGTGCACCTCTTTTTTTCTTTGCATCATGTGCTGTTTGGGGACTATTTTTTTGAAGTGCCATCCTGCCTGACACTGCAGTGCCACTCCTAGATGGGCCAAGTGTTTGTGTCGGCCACTTGTGTCGCTTAGCTTAGCCTTCCAGCGACCTTTGTGCACCTCTTTTTTTCTTTGCATCATGTGCTGTTTGGGGACTATTTTTTTGAAGTGCCATCCTGCCTGACACTGCAGTGCCACTCCTAGATGGGCCAGGTGTTTGTGTCGGCCACTTGTGTCGCTTAGCTTAGCCATCCAGCGACCTTGGTGCACCTCTTTTTTTCTTTGCATCATGTGCTGTTTGGGGACTATTTTTTTGAAGTGCCATCCTGTCTGACACTGCAGTGCCACTCCTAGATGGGCCAGGTGTTTGTGTCGGCCACATGTGTCGCTTAGCTTAGCCATCCAGCGACCTTGGTGCACCTCTTTTTTTCTTTGCATCATGTGCTGTTTGGGGACTATTCTTTTGAAGTGCCATCCTGTCTGACACTGCAGTGCCACTCCTAGATGGGCCAGGTGTTTGTGTCGGCCACTTGGGTCGCTTAGCTTAGTCACACAGCTACCTCATTGCGCCTCTTTTTTTCTTTGCATCATGTGCTGTTTTGGGGACTATTTTTTTGAAGTGCCATCCTGCCTGACACTGCAGTGCCACTCCTAGATGGGCCAAGTGTTTGTGTCGGCCACTTGTGTCGCTTAGCTTAGCCATCCAGCGACCTTTGTGCACCTCTTTTTTTCTTTGCATCATGTGCTGTTTGGGGACTATTTTTTTGAAGTGCCATCCTGCCTGACACTGCAGTGCCACTCCTAGATGGGCCAGGTGTTTGTGTCGGCCACTTGTGTCGTTTAGCTTAGCCATCCAGCGACCTTAGTGCACCTCTTTTTTTCTTTGCATCATGTGCTTTTTGGGGACTATTTTTTTGAAGTGCCATCCTGCCTGACACTGCAGTGCCACTCCTAGATGGGCCAGGTGTTTGTGTCGGCCACTTGTGTCGCTTAGCTTAGCCATCCAGCGACCTTGGTGCACCTCTTTTTTTCTTTGCATCATGTGCTGTTTGGGGACTATTTTTTTGAAGTGCCATCCTGCCTGACACTGCAGTGCCACTCCTAGATGGGCCAGGTGTTTATGTCGGCCACTTGGGTCGCTTAGCTTAGTCACACAGCTACCTCATTGCGCCTCTTTTTTTCTTTGCATCATGTGCTGTTTGGGGACTATTTTTATGAAGTGCCATCCTGCCTGACACTGCAGTGCCACTCCTAGATGGGCCAAGTGTTTGTGTTGGCCACTTGTGTCGCTTAGCTTAGCCATCCAGCGACCTTTGTGCACCTCTTTTTTTCTTTGCATCATGTGCTGTTTGGGGACTATTTTTTTGAAGTGCCATCCTGCCTGACACTGCAGTGCCACTCCTAGATGGGCCAGGTGTTTGTGTCGGCCACTTGTGTCGTTTAGCTTAGCCATCCAGCGACCTTGGTGCACCTCTTTTTTTCTTTGCATCATGTGCTGTTTGGGGACTATTTTTTTGAAGTGCCATCCTGCCTGACACTGCAGTGCCACTCCTAGATGGGCCAGGTGTTTGTGTCGGCCACTTGTGTCGCTTAGCTTAGCCATCCAGCGACCTTGGTGCACCTCTTTTTTTCTTTGCATCATGTGCTGTTTGGGGACTATTTTTTTGAAGTGCCATCCTGCCTGACACTGCAGTGCCACTCCTAGATGGGCCAGGTGTTTGTGTCGGCCACTTGTGTCGCTTAGCTTAGCCATCCAGCGACCTTGGTGCACCTCTTTTTTTCTTTGCATCATGTGCTGTTTGGGGACTATTTTTTTGAAGTGCCATCCTGTCTGACACTGCAGTGCCACTCCTAGATGGGCCAGGTGTTTGTGTCGGCCACTTGGGTCGCTTAGCTTAGTCACACAGCTACCTCATTGCGCCTCTTTTTTTCTTTGCATCATGTGCTGTTTGGGGACTATTTTTATGAAGTGCCATCCTGCCTGACACTGCAGTGCCACTCCTAGATGGGCCAAGTGTTTGTGTTGGCCACTTGTGTCGCTTAGCTTAGCCATCCAGCGACCTTTGTGCACCTCTTTTTTTCTTTGCATCATGTGCTGTTTGGGGACTATTTTTTTGAAGTGCCATCCTGCCTGACACTGCAGTGCCACTCCTAGATGGGCCAGGTGTTTGTGTCGGCCACTTGTGTCGTTTAGCTTAGCCATCCAGCGACCTTGGTGCACCTCTTTTTTTCTTTGCATCATGTGCTGTTTGGGGACTATTTTTTTGAAGTGCCATCCTGCCTGACACTGCAGTGCCACTCCTAGATGGGCCAGGTGTTTGTGTCGGCCACTTGTGTCGCTTAGCTTAGCCATCCAGCGACCTTGGTGCACCTCTTTTTTTCTTTGCATCATGTGCTGTTTGGGGACTATTTTTTTGAAGGGCCATCCTGCCTGACACTGCAGTGCCACTCCTAGATGGGCCAGGTGTTTGTGTCGGCCACCTGTGTCGCTTAGCTTAGCCATCCAGCGACCTTGGTGCACCTCTTTTTTTCTTTGCATCATGTGCTGTTTAGGGACTATTTTTTTGAAGTGTCATCCTGTCTGACACTGCAGTGCCACTCCTAGATGGGCCAGGTGTTTGTGTCGGCCACTTGGGTCGCTTAGCTTAGTCATCCAGCTACCTCATTGCACCTCTTTTTTTCTTTGCATCATGTGCTGTTTGGGGACTATTTTTTTGAAGTGCCATCCTGTCTGACACTGCAGTGCCACTCCTAGATGGGCCAGGTGTTTGTGTCGGCCACTTGTGTCGCTTAGCTTAGCCATCCAGCGACCTTGGTGCACCTCTTTTTTTCTTTGCATCATGTGCTGTTTGGGGACTATTTTTTTGAAGTGCCATCCTGCCTGACACTGCAGTGCCACTCCTAGATGGGCCAGTTGTTTGTGTTGGCCACTTGTGTCGCTTAGCTTAGCCATCCAGCGACCTTGGTGCACCTCTTTTTTTCTTTGCATCATGTGCTGTTTAGGGACTATTTTTTTGAAGTGTCATCCTGTCTGACACTGCAGTGCCACTCCTAGATGGGCCAGGTGTTTGTGTCGGCCACTTGGGTCGCTTAGCTTAGTCATCCAGCTACCTCATTGCGCCTCTTTTTTTCTTTGCATCATGTGCTGTTTGGGGACTATTTTTTTGAAGTGCCATCCTGCCTGACACTGCAGTGCCACTCCTAGATGGGCCAGGTGTTTGTGTCGGCCACTTGTGTCGCTTAGCTTAGCCATCCAGCGACCTTGGTGCACCTCTTTTTTTCTTTGCATCATGTGCTGTTTGGGGACTATTTTTTTGAAGTGCCATCCTGTCTGACACTGCAGTGCCACTCCTAGATGGGCCAGGTGTTTGTGTCGGCCACTTGGGTCGCTTAGCTTAGTCACACAGCTACCTCATTGCGCCTCTTTTTTTCTTTGCATCATGTGCTGTTTGGGGACTATTTTTTTGAAGTGCCATCCTGCCTGACACTGCAGTGCCACTCCTAGATGGGCCAGGTGTTTGTGTCGACCACTTGTGTCGTTTAGCTTAGCCATCCAGCGACCTTGGTGCACCTCTTTTTTTCTTTGCATCATGTGCTGTTTGGGGACTATTTTTTTGAAGTGCCATCCTGCCTGACACTGCAGTGCCACTCCTAGATGGGCCAGGTGTTTGTGTCGACCACTTGTGTCGTTTAGCTTAGCCATCCAGCGACCTTGGTGCACCTCTTTTTTTCTTTGCAGCATGTGCTTTTTGGGGACTATTTTTTTGAAGTGCCATCCTGCCTGACACTGCAGTGCCACTCCTAGATGGGCCAGGTGTTTGTGCCGGCCACTTGTGTTGCTTAGCTTAGCCATCCAGCGACCTTGGTGCACCTCTTTTTTTCTTTGCATCATGTGCTGTTTGGGGACTATTTTTTTGAAGTGCCATCCTGCCTGACACTGCAGTGCCACTCCTAGATGGGCCAGGTGTTTGTGTCGGCCACTTGTGTCGCTTAGCTTAGCCATCCAGCGACCTTGGTGCACCTCTTTTTTTCTTTGCATCATGTGCTGTTTGGGGACTATTTTTTTGAAGTGCCATCCTGCCTGACACTGCAGTGCCACTCCTAGATGGGCCAGGTGTTTGTGTCGGCCACTTGTGTCGCTTAGCTTAGCCATCCAGCGACCTTGGTGCACCTCTTTTTTTCTTTGCATCATGTGCTGTTTGGGGACTATTTTTTTGAAGTGCCATCCTGTCTGACACTGCAGTGCCACTCCTAGATGGGCCAGGTGTTTGTGTCAGCCACTTGTGTCGCTTAGCTTAGCCATCCAGCGACCTTGGTGCGTCTCTCTTTTTTCTTTGCATCATGTGCTGTTTGGGGACTATTTTTTTGAAGTGCCATCCTGTCTGACACTGCAGTGCCACTCCTAGATGGGCCAGGTGTTTGTGTCGGCCACTTGGGTCGCTTAGCTTAGTCACACAGCTACCTCATTGCGCCTCTTTTTTTCTTTGCATCATGTGCTGTTTGGGGACTATTTTTTTGAAGTGCCATCCTGCCTGACACTGCAGTGCCACTCCTAGATGGGCCAAGTGTTTGTGTCGGCCACTTGTGTCGCTTAGCTTAGCCATCCAGCGACCTTTGTGCACCTCTTTTTTTCTTTGCATCATGTGCTGTTTGGGGACTATTTTTTTGAAGTGCCATCCTGCCTGACACTGCAGTGCCACTCCTAGATGGGCCAGGTGTTTGTGTCGGCCACTTGTGTCGCTTAGCTTAGCCATCCAGCGACTTTGGTGCACCTCTTTTTTTCTTTGCATCATGTGCTGTTTAGGGACTATTTTTTTGAAGTGTTATCCTGTCTGACACTGCAGTGCCACTCCTAGATGGGCCAGGTGTTTGTGTCGGCCACTTGGGTCGCTTAGCTTAGTCATCCAGCTACCTCATTGCGCCTCTTTTTTTCTTTGCATCATGTGCTGTTTGGGGACTATTTTTTTGAAGTGCCATCCTGCCTGACACTGCAGTGCCACTCCTAGATAGGCCAGGTGTTTGTGTCGGCCACTTGTGTCACTTAGCTTAGCCATCCAGCGACCTTGGTGCACCTCTTTTTTTCTTTGCATCATGTGCTGTTTGGGGACTATTTTTTGAAGTGCCATCCTGTCTGACACTGCAGTGCCACTCCTAGATGGGCCAGGTGTTTGTGTCGGCCACTTTGGTCGCTTAGCTTAGTCATCCAGTGACCTCGGTGCAAATTTTAGGACTAAAAATAATATTGTGAGGTGCGAGGTGTTCAGAATAGACTGAAAATGAGTGGAAATTATGGTTATTGAGGTTAATAATACTATGGGATCAAAATGACCCCCAAATTCTATGATTTAAGCTGTTTTTGAGGGGGTTTTGTAAAAAAACACCTGAATCCAAAACACACCCGAATCCGACAAAAAATTTTCAGGGAGGTTTTGCCAAAACGCGTCCGAATCCAAAACACGGCCGCGGAACCGAATCTAAAACCAAAACACAAAACCCGAAAAATTTCCGGTGCACATCACTAATTCAAATGGGATCATCAGTGCCACTTCCCTGCATTAGTTAAAATGCACATTGATCCCTATGGCCACATGCATTTTTAAATAAGGATTCTCATGGAACCACTTGTAAGACACAATACATGAGCAAGCCCTGAAAAATCTCAGGGTCTGTTCATCAATAAATAGATCCTACTAACAGCTTTGGGGCTCATTTACATTTGGATGTAAGTCATTTTTATGACACGCCTCTCAGATGTAGCAGTACACGTCCGCACTGATAGGTGATACTTTCACATCTCCCTTAAATGCTTTTTTAAATGTAAGCAAGTATGGCCCACACATTGCACATCCTGTACCAATATAATTATACTTATCATTCCATCAGTCTAGTGCTGACTGCAGAAAATCACATTTAAAATGGCCTGCCATGGCCATTTTCCCAACAATTTGCTCCTGCTTAGTAAAGATGTTCCTAGGAACAAGACGCGGGCACCATGTTCCTGGAAACCTGCGCATGCGCAGTAGACTTTGGCACAGAGGAGGGGGCCCACACAGAGCCTGCACATGGGCCCCTTCCTTTCTGAAACCTCCCCTGGAGGTGGGTAAACATTAGTGCATTACAAGTCTATAACAGAAAGTCACACAACCTGTCCCCTCAAAAACACTAATATTTCATAGATGTTTGTAAGCTCTAATCTAAGTCATAACAGCATTGTTGTCATATCAATATGTAAAGAGAAATCAGTATACAAGGATTTCTTACTAGTAAGAAACTGTCATGATCCAGCAATAAATTAAGTTTTCTGCATTAAAGGACATTCTACATTTACACCCTAAGCAGCCACCATGGAGATTCCATCCTCAGATGTAGTTCAATGGACAATTACTCTTCTGGGGTTAGTAGACCCCCCAGTTTCCATAAGTGCCCACTGTGGCACTTCCCCCTTGTCACTATACATATGTATAATAACCACACCATGTCCGTACTAAAGGACTTTGTGGGGCATTACCCACCTTCAACCCCCAGTGCCAAAAGATCACTCTCCAAAGTTGCATTACCCACCCCACCTGTGGCATTACCCCTCCCCCATTAATCAGAGAGACTATGTAAGGGAGACTGATGATCAGTCTCCACTGCTGCAGCTGATCTCTGCACTTGCAGAGATCACCATAATAATCCTCGTAGATTGCAAATTCAGCAGTGATGTCAGCGGTTGTGGCCATTACATCACTGCCACAACAGCAGGAGGAAATCCATTCTGCATGGGTGCAGAACAAATTCCTTCATTAATAGCTAGGGCAGACCATGTCAGTGAAAGTCTAGCTGGCTGTGGCCGCATCAAATGTCACCATGCAGGTGACTGGTTAAATAGAGGTTTCCTCTAGAGCTACCTTGCTGGCAGGATCGGACTGGCCCACAGAGGTACAGGGGAAACCCTCGGTGCGCCCCAGGCCACCACCTCCTCTAGGGATAAGGTTGCAGACTGTGCACTTGAATTAAACATTATACATATGCAGGGCCGGAGCTTCCACTAGGCAGCTTTAGGCAGCTGCCTAGGGGCGCCAGGACCTGAGGGGGCGGCCTGCTACAGCTGCCTAAAAAAGGTAGCATAGTCCTACCTTTCACAGCCACTGCAATCCCCCAGAATGCGTATCTTACAGTAGCTGTGACTGCTAAGCTCCCGTATTGCAGCCTCCAGCGCCACCTTCAGGCACAGGCAGTAACTTTGACAGCTCCTGGAGTCATGGCTGGGGGTGACATGTGGCGCTGCTCTTCATTCCAGGCTCTTTCACAGACTACTCAGTTCCAACACTGCACTGCAGCCTGCAGGTAAGGTGGCTGCACAGTGCATTCTCTGCATTGATTAAGAAAGTGGGCGAGAGCAGCAGTGTGGGGAGGGGAGAGATGAGGAGCAGGCATGCACACAGTCTGGGGGGGGGGTGAGCAGCAGCATGCACGTAGATTTTGGGGGGGATAGAACAGCAGACATTTAACAGAGTAGGGGGGAGGGGGTGAGAGCAGCATGCCTTTCATCTGAAGGGTGGGTAAAGGGAAGGGGCAGAAGGCAGAAGTTTTGCCTAGGGTGCCGAGATACCTTGCACCGGCCCTGTACATATGTTACATATATATGAAGGGGCCCAGACCATGCACTCTCTAATGGTTAGGCAAACTAATGTGGTGGCTGGCCTAAACCCCTCTGGAAACTGTCCACACACCTAAACATGGACCCCTATCACTGAATTCCCTGGTGGGCCCTTTATGCCCCAGTCAGACACTGCTTGCTGGGTTATGGTTTACTGGGGTGGTATTCAGTATGCTGGCTGTTGGGATCCCGGCGCTGGAATTCCGACACCTGGCATACCGACAACTATTCTCCCTCTTGGTGGTCCACAACCCCCCTGGAGGGAGAATAAATACCGTCGCACCACTGTGCCCACAGCGTGGCGAGCCAGCAAGGGGCTCATTTGCACTCACCCAGCTGCCAGTATGCTGGCCGCAGGCATACTATACTACACTCGTTTACTGTCATTTTGATGTTCACTACCTAGCAACATCACTTCAGTAAAATCTGTCTGTATGTTCCTAAGTTTATATATGAACCAGCTACTTGACCTTCTCTGAACATCTGCAGTGTTTGTCTTCATTTAATACATCTGAAACATGGTGTCAGAAGTTCCTGAGCCCACAAATTCCAGCCATCTTGGAGGTGATGCATGCTACAGACAAGCAAGAGATACATTGTACTGGCCTAACATGCAAAGTGAGATTAAGAACTATGTTGGTAACTGCTCGGCATGCAATGAATATGCTCATGCACAACAGAAAGAACCTATGATGTCACATGAGATACCAGTGCGTCCATGGCAGATTGTGAGCATGGATTTATTTACTTATGCAGGCAAAGACTTTCTGTTAATAGTGGACCATTATTCTGATTTTTGGGAAATTGAGCTTCTCCCAGACTTATCATCTGAGACTACAATAAAGCACTGCAAGGCACAATTTGCACGTTATGGCGAGCCTGAAAGAGTGATCTCTGACAATGGACCACAGTTTGCATGTGAACAATTTAGACGATTTGCCTCTGAATGGGAGTTTGAGCATGTTACTTCATCCCCACGTTATCCAAAATCGAATGGTAAAGCTGAGTCTGCAGTTAAGATAGTAAAGAATTTGTGCAAAAAAGCTAGCAGTGATAATACAGACCAATGGAAGGCCATATTACATTGGAGAAATACACCCACCGAGGGCATTGGGACTAGTCCTGCACAGCGTCTGATGTCAAGGAGACTTAAGACATCTTTACCAGTTGCCAGCACTTTGCTCTATCCGTGTGTAGTCCAAGGTGTGCCTAAATTGCTACAGCAGAGGAAGCAGATTTCTAAGCTGGGGTATGATAAATCTTCTAAGGAGTTGCCTGAACTTGCTATTGGTGAGCCAATTCGCATGAAGCCCCTTCCTGGAGATCGCACAGGCCGTTGGAGACTTGGTACCTGTGTGCGCAAGGTTGCACCACGCTCATATCTTGTGGATGTGGAAGGTAATTTGTACAGACGCAATCGTGTGGATTTGCGAGTAGCTGAAGGGACAATACTACATGAGAATGTTGGGCATTCCGTTCCTGGCTTGATTATGGAGCCGGTTGCGCCAATGGTGAATCAGGAATTTGAAAGGCCACAGATTGTTATACCTGAATTTGGAGAAAATGAGAACATGGAACATGCAGACATTCCAGATGGCAGTCCATCATTATCACCCGCTAGAGTTATACAGACTCCTGCCCAACGAACTTCATCTCCGACTCAACTTCCTGTTTTTACTCGTAGTGGCCGTCATTCACGGCCACCTGACAGACTTGATTTATAGTTTCAAAATAAACAAAGTAATGGAGGACATTGTTAGCATTGTTAGTTATGTTATATCTGCAGCATAAAAAAAAAAAAAAAAAAAAGGAAGATGTTTGTGTAATGTTAATCTAACCTAGTGTTGCCATGTGAGTTATATAGATGTAGCTGCTTGTGATGGGGGTGTGACTTCCTGTCCAGGCTGGCTTGTTCAACATGACTACTTGGAACTAGCATGCAGTGTTTGTCTTCATTTAATACATCTGAAACAACATCCTGGATCTCTGGACTCTGTACCTGGCAAGTTTTATGCAACTCAGGCATACCTCCCAACATGACCCTCTCCAGGAGGGACACACTACACTGCTCCTGGACTTCCCTATTAATTTATGATTGCCAGCACTTGTCCACCTTTCTTATCCATTAACCTGTTCAAAACTTGTCCACCTTTCTTATCCATTAACCTGTTCAAAACAGGTGCCAGCAATCATACATTGAGAAAAAAGTCCAGAAGCAGAGCATTGTGTCCCTCCTGGAGAGGGTCATGTTGGGAGGTATGCAACTGTCATTTCTGCATAATGATCTGCTAGCAGTATCTGGACTATCTTGGATCTGATACGGCTACTCAGTTATCTGTTTACAATCTCTTTATATAACCTGTACTGCATAGAAGCTGTTAGTATTGCACAATTTACTGTTGGCAATAATCTTGAACATTCTGGATTGCCTTGAACCTGTTATTACTGCTGTCCTGCTGGCAATAGCACTGCATAAAGTGAACTGTTTTGAACCTGTAATACTGCAGTTATCTGCTAGCAATATCATTGTACAGTATATTTTGGACTGCTTACAGCTTGTTACTATAGTGTATTATGAATTATCTAGTACCTTGTCTGAGCTCCAGGCTTAAGGTGGATACACACTAGGCGATATGTCGGTGAGTGACAATGCCTAGTGTGCCCCCTTCCGACCCGGGGCGGCCCAACGTGGGCATACACAGTGCAATATCGCTAGCGATATTGCACAATGACGTCATGATGCGACCAGGCCATCCATGGAGCTTTGGACAATGAGTCCAAATTGAGGTGCCTGGCCAGGTGACAGTGAGCCTCGTTGACAAGGCACAGGGCGGTGCATCGGTCATCGTTTACTGCGTAGACACTGGGCAATATGGTAAATGATATTTCTCAGGAAGGGTCCAAATGAGCAACGTCGTTTACTATATATCGACTAGTGTGTATGGGTCTTTACACTAGTGATGTGCACCGGACATTTTTCGGGTTTTGTGTTTTGGTTTTGGATTCGGTTCCGCGGCCGTGTTTTGGATTCGGACGCGTTTTGGCAAAACCTCCCTGAAATTTTTTTGTCGGATTCGGGTGTGTTTTCGATTCGGGTGTTTTTTACAAAAACCCCTCAAAAACAGCTTAAATCATAGAATTTGGGGGTAATTTTGAACCCGTAGTATTATTAACCTCAATAACCATAATTTCCACTCATTTTCAGTCTATTCTGAACACCTCACACATCACAATATTAATTTTAATCCTAAAATTTGCACCGAGGTCGCTGGATGACTAAGCTAAGCGACCCAAGTGGCCGACACAAACACCTGGCCCATCTAGGAGTGGCACTGCAGTGTCAGACAGGATGGCACTTCAAAAAAATAGTCCCCAAACAGCACATGATGCAAAGAAAAAAAGAGGCGCAATGAGGTAGCTGGATGACTAAGCTAAGCGACCCAAGTGGCCGACACAAACACCTGGCCCATTTAGGAGTGGCACTGCAGTGTCAGACAGGATGGCACTTCAAAAAAAGAGTCCCCAAACAGCACATGATGCAAAGAAAAAAAGAGGTGCAATGAGGTAGCTGTGTGACTAAGCTAAGCGACACAAGTGGCCGACACAAACACCTGGCCCATCTAGGAGTGGCACTGCAGTGTCAGACAGGATGGCACTTCAAAAAAATAGTCCCCAAACAGCACATGATGCAAAGAAAAGAAGAGGCGCAATGAGGTAGCTGTGTGACTAAGCTAAGCGACCCAAGTGGCCGACACAAACACCTGGCCCATCTAGGAGTGGCACTGCAGTGTCAGACAGGATGGCACTTCAAAAAAATAGTCCCCAAACAGCACATGATGCAAAGAAAAAAAGAGGCGCAATGAGGTAGCTGTGTGACTAAGCTAAGCGACCCAAGTGGCCGACACAAACACCTGGCACATCTAGGAGTGGCACTGCAGTTTTCTAGCGAGAGGATGAGTGCTTCCATCCTCATGTGAAGCTGAACCACTAGCCATGAACATAGGCCAGGGCATCAGCCGTTCCTTGCCACTCCGTGTCGTAAATGGCATATTGGCAAGTTTACGCTTCTCCTCAGACGCTTTTAATTTAGATTTTTGGGTCATTTTACTGAACTTTAGTGTTTTGGATTTTACATGCTCTCTACTATGACATTGGGCATCGGCCTTGGCAGACGACGTTGATGGCATTTCATCGTCTCGACCATGACTAATGGCAGCAGCTTCAGCACGAGGTGGAAGTGGATCTTGATCTTTCCCTATTTTACCCTCCACATTTTTGTTCTCCATTTTTTAATGTGTGGAATTATATGCCAGTATCAATAGCAATGGCCTGCTACTATATATACTGTGCAAATCTGAAATGCACCACAGGTATGGATGGATAGTATACTTGACGACACAGAGGTAGGTAGAGCAGTGGCCTACTGTACCGTACTGCTATATATTATATACTGGTGGTCAGCAAACTGTGCAAAACTGAAATGCACCACAGGTATGGATGGATAGTATACTTGACGACACAGAGGTAGGTAGAGCAGTGGCCTACTGTACCGTACTGCTATATATTATATACTGGTGGTCAGCAAACTGTGCAAAACTGAAATGCACCACAGGTATGGATGGATAGTATACTTGACGACACAGAGGTAGGTAGAGCAGTGGCCTTCTGTACCGTACTCCTATATATTATATACTGGTGGTCAGCAAAATTATGCACTGTACTCCTACTATATACTACAATGCAGCACAGATATGGAGCGTTTTTCAGGCAGAGAACGTATAATACTGGTGGTCACTGGTCAGCAAAACTCTGCACTGTACTCCTCCTATATAATACTGCTGGTCCCCAGTCCCCACAATAAAGCAGTGTGAGCACAGATATATGCAGCACACTGAGCACAGATATGGAGCGTTTTTCAGGCAGAGAACGTATAATACTGGTGGTCACTGGTCAGCAAAACTCTGCACTGTACTCCTCCTATATAATACTGCTGGTCCCCAGTCCCCACAATAAAGCAGTGTGAGCACAGATATATGCAGCACACTGAGCACAGATATGGAGCGTTTTTCAGGCAGAGAACGTATAATATTGGTGGTCACTGGTCAGCAAAACTCTGCACTGTGCTCCTCCTATATAATACTGCTGGTCCCCAGTCCCCACAATAAAGCAGTGTGAGCACAGATATATGCAGCACACTGAGCACAGATATGAAGCGTTTTTCAGGCAGATAACATATAATACTGGTGGTCACTGGTCAGCAAAACTCTGCACTGTGCTCCTCCTATATAATACTGCTGGTCCCCAGTCCCCACAAAAAAGCAGTGTGAGCACAGATATATGCAGCACACTGAGCACAGATATGGAGCGTTTTTCAGGCAGAGAACGTATAATACTGGTGGTCACTGGTCAGCAAAACTCTGCACTGTACTCCTCCTATAATACTGCTGGTCCCCAGAATAAAGATATTTGCAGCCCCCTGAAAGTTCTGAAACAAAGTGAGAGGACGCCAACCACGTCCTCTCACTATCATTTCCAATGCACGAGTGAAAAATGGCGGCGATGCGCGGCTGCTTATATAGAATCCGAATCTCGCGAGAATCCGACAGCGGGATGATGACGTTCGGGCGCACTCGGGTTAACCGAGCAAGGCGGGAAGATTCGAATCTGCCTCGGACCCGTGTAAAATGGGTGAAGTTCGGGGGGGTTCGGATTCCGAGGAACCGAACCCGCTCATCACTACTTTACACCTGTGATAGTGTGACAGAAAGGGAGAATGGAGGAAATGTTCTCCTGCCACGAAATATGATTTTAGTTCAAAAGTTGCAGAGAATAAGGTAGGAAAATTCTCTGCAGCTAACCCTGTGAAATATTAATTATGTGTATTAAATCTTGACAAAATAGAAAACTATCTAGAGCCCAATAGTACTAAAATCAAGAAAACCTACAGATTGTAATATCTAATAAGGTTACTCATGAGTATCAAACAATCAGGCGTTAACATTGTATACAGCTAATAAACAAATAACCAGTATTATAGGAACTATCCAAGTAAAAACAATGGCCCTCATTCCGAGTTGTTCGCTCGCAAGCTGCTTTTAGCAGCTTTACACACGCGAAGCCGCCGCCTACTGGGAGTGAATCTTAGCATAGTAAAATTGCGAACGAAAGATTCTCAAAATTGCGACTACACACCTCTTAGCAGTTTCTGAGTAACTTCAACCTTACTCGGCATCTGCGATCAGTTCAGTGCTTGTCGTTCCTGGTTTGACGTCACAAACACACCCAGCGTTCGCCCAGACACTCCTCCGTTTCTCCAGCCACTCCCGCGTTTTTCCCAGAAACGGTAGCGTTTTTTCCCACACGCCCATAAAACGGCCAGTTTCCACCGAGAAACACCCACTTCCTGTCAATCACACTCCGATCGCCTGAACGAAGAAAAAGCCGTGAGTAAAATACCTAACTGTATAGCAAATTTACTTGGCGCAGTCGCAGTGCGAACATTGCGCATGCGCACTAAGCGGAAAAACGCTGCGATGCGAAAAAAATTAGCGAGCGAACAACTCGGAATGACCCCCCATGTTCAAAATAGTGCATAATAAATGTTCAATTGTGTAGGAAAATCTACATAAAAAGGACAGCATGCTCCTTATTGGAATCAACACCAAATCCTAAATCTGAAAAACATGAAGGACAAGAGCGCCTCCTAGTGCAATAGTGTATAGTAATCAGCAATAGTGAAAAAAATTGCTAAAGTGAACCAGTCCAAATAACTAATAATTTTTTTTCTTATCTGAATTCCTGAAAGATTCCACAAGAAGTCCCCATGACAGGAATGTAAGTCTATTATTTATGGCTCCATAAAAAAAACAAAAACAAAAAAAAACAGTACATAGTGTGATTCTATTTAAAAAGGCATTAAAAAAATAAATGTAAAAAAAAGCAAAAAAATGTATAATGCTTATACAATTTTAGATGAGATGTTTGGGTTTATATGAAATGAAGACTGCCAACCAGCATGTAATCAACGTGTTTTATCACAAATAAACCTGTGTCCTATAACTCTGACTTCCGCAATGGTAATTATTACATAGCATACTTGCCTACGCTCCAGGAAGTTGCGGGAGGCTCCCTTTTTTTGGGTAGCCCCCCCACACCCTCGGAAGAGTAGGCAAGTCTCCTGCATCCTGTTCACATCGAAGTGATGCTGGCAGGATGCAGAGATACTCTCCTGAGTTCGCGGGTCCGTGGAGTGGGGAAGGGGTTAAAATGGCGTTAATCACGTCATTATAGCCCCGCCCCCTTTCTGCAGACCCGCAAATAGCTGCATTTTCTGGATGTGGAGGTGGGGCTTTATGATGTCACAGCCCGCCCGCGCCCCCTGAAGTCTCCTGCAGCGTCTCCTCTCCATGCTTCTCCCGGAGAGGAGACATACAAAGTAGGTAAATATGTTACATGCTGATTGGGACAATGTTAGACTCTCTGCACTGGCCAAATTCAGTGTGCAGAATATGTGGACAAACGTTTGTGTTTGCAGGTTGGGTCATGTGTATCTGGATGGCCAGATTAAAACCTTTGACCAATTTAAACTGGAATAGACATACCCAATTCTGCTTTCTATCACTGCTTGCAATTGGTACATGTTTCAGATTCCCAGTTGCAGTCTCTCCTCCACTGCTATGTACATCACCTGTTCAAACTAGGTTTGCCAGGGTTAACTACTTCAGACTCGTCTCTAATTTATATTCTACTCTTAATCCTCTGGCATCTCCTTGGTATTTATTACCTTTTAGGACTAGGTGGGAGATGTATTTGGAGACCCTGTTGTAATAAAAATAGGCTTAGATGCTGGTTAGAATTAGAGATGCTCTTAGGCCCGCACACCTCCAGCCCCACAGTGTACCAGCCGGAAGCCTTGTTACACGGCCGCCCGCACACCTACCTCCGCCGACGAGGCCCTCGCTGGTGGGACGCACTGCCGCTGGCTCCCCGGATGGAGAGCCGCGGCTCACAGCGGGATCTTGTGGCGGAGGGTGGTGACGTCACGGACGGGGCCCCCGACCAGTGCACAGCACACAGCCCTTCCTCCGGCACCTGCCTCTGCCCGGATCTCCTGCCCTCTGCCTCCAATTTATGTTGCACTGCAGCCGGGCTCCCTGTGCTGCACACGGCTGCAGCAGCTGCCCCCGGCCAGGATCCCCACAGCCATCCTGAACACCACAGTGAGGGCGGGATGTACTATCAATGATCGTGGGTCATCGCAATGATGCTAATCGCATATATACTAACATATGCGATTAGTATCTCAAAGTGATGCCATGGGTGTCCTGCGATCAGTGATGGTCGGCAGGAGAGGGTTTGAGGCGGCTTCCCTCACCTCCCAGCCCTGGAAGTTGACGTGCAGGGAGTCCCCGTGATCCTCCTTCTCCCCCCTGCAGCCGGAAGGAGACAAGGCTGTGCTGCGGGGGAGAAGGAAGAGGGGGGCCGGGGGGAGATACGTCGTCGTGAGCGGCGCAGGTCAGCGGCGGGATGCGGCAGCGGCAAGAAGCCTATAGGCTTCTATAGGGTATCGCCATCAAAACCCGGAGTGGGGTCTTAGTACATATGAAAATGTGGTAAAACCCCCAAAAACGGGGTTTTTATTGCATTTTCCCTTTAGTACATCCTGCCCCGAGTGCTTTCCTTACCCCACTATGGCAGGTACCGCGCTGGTCGCTGCCTGCTTGGCTGGGACACTGTATTGGAGGATGAGGGCTGCTATACCCTCCCTCCTATCCATTAGTACTCCTCTGGAAAGGCTACACTGCTGGGCTGCCTGTGCTGGGCAACACCCTCCCTGCAGTGCTACAGCTCCACAGCTCTGCCATGGTGTGATCTGTGACTCCTCTCCTCCCCTCACATCACCTGTCCTGCATGATCTCAATTGAACAGCTTCTTGTAGACAACTCACTATAGTGTATCTTATCTTACTATACTGCCCTACCTCACCATGGAGAAATATGTGGCTAAAACGCCCAAGAATACTAAAAATTCTCAGACCCAGAAACAGAAAGAGAAGTTTCCTGCAGTCACTTCATCTCCTCTCTGATCCTACCCCTCCAGGGACGACTCTTTGGACTCCTCTGATCCGACCCCCGATTATCTCCACTACTTGACGCCAAACTAGCGCCTCTTACCGAGGCCGTGACCTCGGCAACCGCGCTTTTGAAACAGCACACCTCTCGTTTAACAGAATCCGAAGATAGGATCTCAGCTTTGGAGGATGAATTAACGGAGGCGAAAACTCTGTTACATACACAGGGCACTAATATGTTGGTGTTTCAAGACAAACTAGAGGAACTTGAAAATCGGAATCGCTGGAATAATCTGCGCCTTATCGGCCTGCCAGAATTGGTGAGACCCAAAGAATTGCTTTATATTGTGCCCTCCTGGTTACTTGAAGCTTTAGGGCTACCGTCATCAGCCAGACCACGCCAAGTAGAGAGGGCGCACCGTATCGGCCCAGACTGGTGCGATAAACAACCACAACGCCCAGTCATATTCCGTCTGTTGAATTACCTTGACAAGATCTCAATTTTGGACGCATACCGGAAGCTGAAAGACCTCAAGTACGAGGACACTAGACTCTTATTATTATTCCAGGACTTTTCCTTCCAAGTCCACCAAACGTCGAGAATTCTTTCCGGTATGCACAGAACTGTTCTCCAAGGGCATTCGCTTTGCGCTTTTGTATCCCGCTAAACTCCGGGTGCACTACAATGGTAACTGTTCTCCAAGGGCATTCACTTTGCGCTTTTGTATCCCGCTAAACTCCGGGTGCACTACAATGGTAACACCGTCTTTATTGATACTCCGTAAGCTGCAAGAACTTCTTAACCTCAGTGGACTGTTTCACCGCAGTTCTCCGATATCTGAGTTTGATAACTATCACTGTTCTGATACGCTGTTGAAATATGTTCTTCCTTAGTTTTATGATGTCAGGGAGGTCCTGCATTTACTGCAGCAGTCCACATTCCCTTGGTCTATTCGGCAGAGTTCGGGCCTAGCGCTCCTTTTTCTCTTTCTCCATGCCTTTTCATCTTCTCCTTTCTTTTTTCTCCTATCTTATCTTGCAGTTATTAATGGTTATGATTGGCCTCTCGGGCCTCCACACTGGGTTCCTAAAAATTTGGAAACGATTGACAAGTTATATTTGTTGAAATTCTTATGTTCCCCTTCACACATTTCACTTTTTGATGTTTATTACATATTTGTTCAAGGTATGTTATCTACATGTCCCCGTTGGCCCACTTGCTGGGATGGGCCAATGTCCACTGTGATCTCACCTCACTGTTTTGCATTCCCCAGTAAAGGTATAGGATAATACCATGTCATCCTTCTTAGCTACTGATCCCCCTCACTCTAAGACCTCTTTTAAATGTGTCTCCTGGAACGTAGAAGGGCTCAATACCCCTATCAAACGTAAAAAAGTACTGAGTCACTTGAAAAATATCACTGACCTGGTTTGGGAGTATTGTGGACTCGGGGTTTCTTCCGGTGACCGGGAAGAGGAACCGCAACTGGACCGCAGCAGAGATGGCCGAATATAGGTTTTCCTCATGCAGGACTTGGTCGGCAGACAGGAGGCACGTGTGGATGCTGGAGGTCTCCTGAAAGATAGAACTTGAAAAGGTGCTGAGGAATAAATAAAAAGTACCGGATGCTGGAGGCACCAACTACGCTTGTGAGCACTGGGTGCTTGGAGGCACTGAGGTGCTTGGAGGCACTGAGGTGCTTGTAGGCGCAGAAGTGCTTGGAGACACTGAGGTGCTTGGAGGCACGGAGGTGCTTGGAGGCGCTGGAGTGCTCGGAGGCTCAGAAGTGCTTGGAGGCACGGAGGTGCTTGGCGGCACGGAGGCGCTTGGAGACACGGAGGCGCTTGGAGACACGGAGGTGCTTGGAGGCACGGAGGCGCTTGGAGACACGGAGGTGCTTGGAGGCACGGAGGTGCTTGGAGGCGCTGAAGTGCTCGAAGGCACAGAGGTGCTTGGAGGCACGGAGGTGCTTGGAGGCGCTGAAGTGCTCGGAGGCACAGAGGTGCTCGGAGGCACGGAGGTGCTTGGAGGCACGGAGGTGCTTGGAGGCATGGAAATTTGTCTGAAAGGGTTGGAAGCCACAGGGATACGGGAGCTCTGGAGATCACAACTTCAATAGCAGTAAAGACAATACTCAGGCGCCGGAACTCTGCCCGGCGTCTGAATTTGAACTTCCCGCCAGCGTCTGATTGGGGAAGCGCTTGATGACGTCACCCGCACCCTCAGTGACGTCCACACTACGTGCGCCGTACGGAGCACCGGGAGCCGGAGACCGCCAGTGAGGACGGCCACCCGGAGACCCAGCGCCCCCGGAGAGGCAAGTACGGCGGCCGCGGCATGACAAAAAAATTCTACCAGATATTGTTTTTCTCCAGGAGACACACTGGAGGGCCTCCGATCCTAATACATTGCGTGACACTGGGTCCAAGGTTTTCACTCTGCCTCTTATAGTAAATCCCGTGGGGTTCTGATACTGTTTAGTAAATCGGTCCACTACATCATTCGTGATGAATGGAGTAACCCGGAAGCAGTTTTCTCTTTTTGAAAGTAGATTTAGAGGGTGAATTATATACATTGGTTTGTCTATACGCCCCTACTGGCCCAAATGCACCCTTTTTTTCTGAGGTTTATTCCAAATTACAGGTATGGGACGAGGGATTTAGGATTCTGGGCGGGGATCTTAATGTAATTTTGGACCCAGGACTAGTTGTCTCGGGAGGGCCTCGCCACCTCAACACCAGATCGCCCCCACCCACAGTTTCCCTTCTTCTTGACTCTCTTGGCCTCATAGACTCCTGTCGATTTTTCCATCCCATTTCCCGTGAATACACCTTCTATTCCCACCCTCACAACTCCTTTTCCTGGTCCCGATGGTCTGTCGGCTACGTATTATAAATCCCTATCGTCACAAGTTTCTCCACTTCTTGCCCAACTATTTAATTCCATTCTCTCTAGTAACTCAGCCCCCCACAATTTAACGTTGCTAGAATCATTTTGCTTTTGAAACCAGATTCCACCCTTCCCTCCTCTTATAGACCGATTTCTTTACTTAACCAGGACTTTAAGATATTCACAAAACTTATTTCTACCTGACTCCAGCCCATACTCTCCAATTTAATTAATCCTGCCCAAACGGGGTACATGTGCAGGAGACACTCGGTCCGTAATATTCAGACACTTCTGGCGGCCATGACGGCTACGCACCAAGCCAATTTAGTGGATAACCTGGTAGTAAGTTGTGACGCCGACAAGGCGTTTGAACGGGTGTCCTGGGCTCATCTTTCCCGAATTTTCCAGATACAAGGCTTTGGTACCCCCTTCTTAAAAGTGTTTTCTACCCTCTACGATAACCCTAAAGCCTTCCTGTCAATTCTAACAATAACCGCTGCTTTGATTTAGCCAGAGGAACGAGGCAGGGCTGTCCTCTTTTCCCCTTACTGTTCAACCTTGCCATAGACCCCCTTTTTTAGACATTTTATTAAGGAACCTCTTTGGCGGTGGTTAATGATTGGGGAGGCGGAGGTAAAGTTTTCGGCTTTTGCCGATGACTTTCTCCTCTATTTCTCCAACCCTAAAACGGCTATCCCAAAGGTACTTACCCTATTGACAGGCTTTGAAACAGTCTCTGGATTTAAGATAAATTATCTTAAGACTGAGGCATTGGCGTTTTTCCCAGAGGGACAATGGGGATGGCGGAACTCCTTCCCATTCCGTTGGGCCCAGAACGACGGCCTCACATATTTAGGCATACAGATACCACGCCATCCGTCTCTTTTACATGACTGTAATTACCACCCGCTCCTTCAGAGAACCCTCCTGGATTTTTCCAAATGGGGCCACCTTCCTCTAACGTATATTGGTCGCTGCCATCTTTTTAAAATGATCAGTTTCCCTCGATTCCTCTATGTCCTTCAAACTCCACCTATTTATCCCTCTAAAAACTTATTGTCAAACTTGAATAAAGCACTCTCTAAATTTATATGGGCAAACAAACACCCTCAAATCTCTCTATTTAAAATCCAGCAAAAACTGGGAGTTCTTAACCTGCCATGTTTACGATCCTACGCCCTAGCAGCTAATTCAGAGGTTCCCAAACTGTGTGCCGTGGCTCCCTGGGGTGCCTCGGGACACTTGCAGGGGTGCCCTGGGTTGGTGGTCCAGGACCAATTCAAATTATTCATGGTCAATATAATAGGCAAAACCAGTGCTGGTGGCTGCCAGTCATAAAATATGTGGCCAAACAGCAGCAAATCTTGTCCCTCACCACACAACTGACCCTAAGGATGACATATAAACGTGATCTACTTAATGTAATATTACTTTGTAAATTTCTCAATAAGAAATATTTGGCCTAGGGGTGCCGTGAAAAAAATTCTGATATTCTAGGGAGCCGTGATTCAAAAAAGTTTGGGAACCACTGAGCTAATTACAAAATAGCCTCCGATTGGATCAGCGGCATTCAGACTTATTCCAATAGCCACCTAGATCAGGCTCTCGCACCAGGTTGGAATCTAGTTTCCCTGCTACATACCCCACCACAGGCTCTTTTACCATCAATTAAATCCAACTGCTTAATCTACTCTGCCTGTGTGCCCTGGCGCACATTGCACCCTAGACTACGTTTGTTACGCTACCAATCTAAATTTTTACCACTGTGGGGAAACCCCAACTTCTACCCCCACCTCACGTCCCCAATTTTTAAGGTATGGCATATACATGGCCTTTGTTATATATTCCAATTTTTGCAACCAGAATCAATTACTTTTTTAACACGTACACAACTTCAAGGGAATATCCCAACGTTACCAATACCTCTGTTTCCCTTCTGACAGGCCTGTAGTTACGCCACCTCAATTCTAGCCACTCTGGGAGATAGGGGTGTGTCCACTGACCTTGACAGTGTTATACGACTCAACCCAGGATCTCCACTCACTACCTCATACATCTATGACCAAGCACGCTTGGTACTGACCCTTGAGAGAGGTTCGGAGGACTATTGAAGTGGGTGGATGATTTCCCTGGTCTCACCATGAAGTCTCTGCTCTCTGCTTACCAAACTTTGAACAAACAACTGGTTTCCATATTATATGTTGAGATGAACCACAAAATTCTACATAGGGCATACTTCACGCCCAACCTTAAATTCTTGATAGGCAAGGCAGACACGTCGGCATGCTTTAAATGTGGAGACCTGGAGGCCGTTATTAAACACTGTCTTTGGTCATGCCCCTGGGTTCATTCCTTGTGGTCAGCCCATCAAACCTATGTTACTCATGACCTACATCTATCCTTCACTATTGATGACATATGGGCCTTTTGGGGTATAGTCTCTGCCGACTCGAGATCTAGCTTAACTAACGGTAACCTGAAATTACTTAATAAATTGTCCGCCTCAGCTGAAAAAATGATATTATCCCAGTGGATTTCTCTAGACCCAGTACCTATTACGCTTTTATATTCCCGGTTATCCTATCTATTCACAATGGATTGGTCTGAGGTTTCCCTACAGAAAGAAAAACGGACCGCAACCTTTTTTGACACCTGATTGCCCTATATCATCACACTGCCCCCAGACACCAAATCATTCCTGCGCCAAAGTTTTAGCCTCACCACTTGGTACAACATGACCGTATTGGATTCCGGCCACCCCTTTTAAGGACGATTGTTCTTCAATGTTTCTCGTGCATATCCTTCAGTATGTACTGTATTTCGTGATTTCTGTTTCCTTGATGTGTGAAATGTCTTCCTTTTTTATGTTTGTATTTTTCCTGTCAATAAAATTGTTTTGAAAAAAAAAAAAAAAATTAGAGATGCTACAGTTTGTCAGGTTTTAGCAAATTCATAATAAATTCTTCAAAGGGTGTGTCATGATCCATCACATTATCTGATCCCAAAATATGGTTTTACTCAAATTGTATGTTGTATCAATATATATTCTCTATGAAAAAAATTAGCATTTTTACTGTTTAACAAATTATAAGCCTGTAATTAACTCGAGGGGACATTTGGATTGTTAAAGGAAACATGCAAAAATAGGATTTTAATACCTACCAGTAAATCCTTTTCTCTTAGTCCGTAGAGGATGTTGGGGTCACATCAAGAAACATGGGGTATAGACGGGATCCGCAGGAGACATGGGCACTTTAAGACTTTGAATGGGTGTGAACTGGCTCCTCCCTCTATGCCACTCCTCCAGACTCCAGTTATAGGAACTGTGCCCAGGGAGACAGACATTTCGAGGAAAGGATTTAAATGTTAAACCACGGTGAGCATCTTACCAGCTCACACCTCAAGCATGCCGCAGAACATGGCATTCCACAGAATACAAGCCAACGGCATGAACAATTGCAGCACCTGGCTGACAAGAAACGTAACACAACATGTGTGTAACCACAAATAATCACTGCAGATATATTACGTACTGGGACGGGCGCCCAGCATCCTCTACGGACTAAGAGAAAAGGATTTACTGGTAGGTATTAAAATCCTATTTTCTCATACGTCCTAGAGGATGCTGGAGTCACATCAAGAACCATGGGGTTATACCAAAGCTCTAGAATGGGCGGGAGAGTGCGGACGACTCTGCAGTACCGAATGACCCAACGTGAGGTTAACCTTGGCCAAGGTATTAAACTGTATTACTTAGCCAAATTGTTAGCTAAAAGGCTGCTCAGCAAATTTGCAATGCAGAGACTCCCCGGTCAACCGCCCCGGACGAGCCCACCTTTCTAGTAGAATGGGCCTTCACCTATTTTGGTAACGGCAATCCTGCCGTGAGATGAGCATGCTGAATCGTACCACAGATCCAGCGCGCAACGGTCTGCTTGGAAGCAGGACACCCAATCTTGTTGGGAGCAAACAGGACAAACAGAGCCTGTGTTCCTAAACGGAGCCGTCCTGGCGACCTAAATTTTAAAAACTCTGACCACATGCAGAGACTTCGACTCAGCGAAGGCGTCAGTAGTCACAGGCACCACCATAGGTTGGTACATGTGGAAAGAAGAAAACCACCTCCGGTAGAAATTGCTGACGAGTTTCCAACTCTGCTTTATCTTCATGGAAGATCAAATAAGGTCTCTTGTGAGACCAGGCCGCTAACTCAGACACTCGCCTTGCGTATGTCAAGGCCAACATGACGAAATTCACTCCTCCTTACGTAAAGGTTCAAACCAATGTGATTGAAGGAACTGCAACACCCCATTAAGATTCCATGGTGCCACTGGGGCACAAATGGAGGTTGGATGTGCAACACGCCCTTCACGACAGTCTGAACTTCTGGAAGGGAGTCAAATTTATTCTAAAAGAAACCCGCTACGGCCGATTTTAATTGAGCCCAAGTTTAGGCCCCGCATCCACACCTGCTTGTAGAAAATGGAGAAAACGTCCTAGCTGAAAACTCTGCCGTAGGAGTCTTCTTGGATTCACACCAAGAAACTAATTTTCTCCAAATACGGTAGTAATGTTTAGACGTTACCCCTTTTTTATACCGAATAAGTGTGGAGAAC
Organism: Pseudophryne corroboree; assembly: GCF_028390025.1. Classification (NCBI taxonomy): domain Eukaryota; kingdom Metazoa; phylum Chordata; class Amphibia; order Anura; family Myobatrachidae; genus Pseudophryne; species Pseudophryne corroboree. The sequence goes on from NC_086444.1 coordinate 744,797,807, forward strand.
TAATTTCGTGAGAATACCCTTACGGACTAGGATTTGGCGGTCAATCGCCATGTCGTCATAGCCGCGGTAAGGCCTAATACACGCACGGCCCCTGCCGCAACAGGTCCTCGCGCTAAGGAAAAAGCCAGCTTCCCAGTTCAGTACATCTGGGACAAACACTGCTGACAATGCCGGGAGATGGAGCTCTGCCCATCTTAGAATGGGAGTCACTTCCTCCATCAATCTTTTGCTGCGAGTTCCTCCTTGATGATTGAGGTACGCTACTGCTGTCGCATTGTCTGAGCGAATCTGGACCGGTCTTCCTTGCAAACTGTTCTTTGCCTGAACTAGAGCCAAGTAAATGGCCCTTATTTCCAACAGATTTATCGGCAGGCGACTTTCCCTTGCGGTCCATTTTCCCTGGAACCAAAGGTTAAATGGTCTGTCTGTAGCCACCACGCTAGAGACCTTTTTACGTTTACTGGAAACTTTATCATCTGCTTTTTTATCGTCTGATGATTTCCATTCCATTTGGTCAGAATAAGGTGCTGCAATGGTCTGGAGTGGAATTGCGCATATTCCACCATGTCGAAGGTTGATACCATCAGACCCAACAGTCGCATTGCTGCATGGACTGACATTGTCTGGGCGGGCAACACTTCCTGAGCCATGACCTGCACCTTGACTATCTTTTTCTCTGGTAAGAGAACTTTCTGTAGGTCTGAATCCAATATGACCCCCAAATGAACCATCCGCTGTGACGGATTCAGAGGCGACTTTTCCCAATTTATGAGCCACCCGTGTCTCTGTAAACAAACTATTGTCTGTTGAAGATGGCTCAGAAGTAAATCTTGTGAATGTGCTAAAATTAACAGGTCGTCGAGGTATGGGAATATTCTTATCCCCTGTTTGCGCAGACAAGCTGCCATAACCACCATGATCTTGGTAAACACCCTGGGTACTGTTGCTAGCCCGAAGGGCAAGGCTTGGAACTGAAAATGTTCCTGGAGGATGGCAAACCTGAGGTAACACTGATGAGACAGTGCTATAGGCACATGTAGGTAAGCATCCCGTACATCCAGATATACCATGTAATCTCCCGGTTCTATGGCCAACATTATGGAGCGTAACGTCTCCATGTGGAACTTCGGGATCCAAATGTATTTGTTTAACATTTTTAGATTGAGAATTGGTTGATATGACCCATTTGGCTTCTGGATCAGAAATAGATTGGAGTAAAACCCCTGTCCCCTTTGTGATGGAGGTACTGGGACAATCACACCTGACTGCAGTAATTTTTGGACTGCTTCTTGCAGGGCATTGGCCTTCGACTCTATACGAGACGGGCTGGTGCAAAAAAAATCTTTGAGGAGGCTGCCTCCTGAATGGGAACCCATACCCCTGAGATACCACTTTCTGCACCCAAGCATCTGTTGTCGACTGCTGCCATATGTGTGCAAAATGAGGGCGTCGGCCCCCAACCCTGGAATCCTCCAGGCGGAGGCCTGTCTCTTCAGGCTGATGGTTTCCGTTCAGGCTTGGAAGCTGGCTTTTTGCTAGCCCACTGCTTCCTACCCCTGGTTTTGAACTGGGGTTGCTTAGACTCCTCTTTAGCTTTCGCTTTGCCAACGAAATGAGCAAAACTTTGAACCCTTGGACTTAGGGTTATAAGTAGCCGGAAATCTGACCTTCTTTGCCTCTGATTCTAGGATATCAGATAATGGTTTCCCAAACAATATATTACCAATGAAAGGCAATGCTTCCAATTCTTTCTTGGATTCCGCATCTGCCTTCCAGGTACGTAGCTAAACTGCTCTGCGAGCAGCTACTGTCAAGGCTGAAGCTTTAGAAGCAACTGTACCCATATCAATTGCTGCTTCTTCCAAGTATTGGGCAGATTGTCTTAAACGGCTTAAATGATACTCTTGCTCCCTAGTAGGAGAAGAGATGTCACTCTCTAGATCCTCTATCCATTCGCCCATTGCCTTTGCTACCCAGGCCGAAGCCATAGCAGGTCTTACCACTGCTCCTACTAGAGAAAATACATTTTTCAAAAATCTATCTACCCTTCTGTCTGTGACATCATTTAGTGAGGTAGATGACAGTGGTAAAGCAGATTTATGCACAAGTCGCAGAACATGTGCATCTACTTTTGGAGGAACTTCTCTTTTCGAACAATCCGCTGATTTTGTTTGTTTAAACACAGGTGCTTTAGATTTTAACACCGTCTTGGCTGGTTCTTCCAAAGAGAGAACAGCCTTCACGGCATTAATAAGTTCAGCTACATCCTCTGAACTAAAATTCTGCGACTGATCATCATACGGAGTATTTGAATATACTGTATCATCATCTGTTGTATCATCTTGTGTAGTCTGCCACATAGACGTATCTGTCTTAGTCTTACCTGTCCCTTGGTTGCTTGTAGAGGCTACTGGAACCAATCCGTAGGAAGGGAGCTGCATGTATGGGTTAATAGTGTAACCTAACCCTTGAGGTGATGCTACCGGAGCTAACCTGTCCGCTATTGAAGATAGAGTCTTTGCGAACATATTCCATGGTGGCTCTGTTGGTGGCTGAACCAACTCCTGTTTCTGTTTTTTACTTTGCTGAAAAGCAAAACAGTTCGCAAACAAGCCCTCATAAGTGACTAATTGGTCCATACCAATTAACCCTGTCTTACAAGATAAGCATGTTAGGGATGTAGGAGTGCTTGATAAATTCTCCTCGTCACTTTTGCCGCTCACAGACATGGTAATAATCTGTTAATGACTACACAATTTGTGACTGAAAATCACCTATATATGAGTATATAGAAGTGAGATCAATCTGACCACAGTGCACCTGATTTGAAGGTCAGAACAGGACTGACATTACACAGAAAAGTCAGCACACATACTAGCAGTCAGTCACATGTTAAAGCATTAGACATTGTCATATGAGAATACAACCCCCATTACAACTTATGAATAAGTAGGAAAATTGTACTTCTGTTTTTAACTGGTTCTTTTTTCAACATAACATGCAGAAAACACAGTAATATACAGATCTCATATGCAATATGTACTAAAAATTAACAATTCATACTAACAAGTAGAGAGAATTTTTAGTACTGTATACCCTTCCTCTGTAGAGCGGGATACAGGGAGACTCACCACACTTCCATATCCAAGCAAATGCGCTCGTAAGACGCTGAGTGGATTCAGACGCTACTGATGTACACTACCGCTCTTGTATAACTGATAACGGACACAGTCGCTCACTGCGGACACGGACACTCAGCGACTTCCACGTGTATGCAGACGCTAAGGCCTGCGACTCGGTCTAGGCGGGACCTCTAGTGTATACAACCGCATTGTCTCAGCTGCGCCCGAGTACCCTCGTGGTAGCGCCTGAGACGGAAGTGAGGTCATTCAGTTCATGGACAGGAGAAGCGCGGAAACTGGTCATGAACTCAGAGGAGGGGCGGCCAGGAGAGCGTCTGAATCCCCCTGTTGACTTAAACTCTAAGGATCGCGGCCTCTACCTAGTCCTGGCGCCTATGATCCCTGGAGCGTAGCGCTGTCGCACTCGAGATGTTCGGCGCAACACACTGTTTGTAGTCTCCACCAAATCAGTGTAGCGGTGTCCGGAGCCCCCTAGTAAGGGGGAATCCATAGACTCACCTTCCCCCCATGCTCCGGCCACAGCCTGGTTACGTCTGCTGGACCTGCTAGAACATCCGACACAGACGCCCGTTGAGACAGCACTGTACCGCGAAGGTAAGCGTTGTTGCGACCCGGTGGGGAGTTGTTGGAGCGACTCTTTCTAGTATGCGTATAAGACGCTGTTAAGAAAAGTCGCTCGAAGAAAATATAGTGAGTCTATAAAAATAAAATAATAAAAAGCTTCAGGCTGCTTTATTCTACAGCAGCCCTGTGACCATGAGGCTTCCTGCCGCACCAAGCAAAAAACTGATCTGACTGAGTCAGTGGGCAGGACTATATGGTGAGGCCCCGATGCATCCTGGGAGGCCAGAAAGCTCGTGACCGTGTTGGTGCCATTTCCGCTGTCGCTCAACCATATCCCAATGTTATCATGTGGATAATCCTGTGGACCCAGCCAGAGAAACCGTTGTAAATGGCCCTTAACTCTAGACCGTTTATGTGGTGACAAGTTTCCTAACTTGACCATCTTCCTTGGAAGTTTTTCCCCCTGTGTGATTGCCCCCCCCCGCCTCGGAGGCTTGCATCCGTGGTCACTAGGATCCAGTCCTGCGCCCCTCTAGGAGGTGAGGACTGCGCAGCCACCACAGGAGTGAGATTCTGGTCTTGGAAGACAGGATTAATCTCCGGTGTATGTGTAGGTGGGAACCGGACCACTTGTCCAACAGGCCCCACTGGAACACCCTGGCATGGAACCTTCCAAACTGAGTGGCCTCGTAGGCCGCAACCATCTTTCCCAGCAACCGAATGTATTGATGAATTGACACCCATGCTGGTCTTGGAATTTGTTTGACCAGACTCTGGATCTCCAGAGCCTTTTCCCCTGGAAGAAAAAACTCTGTAGTTCTGTGTCTAGTATTATCTAGTCTCCGAATCTTCCTCAGGATGTACACTTCAAACAGCACAAGAACAGCATAGTACAAATGCCCAGGTAGTAGTACCTGGGCATTTGTACTATGCTGTTCTTGTGCTGTTTGAAGTGTACATCCTGGGGAAGATCCGGAATGGATCGAAACGTTGATGGAACTGATTATATGCTGCTAAGTATGAATTACATTTTCTAAAAGTGCTAAATCTGGTGAGTGCCCCTCTAATTTCCTCTCTATATTTGGCTGCCTGGACTTCGTGGGAGACACCCCAGTTGATGATTATCTACATTCGATGTGAGTTCGACCGTACATGGATATATATATATATATATATATATATATATCAAAACAAAGAAGGCGGCACTCCCAGACTTGTAAATGTGAAAAGGCTTTATGTCAACGTTTCGGGGGGTCTCACCCCATCATCAGGATAACATGTGCAGTGTACAATGAACATATCTATACTCACCGTCCGTCTGTTCTCCCGCCCGTCACCGGCCGCTGCCCCGGGATCCGTCCATCCACTTCCGCCTCCAGTCACTGACGTCAGCGGAAGCAGAGAACACACGGGACCTGCGCCGGGAGGGTCTAGAAAAAAGCAGCAGAACCCAGATGAGTCACTATGACAACATGTATACAAACAGTCTGTGCAATGAAAAAACAGTAAGATGCGGGAACACAGCCCGCAATTAAACACTGTGAAACAAAACAACACTAACAAAGACATGTGCATAGAGACTACCTCAATGTGAAAGCATTCTATGAGACAACACAAAAAAATAATAATATAAACCAAAACAGTAATAACACCAGCAGCATATATTTAAGAAAACGCTAGCACACTAAAGCCACTTAAAGCCATACTTAGCTGTAGGTTTAAAATCTTATTTTCTCTTACGTCCTAGAGGATGCTAGGGACTCCGTAAGGACCATAGGGATTATACCAAAGCTCCAAAATGGGCGGGAGAGTGCGGATGACTCTGCAGCACCGATTGAGCAAACATGAGGTCCTCCTCAGCCAGGGTATCAAACTTGTAGAACTTTGCAAAGGTGTTTGAACCCGACCAAGTCGCCGCTCGGCAAAGCTGTAACGCAGAGACTCTCGGGCAGCCGCCCAAGAAGAGCCCACCTTCCCAGTGGAATGGGCCTCTACTGAATTTGGTAACGGCAATCCAGCCGTAGAATCGTGTTACAGATCCAGCTAGCAATAGTCTGCTTAGAAGCAGGAGCGCCAACCTTGTTGGCTGCATACAGGACAAACAGTGCCTCTGTTTTCCTAACCCGAGCCGTTCTGGCTACATACATTTTCAATGCCCTGACCACATCAAGGGACTCGGAATCCTCCAAGTCCTGCGTAGCCACAGGCACCACAATAGGTTGGTTCATATGAGAAGGAAACCACCTTAGGCAAAAATTGAGGACGAGTCCGCAACTCAGCTCTATCCACATGGAAGATCAGATAGGGGCTCTTGTGAGACAAAGCCGCTAACTCAAATACTCTCCTAGCAGACGCCAAGGCCAACAACATGACCACCTTCCAAGTGAGATACTTTAAATCCACAGTTTGAAGCGGCTCAAACCAGTGAGACGTAAGGAACCGTCACACCACGTTAAGGTCCCATGGTGCCACTGGAGGCACAAAAGGAGGCTGGATATGCAGCACTCCCTTCACAAAAGTCTGGACTTCTGGGAGAGAAGCCAATTCCTTCTGAAAGAAAATGGATAGGGCCGAAATCTGAACTTTAATGGAGCCTAATTTTAGGCCCAAATTCACTCCAGTCTGTAGGAAGTAAAGAAAACGGCCCAGATGAAATTCTTCCGGAGGAGCATTCTTGGACTCACACCAAGACACATACTTCCTCCATATACGGTGATAATGTTTTGCTGTCACCTCCTTCCTAGCCTTTATCAGAGTAGGAATGACCTCCTCCGGAATCAACAAAATAACAGGTGGCGCTTGACAATCAAAAGAATTTAAAAAAACATTTATTTATATACAATGATTAAAGTTACAGCACACTCCCGGGAGGAATGAAATAATATAACAATGTTTCACAATATATAAAACTTCACAATAGTAAAAAACTGTGCACTGTATAGAAACTTCTTATTCAATTCCTCAGGGAACTAATTATAATCTATGAACTTCAATGCACATGTTTATAAAAAATATGTATGTGACTGTGCCTGAAGGATTAACACTATGTTTGATACACTGTATTGCAAAAAACACAATTGAGGTGTATAATTTGTATCTGTAAATAATAAGTAAATGAATATAATGTCATATCATAAGTCACTCACGTCTTGGTGTATCATAAGGTGCTGAATGCGTTTACAGATCCCACAGCCGCGGTAAGTCTTGGAACAGACAGGGCCCCTGTTGCAACAGGTCCTCTCTGAGAGGAAGAGGCCACGGATCTTCTGTGAGCATTTCCTGCAGATCCGGATACCAGGCCCTTCAAGGCCAATCTGGAACAATGAGAATTGTCTGTACTCCTCTTCGTCTTATGATTCTCAATATCTTTGAGATGAGAGGAAGAGGAGGGAACACATAGATCGACTGGAACACCCACGGTGTCACCAGGGCGTCCACTGCTACCGCCTGAGGGTCCTTTGACCTGGCGCAATACCTCCGAAGCTTCTTGTTGAGGCGTGACACCATCATGTCTATTTGAGGCAGTCCCCACTGACTTGTAATCTCTGCAAAGACTTCCTGATGAAGCCCCCACTCTCCTGGATGTAGATCGTGTCTGCTGAGGAAGTCTGCTTCCCAGTTGTCCACTCCCGGAATGAAGACTGCTGTCATAGCGCTTACATGATTTTCCGCCCAGCGAAGAATCCTGGCGGCTTCTGCCATTGCCACTCTGCTCTTTGTTCCGCCTTGGCGGTTTACATGAACCACTGCGGTGATGTTGTCTGACTTGATCAGAACCAGTAGGTCGCAAAGCAAATTCTCCGCTTGACGTAGGCCGTTGTATATGGCCCTTAATTCCAGTACGTTGACGTGTAGACAAGCCTCCTGGCGTAGCTGTGGAAACCAGGTCCGTGAGACCTTCTCCAAACAATTCCTCACCCTTGTAAGGCAAAACCTCCATATGCCTCTTCGAGTCGGCATCACCCGTCCATTGTCAGGTCCATAGGGCTCGCCTAGCAGAAATCGCCATCGCGTTGGCTCTGGAACCCAGTAGGCCCACGTCTCTCTGAGCATCCCTCATATATAGGACCGCATCCTTAATATGACCCAGGGTCAATAAAATGGTTTCCTTATCCAGCGTATCAATATCAGACGATAAGGTATCTGTCCACGCTGCTACAGTGCTACAAACCCAAGCCGACGCTATCGCCTGTCTGAGTAATGTACCAGTATGTGTGTAAATTGACTTCAAGGTAGTCTCCTGCCTGCGATCAGCAGGATCCTTGAGGGTTGCGGTATCTTGAGATGGCAATGCTACCTTTTTGGATAAGCGTGTCAGCGCTTTGTCCACCCTTGGGGAGGATTCCCACCGTATCCTATCCTTAGCCGGGAAAGGATACGCCATAAGAATCCTTTTGGGAATCTGCAGTTTCTTGTCTGGAGTTTCCCAAGCCCTTTCAAACAACTCATTTAGCTCATGTGAAGGGTGAAAAGTAACAGAACCAAATGTAAGTTGCTCAAATCAATTAGGAAGTACAATTCAGGTGCATGAAAGGGAGGGGGTAGTCTGGCTAGAAATACATTGGGGATAAACCCCTGGTGTCCCCCAGCACACCGAGCTGTACCTGTACCAAGACATGAAAGACTATATATATATACACATATAATAGAAATCCAGAAGTCTTAGTTACATACAGTTTGCAAACGTATGATAAGCCACCAGGCCCCGACAAGGCTCCTCTGATGCTGGTGGTCCCTAACTCTAGGTCTGGGCCCGGGGTGCAGGACCCCCCAAACCGGCAAAGGCCAGCTACCCCAGGGCAGCACAACGCGAGAAGGTAAAGTGTTAGTATGTGTTAATAAAAGGAAAACAAAAACTATATATGAAAATTAATATACTAGTGAGAGTGTAATTAAAAGACCAGAAGGATTAATAAATATGTTAAGGGGGTGCTAAATAAGATCTCGCAGTGTGCTACCCCAGAGAAACCCAGCCCCACCAATCCAGGGGGAACCGCACCCCAGACCCACCCCAGGTACTAATAATAATAATAATAACAACCCTTCCGGGTAATATAACATGATGCCACATGATAATGGCATCTGAGCAAATGTATCCGAATTGAGAGCTAACTTACCTGAAGATACCCCCGGGATCTCCAAATGGCAATACAGAGACCAGCATACCCTCCAAACACTGGTCCCATCCATGCCCCTCATACTAACAGAACCAAATGTAAGTTGCTCAAATCAATTAGGAAGTACAATTCAGGTGCATGAAAGGGAGGGGGTAGTCTGGCTAGAAATACATTGGGGATAAACCCCTGGTGTCCCCCAGCACACCGAGCTGTACCTGTACCAAGACATGAAAGACTATATATATATATACACATATAATAGAAATCCAGAGGTCTTAGTTACATACAGTTTGCAAACGTATGATAATGTTAGGGTCTCCTGCCCTGTGCTGCCCCGTCGTCATGGCAACCGGGAGACAAGTGCTAGCGGAGTGGCCTGAGCGCAGCTGATACTCCGGTTCGGGTCTTTTGCTGTGCAGTGGTTACAGGCTTTGTGCACGGCAGGGGATCCGGTGCTGGTTTTTGTGCTCACAGTCTGTGAGGTCTGAGTTGGGCGTGGACAGCACCTGCTATATAAGGCCTCTTCTCAGGTTAAGCAGATGCTGCTGAATCTTTGTTGGTTAGTCAGTTCCTGAAAGTTAGCCAGTACTGTGTAGCTTTGTATTTGTTGTTGCTTACTGCAAATAGGCCTTGGGGTTTGGTACTACACTCTGCCAATCCAGACCTAGCAGTAAAACTGGAGTCAGTCGTTTAACTTGCTGGGGTTCTTTTGCTACTCTGTGAACTTAGCAAGTTTGCGGCTGTATTCTCAGACTTGCCTGCCTAAATCCTTTCTCACTGTGCAAAGGTGTTCAGGTGTCAGTTTAGTGGCAGTAAGCTGAACCTGTGCACTGCAAGTGAGGATTAGGATTGTGGAGACTCTCCTTGTGTCTATCATTCCATCTCTGACCAAGGAGTTTACTGCCACACCCGTTGGTAACCCTTTAGGGTTTTGCTGTTGCCCTTAGCAACAGCATTTCGGGTTCTCTACGTATTTAAACACAACATCTTGCTTTTTCCATCTGAGCATTCCTAATACTAGGGAGACACCCAGTTTCTTAGCCTCTGGGCTTATCTGTTCACTTTGTGTTTATTTTGTTACCCTATCACCTTCTGTGTACGTAATGTCATATTCCCCAGTCTGTCTGTGAGTTCATTTGTTTTGCATCCCTATCCGTTCAGACACCAGTACATTCCTGCAGGCACTGGTGTGCATAACAGTTCAGACACCAGTACATTCCTGCAGGCACTGGTGTGCATAACAGTTCAGACACCAGTACATTCCTGCAGGCACTGGTGTGCATAACATATTCAGCAGCCCAATACTCCTGTTGAAATTTTGTGGGAATATGGAGCATACCCCTCAAAATACGTTGCAACAGGTGGTCGATCAGGTGCAGGTCCTGACTCGACAATTTAATGATTTATCCATTAAAATGCACACCTCCCAGGCAGCTGGCGGAGCTCCCGCAGCAGCAGCAGCTTCAGGGGTTAAGGAGCCGAAAGTAAATCTCACGGATCGTTTTTCTGGAGATCGCTCGCAGTTCTTTTGTTTCAAGGAGAGCTGCAAGCTATACTTCCGGCTAAGGCCTCAGTCTTCTGGGTCGGAGATTCAGCGGGTGGGCATAGTGATTTCCTTGCTACAAGGAGACCCACAGGTCTGGGCATATGGGTTGCAGCCTGACTGTCCGTCGCTTAAAAGTGTTGATGCTTTTTTTACGGCACTGGGCATGTTGTATGATGACCCTGACAAGACGGCCTCAGCCGAGGCTCAGATTTCGATCCTTAAGCAAGGGCGAAGGCCAGTTGAGGTTTACTGTACGGAGTTTCGGAGGTTGGCCCATGATACCCAGTGGAATGACCCAGCCCTGAGACACCAGTACCGAAGAGGTCTTTCTAACCAGATAAAAGACCAACTGGTACAATATCCCTTGCCTGATAGCTTGGATCAGCTCATGCAGTTATCCATCCGGGTGGATAGACGGCTGAGAGAGCGTAGGCTTGAAAGGGAGACCGAGGTTTCCTTCTTTCCCAAGGGAACCTCAGACTCTGAGGAATTTTCCGAGGAGCCTATGCAGATTGGGGCTACCCGCCTCTCCTCGCGTGAGAAGACGCGGAGGAGACAGCAGGGGTTGTGTTTGTACTGTGGGAATAAAGGTCATGTGGTAGTATCATGCCCAGAAAAGCCGGAAAACTTCAGGGCCTGAGGGTGATGGGAAATATCCTGTCAGGCCAGAAGTCAGAATTTCCCAAGAAGACTTTTATCATTCCGGTGACCTTGAAGATCCTCGGTCAAACTGTCAAGACTGAGGCCTTTGTGGACAGTGGGGCCGACAGGGTTTTTATGGACCGCCAATTTGCCCTGAAACACTCTGTTCCCTTAGTACTCTTGGCATTGGAAATTGAGATTTGTGGGTTAAACGGGGAACCATTATCCCAAGGTAAAATTACCTCTTGCACTAGCCAGATTTCTTTGTTTATTGGAGCCACACACTCTGAAAAATTGTCCTTTTATGTGACTGTCTGTGCTTTTGCCCCATTGGTGTTGGGGTTACCCTGGTTAAGGGCCCACAATCCTCAATTTGACTGGGTCTCTGGGGAGATTCTTAGTTGGGGTACTGATTGTTTCAGGAGTTGCTTGAGCCTTCCAGTCAGGCTCTCGCAGCTAAGTTTGCCAGGATTCCCAGGGTTTTATGCAGATTTTGCGGATGTGTTCTCCAAAAAAGTTGCAGAGGTACTACCTCCCCATCGCCCCTATTACTGTGCCATTGATTTGTTGCCGAATGCTAAGCTTCCCAAGAGCAGGTTGTACTCCCTGTCACGTCCTGAGACTCAGGCTATGGCAGAGTACATTCAGGAGAACTTGGCTAAGGGATTTATCAGACCTTCACAGTCTCCAGTTGGGTCGGGGTTCTTCTTCTTGGGTAAAAAGGACGGTTCGTTGCGACCCTGCATCGACTTCAGGGAATTGAACCGTATCACGATTAAAAACTCATACCCACTGCCTCTCATTTCGGTCTTGTTTGACCAGCTTCGTACTGCCACCATTTTTTCTAAGATTGACCTACGCGGGGCGTACAATCTAATCTGAATAAGAGAGGGGGATGAATGGAAGACTGCCTTTAATACCCACTCAGGGCATTATGAATATTTGGTGATGCCTTTTGGGCTCTGTAATGCCCCGGCAGTCTTCCAGGATTTCATGAACGATGTACTCAGGGAATATTTGGATAGATTCTTAGTTATTTACTTAGATGACATCCTAATCTTCTCCCATTCCCTGGAGGAACATCGGAAGCATGTACGCTTAGTCCTCCAGAAACTCAGAGACCACCGGCTTGGGGCGAAGCTGGAGAAGTGCGAATTTGAAGTTCAGCAAATCGCATTTCTAGGATATATTATCTCCCCAGAAGGTTTCCAAATGGAGGGTTCCAAGGTACAGGCAGTCCTGGATTGGGTGCAGCCCACTAGTTTGAAGGCGCTTCAGCGTTTCCTGGGCTTTGCGAATTTTTATAGACGATTTATCGCTGGATTTTCGTCTATAGTGGCGCCCTTGGTGGCACTCACTAAGAAAGGGGCGGATGTTGCTCACTGGTCTTGTGAGGCTAAAGCGGCTTTTGCCCGTCTCAAAAGGGCATTTGTCTCGGCCAAGGTGCTGCGACACCCAGATCCAGAGCGTCCTTTTGTGGTGGAGGTGGATGCCTCTGAGATGGGTATTGGGGCAGTGCTCTCTCAGATGGGAGTGTCTGATAATCGCCTTCATCCCTGTGCTTACTTTTCCCGTAAATTTTCGCCTGCCAAGATGAATTATGACGTGGGTAACCGGGAATTGTTGGCTATTAAGGATGCACTCGAGGAGTGGAGACACTGGCTTGAGGGGGCTAAGTTTGTGGTCTCAATTCTCACCGACCATAAGAATCTGGCATATTTAGAGTCAGCGAAGCGTCTCAATGCCAGGGAGGCACGATGGGCTTTGTTTTTTGCTCGCTTTAATTTTTTGATAACATATCGCCCTGGGTCAAAAAACATCAAGGCTGATGTGCTCTCGCGGAGTTTTGCTCCAATCCAGGAGACCACCGAGGAGCCGTTGCCCATTGTGTCCCCATCATGTATTAAAGTGGGCATTACCCAGGACCTCTTGTCATTAGTCCTTAGAGCACAGGAGCAGGCTCCTCCAGACCTTCCGGTAGGTCTTTTGTTTGTGCCTCCTAGGTTAAGACAGCGAGTGTTCCTGGAATTCCATGCCAAGAAGTCGGCAGGTCACCCGGGTATTGCCAGAACTCGGGAGTTGCTATCTAGGGCGGTGTGGTGGCCCTCGGTGGCTAAGGATGTGGATCAGTGGGTTCGGGCATGTGACATCTGTGCCCGAAATAAGACTCCTAGAGGGGTTCCTGTTGGCCCATTACATCCACTCTCTATTCCATCTAAGCCATGGACCCACATTTCAATGGATTTTGTGGTGGACTTGCCCAAATCCTCGGGGATGACAGCCATCTGGGTTGTCGTTGACAGGTTTTCGAAGATGGCGCACTTCGTTCCACTGGTTGGGCTGCCATCGGCCAGACGCCTGTCTGAATTATTTATGCTGCATGTTGTGCGTCTCCACGGGTTGCCACTTGATGTGGTCTCTGACCGCGGATCCCAGTTTGTGGCCAAATTCTGGAGGGCATTTTGTTCCGATCTCCAGATTTCTATCAGCTTGTCGTCAGGCTACCATCCGCAGTCTAATGGGCAGACTGAAAGGGTGTCAAGGGAAGCAAGAATAGAGGACTGCGCTCGTTTGCCTCTCCTAATCAACTGAAGCTGCTAGGAGTATAGATGAGGATATCCACTATCCCCACAAAAATACTGATAGAAAGAGAAATATTTCTCCCAGCGCTGAAGCTGCTAGGAGTATAGATGAGGATATCCACTATCCCCACAAAAATACTGATAGAAAGAGAAATATTTCTCCCAGCGCTGAAGCTGCTAGGAGTATAGATGAGGATATCCACTATCCCCACAAAAATACTGATAGAAAGAGAAATATTTCTCCCAGCGCTGAAGCTGCTAGGAGGGCATTTTGTTCCGATCTCCAGATTTCTGTCAGCTTGTCGTCAGGCTACCATCCGCAGTCTAATGGGCAGACTGAAAGGGTGAACCAGTCCTTGGAGCAGTTCCTCAGGTGTTATGTCTCCAAGTGTCAGACTGACTGGGTTGCTCATCTGTCCATGGCGGAGTTTGCCTATAACAACGCGGCTCACTCTGCTACAGGGATCTCTCCCTTCCTTTGTGTGTATGGGCATCATCCTAAGGCCAATTCTTTTGACCCCCTGGACTCCACGCCTGGTGGTTCCTCTGTGGTTTCGGTCCTTAGAGGTATTTGGAGGAAAGTGAAGAAAGCCCTTGTGTCTGTGTCATTAGTGACCAAAAGGGTTTTTGATAAGCGGAAAAGACCCTGCAGCTTCAAATTAGGAGACTTCGTCTGGTTGTCTACCAAGAATTTGAAGTTGATACAGCCATCTCATAAGTTAGGCCCCCGGTTCATCGGCCCTTATAAGATCACCAGGGTTATCAATCCGGTGGCATTTCAGTTAGATCTGCCCCGTTCTTTGGGTATCAATAAAACATTTCATGGTTCCCTTTTAAAACGGGCGATTAGTAATCCTTCTTCCAGTGGAAGACCTTCCCCTCTTCTGATACGTGGCCAGAGGGAGTTTGTTGTTGAAAGGATTCTTGACTCCAAGATGGTTCAGGGTCGGCTGTCATTTTTGGTGCACTGGAAGGCGTATGGCCCGGAGGAGCGGTCGTGGATGCGCAGTTGTGATCTTCATGCCCCCAGACTGATACGCTCTTTCTTCTCGCAGTTCCCCGATAAACCCGGTGGTAGGGGTTCTTTGACCCCTCGTCAGAGGGGAGGGTACTGTTAGGTTCTCCTGCCCTGTGCTGCCACATCGTCATGGCAACCGGGAGACAAGTGCTAGCGGAGTGGCCTGAGCGTAGCTGATACTCCGGTTTGGGTCTTTTGCTGTGCAGTGGTTACAGGCTTTGTGCACGGCAGGGGATCCGGTGCTGGTTTTTGTGCTCACAGTCTGTGAGGTCTGAGTGGGGCGTGGACAGCACCTGCTATATAAGGCCTCTTCTCAGGTTAAGCAGATGCTGCTGAATCTTTGTTGGTTAGTCAGTTCCTGAAAGTTAGCCAGTACTGTGTAGCTTTGTATTTGTTGTTGCTTACTGCAAATAGGCCTTGGGGTTTGGTACTACACTCTGCCAATCCAGACCTAGCAGTAAAACTGGAGTCAGTCGTTTAACTTGCTGGGGTTCTTTTGCTACTCTGTGAACTTAGCAAGTTTGCGGCTGTATTCTCAGACTTGCCTGCCTAAATCCTTTCCCACTGTGCAAAGGTGTTCAGGTGTCAGTTTAGTGGCAGTAAGCTGAACCTGTGCACTGCAAGTGAGGATTAGGATTGTGGAGACTCTCCTTGTGTCTATCATTCCATCTCTTACCAAGGAGTTTACTGCCACACCCGTTGGTAACCCTTTAGGGTTTTGCTGTTGCCCTTAGCAACAGCATTTCGGGTTCTCTACGTATTTAAACACAACATCTTGCTTTTTCCATCTGAGCATTCCTAATACTAGGGAGACACCCCGTTTCTTAGCCTCTGGGCTTATCTGTTCACTTTGTGTTTATTTTGTTACCCTATCACCTTCTGTGTACGTAATGTCATATTCCCCAGTCTGTCTGTGAGTTCATTTGTTTTGCATCCCTATCCGTTCAGACACCAGTACATTCCTGCAGGCACTGGTGTGCATAACAGTTCAGACACCAGTACATTCCTGCAGGCACTGGTGTGCATAACAGTTCAGACACCAGTACATTCCTGCAGGCACTGGTGTGCATAACAGATAAGCCACCAGGCCCCGACAAGGCTCCTCTGATGCTGGTGGTCCCTAACTCTAGGTCTGGGCCCGGGGTGCAGGACCCCCCAAACCGGCAGAGGCCAGCTACCCCAGGGCAGCACAACGTGAGAAGGTAAAGCGTTAGTATGTGTTAATAAAAGGAAAACAAAAACTATATATAAAAATTAATATACTAGTGAGAGTGTAATTAAAAGACCAGAAGGATTAATAAATGTGTTAAGGGGGTGCTAAATAAGATCTCGCAGTGTGCTACCCCAGAGCAGCCCAGCCCCACCAATCCAGGGGGAACTGCACCCCAGACCCACCCCCGGGTACTAATAATAATAATAACAACCCTTCCGGGTAATATAACATGATGCCACATGATAATGGCATCTGAGCAAATGTATCCGAATTGAGAGCTAACTTACCTGAAGATACCCCCGGGATCTCCAAATGGCAATACAGAGACCAGCATACCCTCCAAACACTGGTCCCATCCATGCCCCTCATACTGACAGAACAAAATGTAAGTTGCTCAAATCAATTAGGAAGTACAATTCAGGTGCATGAAAGGGAGGGGGTAGTCTGGCTAGAAATACATTGGGGATAAACCCCTGGTGTCCCCCAGCACACCGAGCTGTACCTGTACCAAGACATGAAAGACTATATATATATACACATATAATAGAAATCCAGAGGTCTTAGTTACATACAGTTTGCAAACGTATGATAAGCCACCAGGCCCCGACAAGGCTCCTCTGATGCTGGTGGTCCCTAACTCTAGGTCTGGGCCCAGGGTGAAGGACCCCCCAAACCGGCAAAGGCCAGCTACCCCAGGGCAGCACAACGCGAGAAGGTAAAGTGTTAGTATGTGTTAATAAAAGGAAAACAAAAACTATATATAGAAATTAATATACTAGTGAGAGTGTAATTAAAAGACCAGAAGGATTAATAAATGTGTTAAGGGGGTGCTAAATAAGATCTCGCAGTGTGCTACCCCAGAGCAGCCCAGCCCCACCAATCCAGGGGGAACCGCACCCCAGACCAACCCCAGGTACTAATAATAATAATAACAACCCTTCCGGGTAATATAACATGATGCCACATGATAATGGCATCTGAGCAAATGTATCCGAATTGAGAGCTAACTTACCTGAAGATACCCCCGTGATCTCCAAATGGCAATACAGAGACCAGCATACCCTCCAAACACTGGTCCCATCCATGCCCCTCATACTAACAGAACCAAATGAAAGTTGCTCAAATCAATTAGGAAGTGCAATTCAGGTGCATGAAAGGGAGGGGGTAGTCTGGCTAGAAATACATTGGGGATAAACCCCTGGTGTCCCCCAGCACACCGAGCTGTACCTGTACCAAGACATGAAAGACTATATATATATATATATACACATATAATAGAAATCCAGAGGTCTTAGTTACATACAGTTTGCAAACATATGATAAGCCACCAGGCCCCGACAAGGCTCCTCTGATGCTGGTGGTCCCTAACTCTAGGTCTGGGCCCGGGGTGCAGGACCCCCCAAACCGGCAAAGGCCAGCTACCCCAGGGCAGCACAACGCGAGAAGGTAAAGTGTTAGTATGTGTTAATAAAAGGAAAACAAAAACTATATATAAAAATTAATATACTAGTGAGAGTGTAATTAAAAGACCAGAAGGATTAATAAATGTGTTAAGGGGGTGCTAAATAAGATCTCGCAGTGTGCTACCCCAGAGCAGCCCAGCCCCACCAATCCAGGGGGAACCGCACCCCAGACCCACCCCCGGTACTAATAATAATAATAACAACCCTTCCGGGTAATATAACATGATACATAGACCAACATACCCTCCAAACACTGGTCCCATCCATGCCCCTCATACTAACAGAACCAAATGTAAGTTGCTCAAATCAATTAGGAAGTACAATTCAGGTGCATGAAAGGAAGGGGGTAGTCTGGCTAGAAATACATTGGGGAAAAGTAACCTCAGGCTTCTTTTCTTTAAACATGTGGACCCTCGTGTCCGGTACAGAGGGGTCATCAGTGATATGCAACACATCTTTTATTGCAAGAATCATATAATGAATACTTTTAGCCAATTTTGGCTGCAACTTTGCATCATCGTAGTCGACACTGGAGTCAGAATCCGTGTCGGTATCAGTGTCTACTACTTGGGATAGTGGGCGCTTTTGAGACCCAGAAGGACCCGCAACATAGTGAAAGGCAGGGCTAGACTCCCTGTACATTCCCTGGACTCTGCTTTGTCCAACCTTTTGTGTAATAAATTCACATTTGCATTTAAAACATTCCACATATCCAACCAGTCAGGTGTCGGCGTTGCCGACGGAGACACCACACTCATTTGCTCCACCTCCTCCCTAGAAGAGCCTTCCACTTCCGACATGCTGACAAACGCGTACCGACACACCACACACTCAGGGAATTCTCTATCTGGAGACAGTTCCCCCACAAGGCCCTTTGGAGAGACAGAGAGAGAGTATGCCAGCACACACCCAGCGCCAATGACCCTGGAAAAAATACCCAGATAGCGCTTTTATTATATATATATATATTCACTGCGCCAAATTATGTGCCCCCCCATTCTTTAAAACCCTCTGTCACCGTGTTCAGCAGGGGAGACTCCGGGGAGCCAGCTTCTCAGCGGTGTGCTGTGGAGAAAATGGCGCTGATGAGTGCTGAGGGATCAATCTCCGCCACCTCAGCGGCGGGCTTCGGTCCCACTCGATTCCTTTTAAAAACTGGCGGGGGATCTCCAATATACAGTGCAGAGCCTATATATATACTTTTTTTGACAGTCCCAGAGGTTTAAATTAGAGATGAGCGCCTGAAATTTTTCGGGTTTTGTGTTTTGGTTTTGGGTTCGGTTCCGCGGCCGTGTTTTGGGTTCGAACGCGTTTTGGCAAAACCTCACCGAATTATTTTTGTCGGATTCGGGTGTGTTTTGGATTCGGGTGTTTTTTTCCAAAAACACTAAAAAACAGCTTAAATCATAGAATTTGGGGGTCATTTTGATCCCAAAGTATTATTAACCTCAAAAACCATAATTTACACTCATTTTCAGTCTATTCTGAATACCTCACACCTCACAATATTATTTTTAGTCCTAAAATTTGCACCGAGGTCGCTGTGTGAGTAAGATAAGCGACCCTAGTGGCCGACACAAACACCGGGCCCATCTAGGAGTGGCACTGCAGTGTCACGCAGGATGTCCCTTCCAAAAAACCCTCCCCAAACAGCACATGACGCAAAGAAAAAAAGAGGCGCAATGAGGTAGCTGTGTGAGTAAGATTAGCGACCCTAGTGGCCGACACAAACACCGGGCCCATCTAGGAGTGGCACTGCAGTGTCACGCAGGATGTCCCTTCCAAAAAACCCTCCCCAAACAGCACATGACGCAAAGAAAAAAAGAGGCGCAATGAGGTAGCTGACTGTGTGAGTAAGATTAGCGACCCTAGTGGCCGACACAAACACCGGGCCCCATCTAGGAGTGGCACTGCAGTGTCACGCAGGATGGCCCTTCCAAAAAACCCTCCCCAAACAGCACATGACGCAAAGAAAAAAAGAGGCGCAATGAGGTAGCTGACTGTGTGAGTAAGATTAGCGACCCTAGTGGCCGACACAAACACCGGGCCCATCTAGGAGTGGCACTGCAGTGTCACGCAGGATGTCCCTTCCAAAAAACCCTCCCCAAACAGCACATGACGCAAAGAAAAAAAGAGGCGCAATGAGGTAGCTGTGTGAGTAAGATTAGCGACCCTAGTGGCCGACACAAACACCGGGGCCCATCTAGGAGTGGCACTGCAGTGTCACGCAGGATGTCCCTTCCAAAAAACCCTCCCCAAACAGCACATGACGCAAAGAAAAAAAGAGGCGCAATGAGGTAGCTGTGTGAGTAAGATTAGCGACCCTAGTGGCCGACACAAACACCGGGCCCATCTAGGAGTGGCACTGCAGTGTCACGCAGGATGTCCCTTCCAAAAAACCCTCCCCAAACAGCACATGACGCAAAGAAAAAAAGAGGCGCAATGAGGTAGCTGACTGTGTGAGTAAGATTAGCGACCCTAGTGGCCGACACAAACACCGGGCCCATTTAGGAGTGGCACTGCAGTGTCACGCAGGATGTCCCTTCCAAAAAACCCTCCCCAATCAGCACATGATGCAAAGAAAAAGAAAAGAAAAAAGAGGTGCAAGATGGAATTATCCTTGGGCCCTCCCACCCACCCTTATGTTGTATAAACAAAACAGGACATGCACACTTTAACCAACCCATCATTTCAGTGACAGGGTCTGCCACACGACTGTGACTGATATGACGGGTTGGTTTGGACCCCCCCCAAAAAAGAAGCAATTAATCTCTCCTTGCACAAACTGGCTCTACAGAGGCAAGATGTCCACCTCATCTTCACCCTCCGATATATCACCGTGTACATCCCCCTCCTCACAGATTATCAATTCGTCCCCACTGGAATCCACTATCTCAGCTCCCTGTGTACTTTGTGGAGGCAATTGCTGCTGGTCAATGTCTCCGCGGAGGAATTGATTATAATTCATTTTAATGAACATCATCTTCTCCACATTTTCTGGATGTAACCTCGTACGCCGATTGCTGACAAGGTGAGCGGCGGCACTAAACACTCTTTCGGAGTACACACTTGTGGGAGGGCAACTTAGGTAGAATAAAGCCAGTTTGTGCAAGGGCCTCCAAATTGCCTCTTTTTCCTGCCAGTATAAGTACGGACTGTGTGACGTGCCTACTTGGATGCGGTCACTCATATAATCCTCCACCATTCTATCAATGTTGAGAGAATCATATGCAGTGACAGTAGACGACATGTCCGTAATCGTTGTCAGGTCCTTCAGTCCGGACCAGATGTCAGCATCAGCAGTCGCTCCAGACTGCCCTGCATCACCGCCAGCGGGTGGGCTCGGAATTCTGAGCCTTTTCCTCGCACCCCCAGTTGCGGGAGAATGTGAAGGAGGAGATGTTGACAGGTCGCGTTCCGCTTGACTTGACAATTTTGTCACCAGCAGGTCTTTCAACCCCAGCAGACCTGTGTCTGCCGGAAAGAGAGATCCAAGGTAGGCTTTAAATCTAGGATCGAGCACGGTGGCCAAAATGTAGTGCTCTGATTTCAACAGATTGACCACCCGTGAATCCTTGTTAAGCGAATTAAGGGCTGCATCCACAAGTCCCACATGCCTAGCGGAATCGCTCCCTTTTAGCTCCTTCTTCAATGCCTCCAGCTTCTTCTGCAAAAGCCTGATGAGGGGAATGACCTGACTCAGGCTGGCAGTGTCTGAACTGACTTCACGTGTGGCAAGTTCAAAGGGCATCAGAACCTTGCACAACATTGAAATCATTCTCCACTGCACTTGAGACAGGTGCATTCCATCTCCTATATCGTGCTCAATTGTATAGGCTTGAATGGCCTTTTGCTGCTCCTCCAACCTCTGAAGCATATAGAGGGTTGAATTCCACCTCGTTACCACTTCTTGCTTCAGATGATGGCAGGGCAGGTTCAGTAGTTTTTGGTGGTGCTCCAGTCTTCTGTACGTGGTGCCTGTACGCCGAAAGTGTCCCGCAATTTTTCTGGCCACCGACAGCATCTCTTGCACGCCCCTGTCGTTTTTAAAAAATTCTGCACCACCAAATTCAAGGTATGTGCAAAACATGGGACGTGCTGGAATTTGCCCATATTTAATGCACACACAATATTGCTGGCGTTGTCCGATGCCACAAATCCACAGGAGAGTCCAATTGGGGTAAGCCATTCCGCGATGATCTTCCTCAGTTGCCGTAAGAGGTTTTCAGCTGTGTGCGTATTCTGGAAAGCGGTGATACAAAGCGTAGCCTGCCTAGGAAAGAGTTGGCGTTTGCGAGATGCTGCTACTGGTGCCGCCGCTGCTGTTCTTGCGGCGGGAGTCCATACATCTACCCAGTGGGCTGTCACAGTCATATAGTCCTGACCCTGCCCAGCTCCACTTGTCCACATGTCCGTGGTTAAGTGGACATTGGGTACAACTGCATTTTTTAGGAGACTGGTGAGTCTTTTTCTGACGTCCGTGTACATTCTCGGTATCGCCTGCCTAGAGAAGTGGAACCTAGATGGTATTTGGTAACGGGGGCACACTGCCTCAATAAATTGTCTAGTTCCCTGTGAACTAACGGCGGATACCGGACGCACGTCTAACACCAACATAGTTGTCAAGGACTCAGTTATCCGCTTTGCAGTAGGATGACTGCTGTGATATTTCATCTTCCTCGCAAAGGACTGTTGAACAGTCAATTGCTTACTGGAAGTAGTACAAGTGGGCTTACGACTTCCCCTCTGGGATGACCATCGACTCCCAGCGGCAACAACAGCAGCGCCAGCAGCAGTAGGCGTTACACGCAAGGATGCATCGGAGGAATCCCAGGCAGGAGAGGACTCGTCAGACTTGCCAGTGACATGGCCTGCAGGACTATTGGCATTCCTGGGGAAGGAGGAAATTGACACTGAGGGAGTTGGTGGGGTGGTTTGCGTGAGCTTGGTTACAAGAGGAAGGGATTTACTGGTCAGTGGACTGCTTCCGCTGTCACCCAAAGTTTTTGAACTTGTCACTGACTTATTATGAATGCGCTGCAGGTGACGTATAAGGGAGGATGTTCCGAGGTGGTTAACGTCCTTACCCCTACTTATTACAGCTTGACAAAGGGAACACACGGCTTGACACCTGTTGTCCGCATTTCTGGTGAAATACCTCCACACCGAAGAGCTGATTTTTTTGGTATTTTCACCTGGCATGTCAACGGCCATATTCCTCCCACGGACAACAGGTGTCTCCCCGGGTGCCTGACTTAAACAAACCACCTCACCATCAGAATCCTCCTGGTCAATTTCCTCCCCAGCGCCAGCAACACCCATATCCTCCTCATCCTGGTGTACTTCAACACTGACATCTTCAATCTGACTATCAGGAACTGGACTGCGGGTGCTCCTTCCAGCACTTGCAGGGGGCGTGCAAATGGTGGAAGGCGCATGCTCTTCACGTCCAGTGTTGGGAAGGTCAGGCATCGCAACCGACACAATTGGACTCTCCTTGTGGATTTGGGATTTCAAAGAACGCACAGTTCTTTGCGGTGCTTTTGCCAGCTTGAGTCTTTTCAGTTTTCTAGCGAGAGGCTGAGTGCTTCCATCCTCATGTGAAGCTGAACCACTAGCCATGAACATAGGCCAGGGCCTCAGCCGTTCCTTGCCACTCCGTGTGGTAAATGGCATATTGGCAAGTTTACGCTTCTCCTCCGACAATTTTATTTTAGGTTTTGGAGTCCTTTTTTTACTGATATTTGGTGTTTTGGTTTTGACATGCTCTGTACTATGCCATTGGGCATCGGCCTTGGCAGACGACGTTGCTGGCATTTCATCGTCTCGGCCATGACTAGTGGCAGCAGCTTCAGCACGAGGTGGAAGTGGATCTTGATCTTTCCCTAATTTTGGAACCTCAACATTTTTGTTCTCCATATTTTAATAGGCACAACTAAAAGGCACCTCAGGTAAACAATGCAGATGGATGGATTGGATACTAGTATACAATTATGGACGGGCTGCCGAGTGCCGACACAGAGGTAGCCACAGCCGTGAACTACCGCACTGTACTGTGTCTGCTGCTAATATATAGACTGGTTGATAAAGAGATAGTATACTCGTAACTAGTATGTATGTATAAAGAAAGAAAAAAAAAACGGTTAGGTCACTGGTATATACAATTATGGACGGGCTGCCGAGTGCCGACACAGAGGTAGCCACAGCCGTGAACTACCGCACTGTACTGTGTCTGCTGCTAATATATAGACTGGTTGATAAAGAGATAGTATACTCGTAACTAGTATGTATGTATAAAGAAAGAAAAAAAAACCACGGTTAGGTGGTATATACAATTATGGACGGGCTGCCGAGTGCCGACACAGAGGTAGCCACAGCCGTGAACTACCGCACTGTACTGTGTCTGCTGCTAATATATAGACTGGTTGATAAAGAGATAGTATACTCGTAACTAGTATGTATGTATAAAGAAAGAAAAAAAAACCACGGTTAGGTCACTGGTATATACAATTATGGACGGGCTGCCGAGTGCCGACACAGAGGTAGCCACAGCCGTGAACTACCGCACTGTACTGTGTCTGCTGCTAATATATAGACTGGTTGATAAAGAGATAGTATACTCGTAACTAGTATGTATGTATAAAGAAAGAAAAAAAACCACGGTTAGGTCACTGGTATATACAATTATGGACGGGCTGCCGAGTGCCGACACAGAGGTAGCCACAGCCGTGAACTACCGCACTGTACTGTGTCTGCTGCTAATATATAGACTGGTTGATAAAGAGATAGTATACTCGTAACTAGTATGTATGTATAAAGAAAGAAAAAAAAACCACGGTTAGGTCACTGGTATATACAATTATGGACGGGCTGCGGAGTGCCGACACAGAGGTAGCCACAGCCGTGAACTACCGCACTGTACTGTGTCTGCTGCTAATATATAGACTGGTTGATAAAGAGATAGTATACTCGTAACTAGTATGTATGTATAAAGAAAGAAAAAAAAACCACGGTTAGGTGGTATATACAATTATGGACGGGCTGCCGAGTGCCGACACAGAGGTAGCCACAGCCGTGAACTACCGCACTGTACTGTGTCTGCTGCTAATATATAGACTGGTTGATAAAGAGATAGTATACTCGTAACTAGTATGTATGTATAAAGAAAGAAAAAAAAACCACGGTTAGGTCACTGGTATATACAATTATGGACGGGCTGCCGAGTGCCGACACAGAGGTAGCCACAGCCGTGAACTACCGCACTGTACACTGGTTGATAAAGAGATAGTAGTATACTCGTAACAACTAGTATGACGACGGTATAAAGAATGAAAAAAAAACCACGGTTAGGTGGTATATAATACAATTATGGTTGGACGGACTGCCTGCCGAGTGCCGACACAGAGGTAGCCACAGCCGTGAACTACCGCACTGTACACTGGTTGATAAAGAGATAGTAGTATACTCGTAACAACTAGTATGACGACGGTATAAAGAATGAAAAAAAAACCACGGTTAGGTGGTATATAATACAATTATGGTTGGACGGACTGCCTGCCGAGTGCCGACACAGAGGTAGCCACAGCCGTGAACTACCGCACTGTACACTGGTTGATAAAGAGATAGTAGTATACTCGTAACAACTAGTATGACGACGGTATAAAGAACGAAAAAAAAACCACGGTTAGGTGGTATATATTATAATACAATTATGGATGGACGGACTGCCTGCCGAGTTCCGACACAGAGGTAGCCACAGCCGTGAACTACCGCACTGTACACTGGTTGATAAAGAGATAGTAGTATACTCGTAACAACTAGTATGACGACGGTATAAAGAACTAAAAAAAAACCACGGTTAGGTGGTATATATTATAATACAATTATGGATGGACGGACTGCCTGCCGAGTGCCGACACAGAGGTAGCCACAGCCGTGAACTACCGCACTGTACTGTGTCTGCTGCTAATATAGACTGGTTGATAAAGAGATAGTATACAATACTACTAATATACTGGTGGTCAGGCACTGGTCACCACTAGTCACACTGGCAGTGGCACTCCTGCAGCAAAAGTGTGCACTGTTTAATTTTAATATAATATTATTTATCATGTACTCCTGGCTCCTGCTATAACAACCTGCAGTGCTCCCCAGTCTCCCCCACAATTATAAGCTTTATATACAATACATTGATGTGCAGCACACTGGGCTGAGCAGTGCACACAGACTGAGTCACTGTGTGACTGTGTATCGTTTTTTTCAGGCAGAGAACAGATATATTAAATAAAACAAACAACTGCACTGTCTCTGGTGGTCACTGGTCACTGTGGTCGTCAGTCACTAAACTCTGTCTGCACTCTGCACTCTCTTCTAATCTACAGTATCACAGCAATCTCTCTCTCTCTCTCTCTTCTAAATCTAATCTAAATGGAGAGGACGCCAGCCACGTCCTCTCCCTATCAATCTCAATGCACGTGTGAAAATGGCGGCGACGCGCGGCTCCTTATATAGAATCCGAGTCTCGCGAGAATCCGACAGCGTCATGATGACGTTCGGCGCGCGCTCGGGTTAACCGAGCAAGGCGGGAAGATCCGAGTCGCTCGGACCCGTGAAAAAAAAAGTGAAGTTCGTGCGGGTTCGGATTCAAAGAAACCGAACCCGCTCATCTCTAGTTTAAATTGCTGCCCAGGGCGCCCCCCCTGCGCCCTGCACCCATCAGTGCCTGTCATGTGTGTTATGTGTGGGAGCAATGGCGCGCAGCGTTACCTCAAAGAAGATCTGAAGTCTTCTGCCGCCTCTGAAGTCTTCTATCTTCTCATACTCACCCGGATTCTATCTTCCAGCTCTGTGAGGAGGACGGCGGCGCGGCTCTGGGACGAACTGCGAGGGGAGACCTGCGTTCCGACTCCCTCTGGAGCTAATGGTATCCAGTAGCCTAAGAAACAGAGCCTAGCATTTAAGTAGGTCTGCTTCTCTCTCCTCAGTCCCACGATGCAGGGAGCCTGTTGCCAGCAGGGCTCCCTGAAAATAAAAAACCTAACAAATTCTTTCTTTCAGAGAACTCAGGAGAGTTCCCTGTAATGCACCCAGTCTCCTCTGGGCACAGTATCAAACTGAGGTCTGGAGGAGGGGCATAGAGGGAGGAGCCAGTGCACACCCATATCTAAAGTTCTTTTTAGTGCCCATGTCTCCTGCAGAGCCCGTCTATCCCCATGGTCCTTACGGAGTCCCCAGCATCCTCTAGGACATAAGAGAAAAGCTGAACGCTGCAAATACAGCCTGCTTGATTACAGCCTAGCGCCTGTCACAGTGAAAATCATCCCAGTCTGCTGCAATTTCTAATAGTCCAGATCCAAACAGCAACCTGAAACAGCCGGCTAAAGAAGCGGCGTAACTGTCACTAAACGGCAGCCGTGGCGGTGGCCTGTGACAGAAAGAAGGTGACAACATTTCTCAAGACAAGCATCTGACCATGCCAATCCCCTTCCTGAATAAATCTATGAAAACTGCTTAAGTACTGTTTATTGGTAAATCCCAGATCTAAGGCTTCAAACAGAATAAAGCATGTAATTAAAAAACCCTGCTGGTCTGGCAGGGAAACCCTGGACTGGTCATACAACATGGGCAATCCCTTCTGGCATTGAAAGGGTTAATAATTAGAGATGTGCGGCTGGCACTTTTTGTGTTTTGGTTTTAGTTCTAATTCCACTTTCATGTTTTGTTTTTGGCTTGGTTTTGCCAAAACCACCCTTTCGTGTTTTGGCTTTGGTCTTGAATCTGGATGATTTTTGAAAAAAACATAAAAACAGCTAAAATCACAGAATTTGGGGGTAATTTTGCTCCTATGGTATTATTAACCTCAATAACAATCATTTCCACTCATTTCCAGTCTATTCTGAACACCTCACACATCACAATATTGTTTTTAGGCCAAAAGGTTGCACCGAGGTTGCTGGATGACTAAGTTAAGCGACCCAAGTGGACAACACAAACACCTGGCCCATCTAGGATTGGCACTGCAGTGTCAGACAGGAGGGCAGATATAAAAAAAAAAGGCCCCAAACAGCACATCATGCAAAGAAGAAAAAGAATTGCAATGAGGTAGTTGTATGACTAAGCCAAGCGACACAAACAATTGGCCCATCTAGGCGTGGCACTGCAGTGGCAGACAGGAGGGCAGATATAAAAAAAGGCCCCAAACAGCATATCATGCAAAGAAGAAAAATAATTGTAATGAGGTAGTTGTATGGCTAAGCCAGTGACACAAACAATTGGCCCATCTAGGAGTGGCACTGCAGTGGCAGGAGGGCAGATATGAAAAAAAGGCCCCAAACAGCACATGATGCAAAGAAGAAAAAGAATTGCAATGAGGTAGTTGTATGACTAAGCCAAGCGACACAAACAATTGGCCCATCTAGGCGTGGCACAGCAGTGGCAGACAGGAGGGCAGATATAAAAAAAAAGGCCCCTAACATCACATGATGCAAAGAAGAAAAAAAGGTGCACCGAGGTTGCTGTATGACTAAGCTAAGCGACACAACCACTTGGCCCATCTAGTAGTGTCACGCAGTGGCTGAATGTCGCAAGTGGGCCGCAATTGTTTGGTCCACTGATAGCATCTCCAGCACGCTCCAGTCACTTTTAAAAAAATCTGCAATTGGTGGACTTATACGGCAGTGTCAGACAGGATGGCACTTTTCAAAAACTAGGCCCCAAACAGCACCTCATGCAAAGATGTCGAAGAGGTGCAGTGAGGTAGCTGTATCACTAAGCTAAGCGACACAAACAATTCCAACTGGAATTATATGTCCAAATCACTGGAATTATACGTCCAAATCACTGGAATTAATTGGCAAAATCACTGGAATTATACATCCAAATCACTGGAATTAATTTTCAAGATCACTGTAATTATACATCCAAATCACTGGAATTAATTGGCAAGATCACTGTAATTAATAATTATACGTCAAAATCACTGGAATTAATTGGCAAAATCAGTGTAATTATACGTCCAAATAACTGGAATTAATTGGCAAGATCACTGTAATTATTAGTGATGAGCGGGTTCGGTTTCTCGGAAACCGAACCCCCCCGAACTTCACCCATTTTACACGGGTCCGAGGCATACTCGGATTATCCCGCATGGCTCGGTTAACCCGAGCGCGCCCGAACGTCATCTTCCCGCTGTCGGATTCTCGCGAGATTCGGATTCTATATAAGCAGCCGCGCGTCGCCGCCATTTTCACTCGTGCATTGGAAATGTTAGGGAGAGGACGTGGCTGGCGTCCTCTCCGTTTATTCATTGTTGAGTTGATGCAAATATTTGTGCTTGCTTATATCATTGTGGGGACTGGGGAGCAGCTTTATATTAATATAGGAGTACAGTGCAGAGTTTTACCACCAGTTTTATCCGTTCTCTGCCTGAAAAAAATGCTCCTTATCTTTGCTCAGTGTGCTGCATATATCTGTGCTCACACTGCTTAATTGTGGGGACTGGGGAGCAGCTGTATTATATAGCAGGAGTACAGTGCAGAGTTTTGCTGACAGTGACCACCACCAGTATACGTTGTCTGCCTGAAAAACACTCCATATCTGTGCTCAGTGTGCTACTTTATTGTGGGGACTGGGGACCACCAGTATAATATTATATAGGAGGAGTACAATGCAGAGTTTTGCTGACCAGTGACCACCAGTATATAATATATAGCATTACGGTACAGTAGGCCACTGCTGTACCTACCTCTGTGTCGTCAAGTATACTATCCATCTAGATTCTATACCTGTGGTGCATTTTAGTTTTGCAGTTTGCTGACACAGTGACCATCAGTATATATAGCAGTACGGTACGGTAGGCCACTGCTGTACCTACCTCTGTGTCATCAAGTATACTATCCATCTACATTCTATACCTGTGGTGCATTTCAGTTGTGCAGTTTGCTGACACAGTGACCACCAGTATATTGTCAAAGTCTAAAAATATCATGATGCATACCCCTTGTACTAACCCCTCATGCACATGCACGCTGCTCGTGCACCTGTTCCCCCGTGCGTGCACATACCCGCAAGTTGCGTAAGATCGTTCCGGCGATCGTGCGCATGAGATGTGTAATTACGGCGGAGTTTGTGAGCGTGTAGCGTGCGACTCGATCGTAGCATATTTAACCCAAATAGTGCATTTTGTAGTTAATATTCCCCTAGACCATGTCAGCGAGTATGATTAGTTTAAACTGTTCCTGGACAGAGAGATTCCTCTTTGCATGAAAGGAAGGGTCAGATAAAGGTTGAAAGGTGGTGTCTAGTATCCAGCTGTAGGGTATTTTAAGAGTAACATTCCGGTGTTAGTTAGGAAAGGATCGCTCGCTCCTGCGTATAGTTATGTACAGAAGTAGATTATGAACATTAACTGTATTTGCTGTAAATTACACATGCGGCGGGAATCCTGAGGATACCTCCCACCAGAGCAGTTGGGGAAAGACACAGCCCACCTGTTCAAATCCACCTATGACCTTTGCTGTAATGTAGAGACACATCCCTGTGTCCAATGAACAATGAGATTACAGGTACCATTGTATTTTGAATGTATGTTGTGTATATAAAGACCACTGTTGCCTGGCCAGCCTCATGTCTCTGAAGGCTTTCTACCTGAACAGCTGAGGACTGGATTCCAGGTCGCGCATGCGAAAGATTCCCCACGTATGTATATTCTCTGTAGCCATTGTTCGTCTTATTCTCTGTTATTTCTGTTAGATTTCTGTGTTAGCTTGTAGTGTATAACTTGTATTGTTTTCCCCTTTTTCTCTGAATAATCCACGGCAGTGTTAGAGCTGTTGTGGTTTTAACCAAACCCGGTGTTGTGTTTTCACTTTCCTGCAAAGGGCTCTCTTAGCGTCCCAATCGCTCAAACAGCATACACATTGTTAAGGTTTTTAAGCGTTACATCATTACAGTATTTGACTACTAAGGTTTAGAGTATAAGTATATTCTTACTGTGTTTTATTAACAAGGTTTAAAGGTTATCAACTGTGTGTGCGCCCGCTGTGTATTCCGTACACTCAGCGCAGCGTGTGTACGCCAAGTGCGTACCACGTGCGGGACTCTGTACGCAAATAGCGTACAAAGTGCGTAGCACGTGAACGTGGTCTGGTGGCCATAGCGGCTCCACGGTAATAGTGTATAGCTTTATGTTTTAAGATAATAATTGACATTATCAATTGGGGAGCTCGTCCGGTTCTCCTCATATCCGCAGCCTAGCAGGACAAGGCAGACTTTTATCTATCAGCAAAGGGCGGGAAGGTAGTATCCCCTGTTAGCCGTTTTGTGGTCGGGGATACATTAGTGCTGATTAGATAAGCGTCTGCTCCGCTTGGTTTGAAGGGATGCTGGTGGGATCCGGAAGGTAAGAACGTAAAGCTATTGTTTGTTTGGTTTTAAATCTGTTAAATTTCTGTTTGGTGCCAACTGCGCACGCAACACACGTAACACACGCACACACCTGTATTTCATTTGTGTATTTTCGCATATCTACCCTCTTGTTTGCCATTAGCATTGATCACGTGCTGAGAAAATTTGTTGCTATTTTAGTAAAAAGTAAAGAGTAATATTTAAGGGAGTAATTGTAAAACACACACGCAGCCTGACCCAGTTATAAAGGTTTATACAGGAGATACTGTGTGGTGTTAGTAAGCGATTATAGTTGAATATCGTTTACATTTATAGAAACGTGTTATTTGTGTTACTGCGGGCGTATCCGGCCTTTGTACACGTGTCTCGGACAGCGTAGGGGACTGCGTACGCAATGCAAAGGCCTACACACATGGCATGTTTACGCAACGTGCGTACAGATACGCCCACTAAATACAAATCACACAATAGCATTGTTTTAGTTTAGGCAATACGGTAGCCACGCGATAATAGCACAAAATTTGTTCAGTTTCCAAAATTTTAGTTTAAAAGATCCTTCTCTTATTGCATCACCTCTGGGATTAGCCTGTTTCACCTGAATGAAAGTAATTTTCTGTACAGAAAAATTGAAGTGTGTATGAGTGAGCAAAAGTGAGTGTGCAAATAAAGGTTTTGTGAACCCAGAATTCGGGATCCCGTAGGAGACCACATCAGGTGAGTGGACACTTGGTGGCGTGGGAGTGGCTTTCTCACGTTAACATTGTATAAGGTATAAAGGAGCAATTAGTATTACAGCAGACCAAAAGGTCGGCGAAGTCAGAAATCCGCTGACTAGGTCAAGCGAAGCTCTGAAAACCGTGGCCTGAGAAAGGTCAGAGGTAGAGAGCGCAGCCCCGGGGGTTTGCGTAGTACCCATATAGGCCCGTTTTGAGAATGGCTGAGGTTTCGCAGCCTAAACAACCGATTCCGTTGGTCGTTCGGCGGATAAGTAATAGTTACTTATACGCAGTGCGACTGTACCGCACGTTACTGTGTGCATTAGTTAGTTCACCTTGATACCCACTCAATTTGCGGGATCATAGACGCTAATTGTACACGTAACGTGATTTGTGTAACAGGTTTTTTTATTTTAAGGGAGTTTCGCTGTTCACTCAGGAAATCTCCAACGACTAATATTTACTGGGAGGGGTAGCATACTCCCACACGCTCTCAGTAAATAGAGGTTACACAGGAGTCCGAGGTTGGGTACGACCAGCATTGGGCACAGTGTTCGGTGTATTGACCAACAGGGGCGTGAGTGGGTGAGAGCGCTCGGAGAACTTTCACCGTCACCTTACCACTGAGTAATTTGTTTTTTGTAAGGATTAGCTGAGAAGGCAATACCTGCAAAGAATGGGGGCCAGTTGCTCAAGTAAGGGACGATCAACAAGGGTTCACGTTGATATTTGTCGGCCCAAAGGGTCGGCGAGGTACATAATGTGTGAGAAATATGGATCACATGCAGAAGTCTTATGCAATGAGTGGGAACGAATGACTGTGGACGATAGGGAACCGTTCCCTAGGGTAGGCAGTTTTAATCCAGAGGTGTTGCAAAATTTAAGGAGAAGGATATGTCTGATAAAATCCGGAAAGCAAAGGATTAGACATTATGATTATTTACAGTTATGGCAACAGGAGGGTGAGATACAACAGGGATTAGCTCAAGCAGCTGGTTCCAACCCTAGCAGGAAACTGATAGCAACAGCACCACCACCACCATACATAACAGGAGAGAAAATGGCTACAGAGAATGGCATACTGGTATACGATAAAAGTGCACTTAATAAATGTATTAATGGTGATAAGAGTAAAGTAGATAAATGTATTGATGCTAATGCTAACCCGTGCAAGTTGTATCCCGTCTTAAACTTTCCTCAGGACTGCGACCAGGAAGATGAGCCCACCACGATATCGGCACTCTCTCTAGCAGCCACCATACAAGATACTACAGTGGGCACGGCCCAACCAGTAAGAGCAGTAGCGAAGGCCCCTAGTGGAGGGACAGGTGAGGTCGTGTCCACAGGTAAGTACGGTACTGTACATTATGCAGAAACAATCACACCTCACATTGTAGAATCAACCCAGAGTGATGTAATTGAACTTAATCCTGTCAGGGTGATCGCAGTCCCCAATGGAAAGACTGACGCACAGGGAGTCACTCCCATCAGGAACATTGCAATGCATTGTCCCTGGTTTCGGACAGAATTAAGGACAATTATGTCTGAATTTCCCGATCCCAGGAAAGATCTAGCCGCATGTCAAAGGTTTATTAAAGAACTAGGTAACGCCGCCGAACCCAATAACAAAGATTGGCGGACAGTGCTGCGGGCATGTTTGCCCTCTACCATTGACCCTGTGAAATTCATTACTGATTGTAAATTAGATGAAGAGGTACCTCTCACTGATGAATACAATTAGGAGAATGTTAAACAGATCAATCTGCAGTTAGGAGTATATTTCCCAACTGTTGCCAAGTGGAACAAAATTTTCTCCATTAGACAAAAAGAAGGTGAAACTGCTTCTGACTATTTCCATCGAGCACTAGAGGAAATGGCTAAATACACTGGGGTCGTGGACATTGAGGAAAATATGCATCATAGGGAGGTAGCGGTGTCCGTATTAATGGACGGTTTAAAGGAAGTGTTGAGAACAAGGGTACAGACCACTCAACCTAACTGGAGAGGTATCTCGGTGGCTGCATTAAGAGAGTCCACTGTCGGGCATGATCGGAACATCGTTAGACACAGGGAGTCACAGGGGGATAAGCTGATGGCAGTAAGTATACAGGCCCTTACAACAAGGCCACCTCAGCCTAAGCCCCAGACCCCTGATGGTAAGTCGTATGTGATAAAATGTTATAACTGTCAGAGGGAAGGACATTACGCATGGAACTGCAACTCTAGAGACCCACATAAGGTATATCGACCCCCTAGACCAGAACATGACACACGGTATGGCGCACGCAAATGGGATCAGGGACCGCAGAGGAGGAATTATGAGCCACATGCAGGGGAAACAAAGAGGTACCCACCAAAGAGAGACTGGCAGGTCTCTGAAAATTCTCAGTTACACTCCTCACATATTGTAGCTGCCAACGCGCTGCGGGAGGGTCACAACTTACAATAGGGGTTGTCACAACTGAGGGCCTGAGCTGACGGGAGGCAGCCTCAGTTGTAGGGGCTGAGATGTAACGGAACCTGGGAGGTTGTATCAGACCCCTAGACATGTAAGTAACATGTAGAATAACTGCCCGAAGGCGTGACCACGACAACCAGGATAAAAGTCAATGATGTTTATTATGACAAACTCCGTAACACAGCAGCAGTAAAAGGAAACATAAAAGTCAACAGAGGATAAATACAATTCCTGGGTACTACAGGGTGGCAAGGGCCACAGGCACTGGTAGTGTGAGACAGTTCTTATAATCTTCTAGTTGGAAAGTCCTTACCAGGCCTGACTGTAGCAATGGAGAGAACCCAGGATCGTACCAGCTGATGTTCCAGGAAAGGCTGGGCTGCTGAAGGTAAAACGGCTGCTGTGGATACTGGCTGGAACCAGACTGTTGTTGGTACGGAGTGGATACTGGCTGGAACCAGTTAAATAATAAACGAACTTGAGAGCGATGAAATAATAATGAAGTTTGGAGTTTGAGAGCGGTGAAATAATAATACCGGTGGAGAGTGGTAAACTGCAGAAAAGGACACCGGCCCTTTAAGAGAAGCTGTACACTGCTGGAAGCTAGGCTGGAAGCAGGTGATTGTTTGAGAGCGGTGAAATAATAATACCGGTGGAGAGTGGTAAACTGCAGAAAGGACACCGGCCCTTTAAGAGAAGCTGTACACTGCTGGAAGCTGGGCTGGAAGCAGGTGATTGTTGTAGCTGGAAACAGGTGAGTCCAGAATGGATCGGAGAGTCAGGCTACACCGCAGATGGAATGCTGGTGCGGGTCTCTATAGCAGAAGTCTGGAGACAGGAGCTGGAACCTGGAAGACAACCACAGGAAAGAGACAAACTGGAACTAGGTTAGACAACCAAAGCACTGACGCCTTCCTTGCTCAGGCACAGCATATTTATACCTGCAGCAAGGAAGGGGTTGGCTAGGCAATTATGCAAATTAACAATACAGACAGCAGATTGGTGGAAATGATCAGATGACAAAATCCAAGATGGCTGCGCCCATGCAGACACTTGGAGGGAAGTTTGGTTTGTAATCCATGTGAGAATTGAAACAGCAATGGCGGCGCCGGCCACAGGAGACAGGAGACGCCAGACTGATGATTGCACATCTAAACCACGCGGGCACAGCGGAGGCCGCGGCTGACGTAATCGCCACTCTGACACTCTGCATGCAGGAACTCAGGGACAGCGGTGGAGGCCGCGGGGAACGCCATTCCAGATGTTACATGGCGCCGCGATGACCGCGTCTCAGAGTGACAGGAGAGGAGGCAGGAATGTGGACATCAGTGTAACGGATGGGATCCGGTCCTGGAACGCTGAGCCAGCCTCAGGAGGCATCTGAAGGGTAAGTAATGGCGTCCAGATACCCGGATCGTGACAGCACCCCCCCCTTTAGGAGTGGCCCCTGGACACTTCTTAGGCTTTAAAGGAAACTTTGCGTGGAAATTTCGGACCAAGGCAGGAGCATGGACGTCTGAGGCATTGGTCCAAGAGCGTTCTTCAGGACCATAGCCCTTCCAGTCAATGAGGTATTGTAACTGACCGTAACGGAAACGTGAGTCCAAAATCTTGGCCACCTCGTACTCGACTCCCCGTTGAGTCTGAACTTTGGGAGCTGGAGGAAGTGCGGAATGAAACCGATTCAGGATCAGCGGTTTCAACAAAGAAACATGAAATGTCCTGGGTATTTTCAAGAAGGATGGTAACTGTAACCTGTAGGCAACAGGATTGATGACTTGTTCAATCTTGAAGGGTCCGACGTAGCGAGGTGCAAATTTCATGCTGGGAACTCTCAACCTCAAATTCTTCGTGGACAGCCACACACGATCACCCACCTTGAGAGCAGGAACCGCTCTACGCTTCCTATCGGCAAACTTCTTATACCTGAATGAGGCTTTAAGCAGGGCTGCGCGGACGTTCCTCCAGTTATTTGAAAACTGACGCAAGGTGACATCCACTGCTGGAACAGAAGTTGCGGGAAGCGGTTGGAATTCTGGGACTTTAGGGTGGAATCCATAATTAATGAAGAATGGTGTAGAAGAAGATGAGGAATGGTATTGATTGTTGTGGCTGAACTCGGCCCAAGGAAGGAGTTGAACCCAGTCATCTTGAGAGGAAGACACATATATACGGAGGAAGGCCTCCAAGTCCTGATTCACCCTCTCGGTTTGACCATTGGTCTGAGGATGGTAAGCCGTGGAAAACTTTAACTTGACTTGGAGGGCTTGACACAAACTTCGCCAAAATTTGGCTACAAATTGTACTCCACGATCCGAGATGATCTCTTCAGGAAGACCGTGAAGTCGGAAGATCTCTTGTATAAACACTTGAGCCAACTTGGAAGCTGACGGAAGACCGGTGAGAGGGATGAAATGTGCCATCTTGGTGAACCGGTCAACTACCACCCAGATGGTATTAAACTTGTTGCAGATAGGTAGATCGGAAACAAAGTCCATCGACAAATGGGTCCAAGGTCGACTGGGAACAGATAATGGAACCAGTTGCCCCGCAGGCGACTGGCGGGAGACTTTGTGTTGGGCACACTTTGGGCAGGAGGCAATAAATTCCATAACGTCCTTCTTCAGAGTTGGCCACCAGTAGGACCTAGAAATAAATTCAAGGGTTTTCTGAATGCCTGTATGTCCAGAAAAACGGGAAGCATGGGCCCAATGCATGAGCTTCTTCCTTAGAACTGGCTTAACAAAACTTTTCCCTGGTGGAGGCGTAGAGTCCATCCCTACCGTGGAGAATGCCAACGGATTAATAATAGGATGCTTGTCTGCAGACTCGGACTCATTTTCTTGCTCCCATGAGCGGGAAAGGGCATCGGCCTTACGATTCTGAGAACCCGGACAGAACTGGAGTTTAAAGTCAAACCTAGAGAAGAAAAGTGCCCATCTGGCCTGACGAGGATTCAGACATTGTGCGCCGTTGAGATATAAAAGATTTTTGTGGTCGGTAAGTATGGTGATTGAGTGGGAAGCTCCCTCCAACAGGTATCTCCACTCCTCCAGAGCGAGCTTGATGGCTAGCAACTCCTGATCGCCAATGGCATAGTTGCGCTCAGCTGGGGAGAACTTCCGGGAGAAGAAACTGCAAGGATGTAGATGTCCATCTTTGGCCCTCTGGGATAACACTGCTCCTACTCCAACGGAGGAGGCATCTACCTCTAAGATAAAAGGAGAGTCGGTGTCGGGCTGTTTCAGAACTGGTGCAGAGATGAACCGTTGCTTCAGAAGGTGAAAGGCCTGTGTAGCTTCCTCGGACCACTTGGACGGATTAGCACCTTTCTTGGTTAATGCAGTGATAGGCGCCACAATGGTGGAAAAGTCTCGTATAAATTTTCTATAATAATTGGCGAACCCTAAGAACCTCTGGACCCCTTTGAGGCTTAAGGGTATAGGCCAATTCTGGATTGCTTGGAGTTTCTCAGGATCCATCTCTAGTCCGGAACCGGACACAATGTAACCTAGAAACGGAATGGTTTTAACTTCAAACACACACTTCTCCAATTTACAATAGAGGTGATTGACACGGAGACAGGAAAGAACCTCTTTTACCCAGAAACGATGATCTTCGAGATTATTAGCAAAGATGAGGATGTCGTCTAGATAAACCACGACATGGCGGTACAAGATGTCCCTGAAAATCTCATTCACGAAGTGCTGGAAGACTGCTGGAGCGTTGCTCAATCCGAAGGGCATGACAAGGTACTCATAATGTCCGTCACGGGTGTTAAAGGCGGTCTTCCACTCGTCACCCTCACGGATTCGGATGAGATTGTAGGCACCCCTCAAGTCCAGCTTTGTGAAAATAGTTGCACCACTAACTCTATCAAAGAGCTCGGTAATCAGGGGTAAAGGGTATCGGTTCTTGACGGTAATGTCGTTCAGACCTCTGTAGTCGATGCACGGACGCAGACCACCGTCTTTCTTCTTAACGAAGAAGAAGCCTGCGCCGGCTGGAGAAGAAGATGGTCGGATGAAACCCTTCGCCAGGTTCTCTTTGATGTACTCTTCCATGGAGTGTGTCTCAGGCAGAGACAACGGATAAGTTCGGCCTCGCGGTGGAACCTTCCCTGGAATGAGGTCGATTGGGCAGTCCCATTCTCTATGAGGAGGAAGGATATCAGCAGAGGCTTTACTGAACACGTCCGTGAAGTCTTGATATGGAGGAGGCGGAACATCAGATGACCTGGGGAAGGAAGAACAAACAGGAAGAACTTTGGCTAAACAAGTCTCAGCACAGGAGGGACCCCATGCCAGTATTTGCGTAGTCGTCCAGTCAATTGATGGGTTGTGGAGACGGAGCCATGGAAGGCCTAAAACCACTGGATGTGTGGCTCTTGGAATCACTAAAAAAGAAATATACTCAGAATGAAGAACTCCCACGCTCAGACGAACTGGAAGAGTCCTTAAGGAAATGACTGCGTCAAAAATCTTGCTGCCATCCACGGCAGTCAAAGAGATGGATGAGGACAGTCTCTCGGTGGGTAGGGACCACCGTTTAACATAAGCTTCGGTTATGAAATTCCCAGCTGCTCCGGAATCAAGGAGGGCAATGACGTTCCTGTAACGTTGAGCAATTTGGAGCGACACTGGGAGGTTACAGTCATGAGGAGATGGAGAGGAGATCATTACTCCTAGCCGGCCCTCTCCTTGGCGAGCTAGGATCTGGAGTTTCCCGGACGTTTGGGACAGGCATTGATAGTGTGCGACGGAGCTGCACAGTAGAGACAGAGAGACTCAGAGAGACGTCTTCGGCGCTCAGCGGGAGATAGACGGGAACGACTAATTTGCATAGGCTCATCCTTGGATGGAGATGGTTGACGAGGAGGAGGAGCAGAAGATTTAGGAGTAGATGATCTTCCTCGCTCGGTTGCTCTCTCTCTGAAACGTAGATC
This sequence comes from Pseudophryne corroboree, assembly GCF_028390025.1. Lineage (NCBI taxonomy): Eukaryota > Metazoa > Chordata > Amphibia > Anura > Myobatrachidae > Pseudophryne > Pseudophryne corroboree. The sequence goes on from NC_086444.1 coordinate 744,836,618, forward strand.
AACCTTCGTGCAAAGAGAAATTAGCTCATCCAACTTAGAGGGCAAGTCTCTGGTAGCTAACTCATCCTTGATGCGTTCTGATAAGCCATGCCAGAATGCAGCATACAGGGCCTCGTCGTTCCATGCCAGTTCGGATGCCAGGATTTTAAACTGTATAAGATACTGTCCCACAGTACGTGTTCCCTGGCGTAAACGGAGAATCTCAGATGAAGCAGATGTTATCCGGCCTGGCTCGTCGAAGATGCGCCTGAATGTAGCTACAAAGTCAGTATAGGAGGATAGCAGGGGATCAGACTTCTCCCATAAAGGTGATGCCCTATAGGCAATTTTGGTACGGTCACTGAAGAAATTGCCAGGTAGAAGCTCAAAGTGGATTTCACATTGATTGAGAAATCCCCTGCAGAACCTTGGAGATCTATCAAATTTTGCTGGCGTTGGAAGATGAAGATGTGGACTGGAAATGGGTAAGGTGGGTGGGGTTACAGCTGGTGTCACTGTAGTGGACACATCGGACGTGCCAGGTCCACGGAGGGTCGTTTGAATCCCATCCAGCCGTGTAGAGAGATCCTGGAGACAGCGGATGATGTGGCCCTGTGCAGCCTCCTGATGTTCAAGTCGGGCTGCCAGTTCTTGCATTGGCCTGGCCGCTTGATCCTGGTCTCCGGCTGGATTCATTAGGTCAGTGCTTACTGTCACAACTGAGGGCCTGAGCTGACGGGAGGCAGCCTCAGTTGTAGGGGCTGAGATGTAACGGAACCTGGGAGGTTGTATCAGACCCCTAGACATGTAAGTAACATGTAGAATAACTGCCCGAAGGCGTGACCACGACAACCAGGATAAAAGTCAATGATGTTTATTATGACAAACTCCGTAACACAGCAGCAGTAAAAGGAAACATAAAAGTCAACAGAGGATAAATACAATTCCTGGGTACTACAGGGTGGCAAGGGCCACAGGCACTGGTAGTGTGAGACAGTTCTTATAATCTTCTAGTTGGAAAGTCCTTACCAGGCCTGACTGTAGCAATGGAGAGAACCCAGGATCGTACCAGCTGATGTTCCAGGAAAGGCTGGGCTGCTGAAGGTAAAACGGCTGCTGTGGATACTGGCTGGAACCAGACTGTTGTTGGTACGGAGTGGATACTGGCTGGAACCAGTTAAATAATAAACGAACTTGAGAGCGATGAAATAATAATGAAGTTTGGAGTTTGAGAGCGGTGAAATAATAATACCGGTGGAGAGTGGTAAACTGCAGAAAAGGACACCGGCCCTTTAAGAGAAGCTGTACACTGCTGGAAGCTAGGCTGGAAGCAGGTGATTGTTTGAGAGCGGTGAAATAATAATACCGGTGGAGAGTGGTAAACTGCAGAAAGGACACCGGCCCTTTAAGAGAAGCTGTACACTGCTGGAAGCTGGGCTGGAAGCAGGTGATTGTTGTAGCTGGAAACAGGTGAGTCCAGAATGGATCGGAGAGTCAGGCTACACCGCAGATGGAATGCTGGTGCGGGTCTCTATAGCAGAAGTCTGGAGACAGGAGCTGGAACCTGGAAGACAACCACAGGAAAGAGACAAACTGGAACTAGGTTAGACAACCAAAGCACTGACGCCTTCCTTGCTCAGGCACAGCATATTTATACCTGCAGCAAGGAAGGGGTTGGCTAGGCAATTATGCAAATTAACAATACAGACAGCAGATTGGTGGAAATGATCAGATGACAAAATCCAAGATGGCTGCGCCCATGCAGACACTTGGAGGGAAGTTTGGTTTGTAATCCATGTGAGAATTGAAACAGCAATGGCGGCGCCGGCCACAGGAGACAGGAGACGCCAGACTGATGATTGCACATCTAAACCACGCGGGCACAGCGGAGGCCGCTGCTGACGTAATCGCCACTCTGACACTCTGCATGCAGGAACTCAGGGACAGCGGTGGAGGCCGCGGGGAACGCCATTCCAGATGTTACATGGCGCCGCGGTGACCGCGTCTCAGAGTGACAGGAGAGGAGGCAGGAATGTGGACATCAGTGTAACGGATGGGATCCGGTCCTGGAACGCTGAGCCAGCCTCAGGAGGCATCTGAAGGGTAAGTAATGGCGTCCAGATACCCGGATCGTGACAGGGGTCAGGCCACACCTGTAGTCTGCAGCCAGTGAAATTAATTGCGAGCCTTGGAAGTGAACCTGAGGTCACAATTGATGTAGCTGGTAGATCACTACCTTTCCTTGTAGATACAGGGCGGCCAAGTCAGTGTTAAATTCAACGGTGGGTATGAAAACCACGGGTAAAACAATTCCAGCAATGGGAGTAACAGGAGTAGTACAACACCACCCTTTAAGTAAACCAGCAGAGATTACGATAGGGCCTTTGCAGACCAAGCACTCCTTTTTTGCTAGCTGCATTGGCTCCGACTAATCTACTTGGGAGAGATTTACTGTGTAAGATGGGGTGTGTCATATATTGTACTCCTGAAGGTGTTTTCTTAGATATACCCGAGAATCACGCTCGGGAAGTGCAGGATATGCTAGACTCCCCACAAAGGTTAATGTCACACACTGCTGTTACAGACAGGTGTCCATCCAAGGTAGAGGAAATGATCTCCCAGATACCGGAGTCACTTTGGACCAAAGATGGACAAGACACTGGATTGATGGCAAATGTAGCTCCTGTAGTAGTTCAAGTAAAAGATGGTAGGATAGCTCCAAAAATCCCACAGTATCCTCTGAAGCCAGAGGTGGAGTTAGGAGTGTACCCAGTCATAGAGCGCTTGCTGCAACAGGGCATCCTAGTTAGGACGTCCAGCACTGCCAATAGTCCCATCTTCCCTGTGAAAAAGAGTGGGGGGAGGGGTTACAGGCTAGTGCAGGATCTAAGGGGGATCAACAAAATAGTCAAGAGCCAATTCCCCGTAGTGCCAAATCCAGCTGTCATCCTTATGCAAATCCCTCCCACTGCGAAATTTTTCACTGTTATTGACCTCTGCTCCGCCTTCTTCTCGGTACCTCTGCACCCTGACAGCCAATACTTGTTTGCATTCACATACAGAGGAGTACAGTACACCTGGACTCGCTTACCACAAGGTTTCATTGACAGCCCAAGTATTTTCTCACAGGCTTTGCATGATTGTTTACAATCCTTTCAACCTGAGAGCGGATCAGTATTAATACAGTATGTAGATGACTTACTGCTGTGTTCTGATTCACTCGAATCATCCTTAAGAGACACGAAACAGCTTTTGTTTCATCTTTCTAATACAGGACACAAGGTTTCAAAGGATAAGTTGCAGTTATGCCAGACCAAGGTAAAATATTTGGGACATTGCTTGACACAAGGACTGAGACACCTCACCGCTGATAGAATACAGGCGATTCGCGACATGACTCTGCCACAAACCCAGCAACAGATCCGCACTTTCCTAGGAATGTATGGATATTGCCGCAACTGGATCCAAGGGTTTTCCATGTTAGCCCTACCTTTGCAAGAGATGGTCTCATCAAACAAACCAGATCGGATTTCGCACATAGACGAGTCCAAACTGGCATTTGAGAGACTCAAACAGTGCCTATCGCAGGCACCAGCATTAGGTATGCCAGATTATGGGAAACCCTTTGAATTGTACGGTACGGAGAGTGCAGGGTGTGCGGCAGGTGTTTTAACCGAGAAACATGGTGATGCCAGCAGGCCGGTAGCCTACTACAGCGCTCAGCTAGACACCGTAGCACGATCCCTCCCCACATGCTTGCGAAGTGTTGCAGCGATAGCATTGCTAGTGAGTAAAAGCGAAGATGTAGTGTTAGGTCACAACCTGACCATCCATACACCTCATGCAGTGTCAGCCTTACTGAATTCTGCCCAAACCAGACACGTTTCATCTGCACGGTTTACAAGGTGGGAATTAGCACTAATGGCCCCTGTAAACATCATCATAAGGAGATGCAGCGCACTAAATCCTGCAACGTATCTCCCAGGTGTTCCTGGACAGGCACAAAGGGTGGGGGATGAGAGTGATGGTGAAGGAGGATTTAGTACAGACACGGACATACATGATTGTATGGAATATGTGACCCAAAATTTCACTGCAAGGCCTGACATCAGTGACAACCCACTGGAAGGTGTAGATTTTACTTTTTACACTGACGGTAGTTGCCACAGACAGACGGACTCGGGAGACTTGTGTACTGGATACGCAGTCGTAGATGACAAAGGTACCATAGAAGCGGAACCCCTAGGCCCACCACACTCAGCACAAGTTGCTGAGCTGGTCGCCCTAACCAGAGCGTGTGAATTGGCTAAGGGTAAGTCAGCCAATATCTACACGGATTCTAGGTATGCCTTTGGAGTAGTGCATGATTTCGGGGCCCTATGGCGCCTCAGAAATTTCTTGACGGCAGCTTGCACACCCGTGGCGCATGCGACCCACATCAAAAGACTTCTAGCAGCGATACAGGAACCTGACAGAGTGGCTGTTATCAAGTGTAAAGCCCACACGTACAGCCAAGACCCAGTGTCACTTGGTAACAGCCGGGCAGACGAAGCTGCTAAATCAGCAGCCAGCACCCCCATACAGACAGACATCACACAACTGATGGTATTCAATACTGTCAACACACAGAAATTGAGTGAAATGCAAAATTTGTGTTCCCCACAGGAAAAGGCAGTCTGGAGGTCAAAAGGATATGGCCAGGAGTCCTCAGGACTCTGGACAGATGGACAGGGTAAGCCAGTGGCACCCAGAGCATACCTTCCAAGTTTAGCTGAGGTGGCACATGGTCTGACCCATCTAGGCAAAGAAGGTATGTGCAAGTTGGTAAGAGCCTACTGGTGCGCGCCAGGATTCTCTTCTCATGCGGGTAAGAGAGCAATGACATGCCTCACCTGCTTGAGAAAGAATATTGGAAAGGCAATACCAACAGAACCCTCCCATATCCCGCCAACGGACGGCCCTTTTCAGGTGATACAAATTGATTTCATACAATTGCCACCTTGTAGAAACTTAAAGTATGTATTGGTTTGTATTGATGTGTTTTCAAATTGGGTACAAGCGTTCCCCGCTGCCACAAATACTGCTGTGTTTACTGCAAAGAAAATTGTGCAGGAATTTGTGTGCAGGTATGGTATCCCTAGGATAATTGAAAGTGATAGGGGTACCCATTTTACAGATGAAGTCTTTCAGGTAATGTGCAAATTAATGGGAATTAATAGTAAGCTGCATACTCCGTACCGCCCACAGGCGAGTGCGAAAGTGGAAAGAGTAAACAGCACTATTAAGAACAAGTTGAGCAAAGTGATGGCTGAAACTGGATTGTTGTGGCCAGAAGCTTTGCCACTTGTATTGTACAGCATCAGAACCACTCCCAGGTCCCCTCTTAACCTGTCACCCTTTGAGATTCTTTTTGGTCGACAACCCCATGTAATGATTGACCCCCAGGATGATTTGAAATGTAACAATGAAGTAACTGTAAAGTATTTGGTTAAGATGAGCAAGCAGTTGAGGAATCAAAACAGCAATCTAAAGCTAGTGATTCCTGATCTGCCAGACAGTAATTGTCATGACATTGAACATGGGGATTATGTAATGTTTTGAAATTTTCTACGCTCAGGTTGCCTGATTGAACGGTGGGAAGGACCGTACCAAGTCTTACTGACCAGCACAACAGCATTGAAGGTTGCCGAAAGAGAGACTTGGGTCCACTCGTCCCACTGTAAGAAGGTCGCTGACCCAGAGAAAGCCTGTGACAAAGAGCAGAGTATAGAGCAAACCATATCACTGGAGTGCCTGTTCCGGGAAAGTTGAGAGGCAGGACTGTTGTCACGGCACCTGAGCACAAAGAACTACAAGATCAGAGGCGGTTGTCGCGCCAGTTCTCTTTCCCTTCTAATTATTTTCTTTACCTCCCATTACCACTCTTTCTCCTCCTGCAAGATGGACTTACCCCAAGAGACTGCGTTCCGGGTTTTCCTGTTGACCCTGTTGTTGACCAGAACAGTCTGTTTCGGTGAGAGTACCAGAGAGGTCGAGAAAGGATCTGGAATGGGTTCTGATGACAAGGACGGATTCGTAGAATTCCAAGAGCAACACAATCACCGAGCAAAGGCGAGTATCAGAAAACGATCTGGTAGTCATGACACTAGAAGACATTGTGAAGGATTGTTAGCTGAGGAAAATTGTATCTGTAGGAATTGTGAAAACATAGTTGAGGACGGGTGCATCCAGAGATGTCAGTCCAGTCTTAATATCAACATGGACCGTCATCCATTGAGTGACTATCACTCATTAGTGGGTAAGGTTTTAAACCAAACAGAATGCTGGGTGTGCTCACAAGTACCTCAAGGTCTGAGCAAGTCAGGACTAGTGCCATACTCTTTAACAATAGGTGATGTACTTGAATTAAGGGGTGGGAGACCGGTGGACAAGAAATTTAATATTTCTAGGCCTCCTAGTTTGAAGCTCCACCAGTATCATGTGGATAGATCCTTAGTATGTTTTAACATTTCCAATCCCCGAAAGCCGGGAAATTGGGAAGTGACATGGAACAACCAAACCATGGCATTTTCACACAGAGCCGATAGAATGCCCGTAGACTCAGAACTTATACGCCAAATAGCCAACGGTGGGAGATATTTTCAGTATAGGTACACTCTAGGAAGTAGGACCATGCGGGTTGGAGAAGTATCACCAGGATACTGTGCGCATATCATACAGCCTGATACGTGTACTGAACAGATGAGAAAGTTAGGGATAGGATTTTTCACCTGGAAGGTTTGCAATATGGTGATGTCATATTCTGTCCAATATGTCCTCCCCGATGATGCATATTTCATATGTGGAAGGAAGGCGTATAAGTGGCTTGCCCCAAACTCAGAGGGATTGTGTTACATTGGAAAAGTGTTGCCAGAAGTAATGACCATTACCCATGATAAGATGAAAGACGTTCACCGCAATGCTCAAGCTCCTTACATTCACACTCACTACGAACACATTGTTAAGAGACACCTTATAGATAGGACAGAGCACGCAGCCTCTGATTTGATCCACGAATCCACCGGGATTCAATTCCTGCTCGCGTTAGATATCACCCGTACCGCCAGAGGAATTATAAATTTTAGGTATATTACTGCGCTAGCGAACCTGATAGACAATATCACCGAGATGTATGATGACACCTTCAGGTATACTGGGAGGGAATTGCAAGCTTACAAAACGGAACTGATCCAGCACAGGATGGTTCTCAATTACCTCACAGCGGTGACAGGCGGGTATTGTGTCACCCTAGCAACTCAGTATGGTGAGAAGTGCTGTACGTATATCACAAACAGAACTTATGACCCAACCGAGGTCATAGATCAAAAGATGGACGATATCTTGCAATTAAAGTGGGAGTTCCGAATGAGACACAACCTTACCCTTACTGCTGTGAGTAATGAACTGACTGGCTGGGTTTCATGGTTGAACCCACGCAATTGGTTCTCATGTTTAGGAGAATGGGCTCAAAATGTTATCGTGAATGTAGGGAAATTTCTCTTGTGTATCCTGGGAGTTGTCATAATGATTGGTTTGATATTTAGATGTGTTCAGATTTTAATGCATTGCAAGTGCAGTACCAAATTGATGAGTTTAAGGAGCGAGGGCATGGTTACAACAACTGGTTTCATTTATGACCCATCAATCGAGACAATGTTGTGATAAGACGTGATTCCACGGTCCGTTACTTTCACCCGTTTCTCCTTTGTTTTTCTCCAAGGTAAAAAAACATCCACTCGGAAGAAGATTTTGATGAACAGTTCTACAGACCTTTTGATGAACAGTTCTACAGACCTTTGATGAACATTTTCACAGACTTTGCGAGACACTCTAGAGACTTTAGCTTTCTATGGACACTTGAAAAACTTTGCTTACCACCCACAGCAAAGATACACCTATCCGGACAAGACTTCAACAAGACATCCAAGGACAATTACACACATTATCATATGAATGTATTTATAACACATGTTTCTTATCTTCATCTCTACGATCTTCAGGTAGTGACACACATAGTCGACAGGTGATATAGGTACATATATTAGCACTCACATATTTTCCACCTCCATGTATCATCAACTAATGTGCACCCCATTTGTTGGAACAAAAAGCCGAAAAGAGCTCGGTAGTGTTTGTTAGCCCACTTACAGACCCTTAATACGGGATAAGAAGGATTTAATGTATACTTCGCAATACCTCAAAGCTTATCTAGAACATGTACGGCACGATGGTACATGACCCCTCAGACATGAATTTCATACATACATGCTTTTACTATCCCACTAGGTCATACATTTCCCACCTTCTCCTCTCCTCCCTCCACCCAATCATTTATAGGTATTTCATTGTATTATATATTTTTCTGCTTAATTGTTTAGATAGTGGCAGTTATTGTTGACTGCCAAAGGGTGGACTGTCAAAGTCGAAAAATATCATGATGCATACCCCTTGTACTAACCCCTCATGCACATGCATGCTGCTCGTTCACCTGTTCCCCCGTGCGTGCACATACCCGCAAGTTGCGTAAGATCGCTCCGGCGATTGTGCGCATGAGATGTGTAATTACGGCGGAGTTTGTGAGCATGTAGCGTGCGACTCGATCGTAGCATATTTAACCCAAATAGTGCATTTTGTAGTTAATATTCCCCTAGACCATGTCAGCGAGTATGATTAGTTTAAACTGTTCCTGGACAGAGAGATTCCTCTTTGCATGATAGGAAGGGTCAGATAAAGGTTGAAAGGTGGTGTCTAGTATCCAGCTGTAGGGTATTTTAAGAGTAACATTCCGGTGTTAGTTAGGAAAGGATCGCTCGCTCCTGCGTATAGTTATGTACAGAAGTAGATTATGAACATTAACTGTATTTGCTGTAAATTACACATGCGGCGGGAATCCTGAGGATACCTCCCACCAGAGCAGTTGGGGAAAGACACAGCCCACCTGTTCAAATCCACCTATGACCTTTGCTGTAATGTAGAGACACATCCCTGTGTCCAATGAACAATGAGATTACAGGTACCATTGTATTGTGAATGTATGTTGTGTATATAAAGACCACTGTTGCCTGGCCAGCCTCATGTCTCTGAAGGCTTTCTACCTGAACAGCTGAGGACTGGATTCCAGGTCGCACATGCGAAAGATTCCCCACGTATGTATATTCTCTGTAGCCATTGTTCGTCTTATTCTCTGTTATTTCTGTTAGATTTCTGTGTTAGCTTGTAGTGTATAACTTGTATTGTTTTCCCCTTTTTCTCTGAATAATCCATGGCAGTGTTAGAGCTGTTGTGGTTTTAACCAAACCCGGTGTTGTGTTTTCACTTTCCTGCAAAGGGCTCTCTTAGCGTCTCAATCGCTCAAACAGCATACACATTGTTAAGGTTTTTAAGCGTTACATCATTACAGTATTTGACTACTAAGGTTTAGAGTATAAGTATATTCTTACTGTGTTTTATTAACAAGGTTTAAAGGTTATCAACTGTGTGTGCGCCCGCTGTGTGTATTCTGTACACTCAGCGCAGCGTGTGTACGCCAAGTGCGTACCACGTGCGGGACTCTGTACGCAAATAGCGTACAAAGTGCGTAGCACGTGCACGTGGTCTGGCGGCCATAGCGGCTCCACGGTAATAGTGTATAGCTTTATGTTTTAAGATAATAATTGACATTATCATTATATAACAGTACGATACGGCAGGCCACTGCTGTACCTACCTCTGTGTCGTCAAGTATACTATCCATCTACATTCTATACCTGTGGTGCATTTCAGTTGTGCAGTTTGCTGACACAGTGACCACCAGTATATATAGCAGTGCGGTACGGAAGGCTACTGCTGTACCTACCTCTGTGTCGTCAAGTATACTATCAATCCATACCTGTGGTGTATTTCAGTTTTGCACAGTTTGCTGACCACCAGAATATAATATATAGCATTACGGTACAGTAGGCCACTGCTCTACCTACCTCTGTGTCGTCAAGTATACTAGCTTAGTCACACAGCGACCTTGGTGCGCCTCTTTTTTTCTTTGCATCATGTGCTGTTTGGGGACAATTTTTTTGAAGTGCCATCCTGCCTGACACTGCAGTGCCACTCCTAGATGGGCCAGGTGTTTGTGTCGGCCACTTGTGTCGCTAAGCTTAGTCACACAGCGACCTTGGTGCGTCTCTTTTTTTCTTTGCATCATGTGCTGTTTGGGGACAATTTTTTTGAAGTGCCATCCTGCCTGACACTGCAGTGCCACTCCTAGATGGGCCAGGTGTTTGTGTCGGCCACTTGTGTCGCTAAGCTTAGTCACACAGCGACCTTGGTGCGTCTCTTTTTTTCTTTGCATCATGTGCTGTTTGGGGACAATTTTTTTGAAGTGCCATCCTGCCTGACACTGCAGTGCCACTCCTAGATGGGCCAGGTGTTTGTGTCGGCCACTTGTGTCGCTTAGCTTTGCCATCCAGCGACCTTGGTGCACCTCTTTTTTTCTTTGCATCATGTGCTGTTTGGGGACAATTTTTTTGAAGTGCCATCCTGCCTGACACTGCAGTGCCACTCCTAGATGGGCCAGGTGTTTGTGTCGGCCACTTGTGTCGCTTAGCTTAGTGTTATGCACACCAGTGCCTGCAGGAAAGTACTGGTGTCAGGACTGTTATGCACTCCAGTGCCTGCAGGAATGTACTGGTGTTTGAACTGTTTTGCAAAACAAATGGACTTACAGACAGACTGGGGAATATGACATAACGTACACAGAAGGTGATAGGGTAACAAAATACACACAAAGTGAACAGAGAAGCCCAGAGGCTAAGGAACTGGGTATCTCCCTTGTATTAGAACTGCTCAGATGAGAAAAGCAAGATGTTGTGTTTTAATACGTAGAGAACCCGAAATGCTGTTGCTAAGGGCAACAGCAAAACCCTAAAGGGTTACCAACGGGTGTGGCAGTAAACTCCTTGGTCAGAGATGGAATGATAGACACAAGGAGAGTCTCCACAATCCTAATTCTCACTTGCAGTGCACAGGTTCAGCTTACTGCCACTAAACTGACCCCTGACACCTAGCAAAGTGAGACAGGATTAGACAGGCAAGTCTTAGAATACAGCCGCAAACTTGCTAAGTTCACAGAGTAGTAACAGAACCCCAGCAAGCTAAACGACTGACTCCAGTCTTACTGCTAGGTCTGGATTGGCAGAGTGTAATACCAAATCCCCAGGCCTATTTGCAGTAAGCAACAAACAAATACAAAGCTACACAGTACTGGCTAACTTTCAGAAACTGACTAACCAACAAAGATTCAGCAGCATCTGCTTACCCTGAGAAGAGGCCTTATAAAGCAGGTGCTGTCCACGCCCCACTCACACCTCACAGACTGTGAGCACAAAAACCAGCACCGGATCCCCTGCCATGCACAGAGCCTATAACCACTGCACAGCAAAAGACCCGAACCGGAGTATCAGCTGCGCTCAGGTCACTCCGCTAGCACTTGTCTCCCGGTTGCCATGATGACGTGGCAGCACAGGGCAGGAGACCCTAACAGTACCCCCCCTCTGACGAGGGGTCAAAGAACCCCTACCACCGGGTTTATCGGGGAACTGCGAGAAGAAAGAGCGTATCAGTCTGGGGGCATGAAGATCACAACTGCGCACCCACGACCGCTCCTCCGGGCCATACCCCTTCCAGTGCACCAAAAATGACAGCCGACCCCGAACCACCTTGGAGTCAAGAATCCTTTCAACAACAAACTCCCTCTGGCCACGTATCAGAAGAGGGGAAGGTCTTCCACTGGAAGAAGGATTACTAATCGCCCGTTTTAAAAGGGAACAATGAAATGTTTTATTGATACCCAAAGAACGGGGCAGATCTAACTGAAATGCCACCGGATTGATAACCCTGGTGATCTTATAAGGGCCGATGAACCGGGGGCCTAACTTATGAGATGGCTGTCTCAACTTCAAATTCTTGGTAGACAACCAGACGAAGTCTCCTAATTTGAAGCTGCAGGGTCTTTTCCGCTTATCAAAAACCCTTTTGGTCACTAATGACACAGACACAAGGGCTTTCTTCACTTTCCGCCAAATACCTCTAAGGACCGAAACCACAGAGGAACCACCAGGCGTGGAGTCCAGGGGGTCAAAAGAATTGGCCTTAGGATGATGCCCATACACACAAAGGAAGGGAGAGATCCCTGTAGCAGAGTGAGCCGCGTTGTTATAGGCAAACTCCGCCATGGACAGATGAGCAACCCAGTCAGTCTGACACTTGGAGACATAACACCTGAGGAACTGCTCCAAGGACTGGTTCACCCTTTCAGTCTGCCCATTAGACTGCGGATGGTAGCCCGACGACAAGCTGACAGAAATCTGGAGATCGGAACAAAATGCCCTCCAGAATTTGGCCACAAACTGGGATCCGCGGTCAGAGACCACATCAAGTGGCAACCCGTGGAGACGCACAACATGCAGCATAAATAATTCAGACAGGCGTCTGGCCGATGGCAGCCCAACCAGTGGAACGAAGTGCGCCATCTTCGAAAACCTGTCAACGACAACCCAGATGGCTGTCATCCCCGAGGATTTGGGCAAGTCCACCACAAAATCCATTGAAATGTGGGTCCATGGCTTAGATGGGATAGAGAGTGGATGTAATGGGCCAACAGGAACCCCTCTAGGAGTCTTATTTCGGGCACAGATGTCACATGCCCGAACCCACTGATCCACATCCTTAGCCACCGAGGGCCACCACACCGCCCTAGATAGCAACTCCCGAGTTCTGGCAATACCCGGGTGACCTGCAGACTTCTTGGCATGGAATTCCAGGAACACTCGCTGTCTTAACCTAGGAGGCACAAACAAAAGACCTACCGGAAGGTCTGGAGGAGCCTGCTCCTGTGCTCTAAGGACTAATGATAAGAGGTCCTGGGTAATGCCCACTTTAATACATGATGGGGAAACAATGGGCAACGGCTCCTCAGTGGTCTCCTGGATTGGAGCAAAACTCTGCGAGAGCGCATCAGCCTTGATGTTTTTTGACCCAGGGCGATATGTTATTAAAAAATTAAAGCGAGCAAAAAACAAAGCCCATCGTGCCTGCCTGGCATTGAGACGCTTCGCTGACTCTAAATATGCCAGATTCTTATGGTCAGTGAGAATTGAGACCACAAACTTAGCCCCCTCAAGCCAGTGTCTCCACTCCTCGAGTGCATCCTTAATAGCCAACAATTCCCGGTTACCCACGTCATAATTCATCTCGGCAGGCGAAAATTTACAGGAAAAGTAAGCACAGGGATGAAGGCGATTATCAGACACTCCCATCTGAGAAAGCACTGCCCCAATACCCATCTCAGAGGCATCCACCTCCACCACAAAAGGACGCTCTGGATCTGGGTGTCGCAGCACCTTGGCCGAAACAAATACCCTTTTGAGACGGGCAAAAGCCGCTTTAGCCTCACAAGACCAGTGAGCAACATCCGCCCCTTTCTTAGTGAGTGCCACCAAGGGCGCCACTATAGACGAAAATCCAGCGATAAATCGTCTATAAAAATTCGCAAAGCCCAGGAAACACTGAAGCGCCTTCAAACTAGTGGGCTGCACCCAATCCAGGACTGCCTGTACCTTGGAACCCTCCATTTGGAAACCTTCTGGGGAGATAATATATCCTAGAAATGCGATTTGCTGAACTTCAAATTCGCACTTCTCCAGCTTCGCCCCAAGCCGGTGGTCTCTGAGTTTCTGGAGGACTAAGCGTACATGCTTCCGATGTTCCTCCAGGGAATGGGAGAAGATTAGGATGTCATCTAAGTATACAACTAAGAATCTATCCAAATATTCCCTGAGCACATCATTCATGAAATCCTGGAAGACTGCCGGGGCATTACAGAGCCCAAAAGGCATCACCAAATATTCATAATGCCCTGAGTGGGTATTAAAGGCAGTCTTCCATTCATCCCCCTCTCTTATTCGGATTAGATTGTACGCACCGCGTAGGTCAATCTTAGAAAAAATGGTGGCAGTACGAAGCTGGTCAAACAAGACCGAAATGAGAGGCAGTGGGTATGAGTTTTTAATCGTGATACGGTTCAATTCCCTGAAGTCGATGCAGGGTCGCAACGAACCGTCCTTTTTACCCACGAAGAAGAACCCCGACCCAACTGGAGACTGTGAAGGTCTGATAAATCCCTTAGCCAAGTTCTCCTGAATGTACTCTGCCATAGCCTGAGTCTCAGGACGTGACAGGGAGTACAACCTGCTCTTGGGAAGCTTAGCATTTGGCAACAAATCAATGGCACAGTCATAGGGGCGATGGGGAGGTAGTACCTCTGCAACTTTTTTGGAGAACACGTCCGCAAAATCTGCATAACACCCTGGCAATCCTGGCAAACTTAGCTGCGAGAGCCTGACTGGAAGGCTCAAGCAACTCCTGAAACAATCAGTACCCCAACTAAGAATCTCCCCAGAGACCCAGTCAAATTGAGGATTGTGGGCCCTTAACCAGGGTAACCCCAACACCAATGGGGCAAAAGTACAGACAGTCACATAAAAGGACAATTTTTCAGAGTGTGTGGCTCCAATAAACAAAGAAATCTGGCTAGTGCAAGAGGTAATTTTACCTTGGGATAATGGTTCCCCGTTTAACCCACAAATCTCAATTTCCGATGCCAAGGGTACTAAGGGAACAGAGTGTTTCAGGGCGAATTGGCGGTCCATAAAAACCCCGTCGGCCCCACTGTCCACAAAGGCCTCAGTCTTAACAGTTTGACCGAGGATCTTCAAGGTCACCGGAATGATAAAAGTCTTCTTGGGAAATTCTGACTTCTGGCCTGACAGGATATTTCCCATCACCCTCAGGCCCTGAAGTTTTCCGGCTTTTCTGGGCATGATACTACCACATGACCTTTATTCCCACAGTACAAACACAACCCCTGCTGTCTCCTCCGCGCCTTCTCACGCGAGGAGAGGCGGGTAGCCCCAATCTGCATAGGCTCCTCGGAAAATTCCTCAGAGTCTGAGGAACCCTTGGGAAGGAAGGAAATCTCAGTCTCCCTTTCAAGCCTACGCTCTCTCAGCCATCTATCCACCCGGATGGATAACTGTATGAGCTGATCCAAGCTATCAGGCAAGGGATATTGTACCAGTTGGTCCTTTATCTGGTTAGAAAGACCTCTTCGGTACTGGTGTCTCAGGGCTGGGTCATTCCACTGGGTATCATGGGCCAACCTCCGAAACTCCGTACAGTAAACCTCAACTGGCCTTCGCCCTTGCTTAAGGATCGAAATCTGAGCCTCGGCTGAGGCCGTCTTGTCAGGGTCATCATACAACATGCCCAGTGCCGTAAAAAAAGCATCAACACTTTTAAGCGACGGACAGTCAGGCTGCAACCCATATGCCCAGACCTGTGGGTCTCCTTGTAGCAAGGAAATCACTATGCCCACCCGCTGAATCTCCGACCAAGAAGACTGAGGCCTAAGCCGGAAGTATAGCTTGCAGCTCTCCTTGAAACAAAAGAACTGCGAGCGATCTCCAGAAAAACGATCCGGGAGATTTACTTTCGGCTCCTTAACCCCTGCAGGTGCTGCTGCTGCGGGAGCTCCGCCAGCAGCCTGGGAGGTGTGCATTTTAATGGACAAATCATTAAATTGTCGAGTCAGGACCTGCACCTGATCGACCACCTGTTGCAACGTATTTTGAGGGGTATGCTCCATATTCCCACAAAATTTCAACAGGAGTATTAGGCTGCTGAATATGTTATGCACACCAGTGCCTGCAGGAAAGTACTGGTGTCAGGACTGTTATGCACTCCAGTGCCTGCAGGAATGTACTGGTGTTTGAACTGTTTTGCAAAACAAATGGACTTACAGACAGACTGGGGAATATGACATAACGTACACAGAAGGTGATAGGGTAACAAAATACACACAAAGTGAACAGAGAAGCCCAGAGGCTAAGGAACTGGGTATCTCCCTTGTATTAGAACTGCTCAGATGAGAAAAGCAAGATGTTGTGTTTTAATACGTAGAGAACCCGAAATGCTGTTGCTAAGGGCAACAGCAAAACCCTAAAGGGTTACCAACGGGTGTGGCAGTTAACTCCTTGGTCAGAGATGGAATGATAGACACAAGGAGAGTCTCCACAATCCTAATTCTCACTTGCAGTGCACAGGTTCAGCTTACTGCCACTAAACTGACCCCTGACACCTAGCAAAGTGAGACAGGATTAGACAGGCAAGTCTTAGAATACAGCCGCAAACTTGCTAAGTTCACAGAGTAGTAACAGAACCCCAGCAAGCTAAACGACTGACTCCAGTCTTACTGCTAGGTCTGGATTGGCAGAGTGTAATACCAAATCCCCAGGCCTATTTGCAGTAAGCAACAAACAAATACAAAGCTACACAGTACTGGCTAACTTTCAGAAACTGACTAACCAACAAAGATTCAGCAGCATCTGCTTACCCTGAGAAGAGGCCTTATAAAGCAGGTGCTGTCCACGCCCCACTCACACCTCACAGACTGTGAGCACAAAAACCAGCACCGGATCCCCTGCCATGCACAGAGCCTATAACCACTGCACAGCAAAAGACCCGAACCGGAGTATCAGCTGCGCTCAGGTCACTCCGCTAGCACTTGTCTCCCGGTTGCCATGATGACGTGGCAGCACAGGGCAGGAGACCCTAACACTTAGTCACACAGCGACCTTGGTGCGCCTCTTTTTTTCTTTGCATCATGTGCTGTTTGGGGACAATTTTTTTGAAGTGCCATCCTGCCTGACACTGCAGTGCCACTCCTAGTTGGGCCAGGTGTTTGTGTCGGCCACTTGTGTCGCTTAGCTTAGTCACACAGCGACCTTGGTGCGCCTCTTTTTTTCTTTGCATCATGTGCTGTTTGGGGACTATTTTTTTGAAATGCCATCCTGCCTGACACTGCAGTGCCACTCCTAGATGGGCCAGGTGTTTGTGTCGGCCACTTGTGTCGCTTAGCTTAGTCACACAGCGACCTTGGTGCGTCTCTTTTTTTCTTTGCATCATGTGCTGTTTGGGGACTATTTTTTTTAAGTGCCATCCTGCCTGACACTGCAGTGCCACTCCTAGATGGGCCAGGTGTTTGTGTCGGCCACTTGTGTCGCTTAGCTTAGCCAACCAGCGACCTCGGTGCAAATTTTAGGACTAAAAATAATATTGTGAGGTGTTCAGAATAGACTGGAAATGAGTGGAAATTATGGTTATTGAGGTTAATAATACTATGGGATCAAAATGACCCCAAAATTCTATGATTTAAGCTGTTTTTTAGGGTTTTTTGTAAAAAAACACCCGAATCCGACAAAAAAATTTCGGTGAGGTTTTGCCAAAACGCGTCCGAATCCAAAACACGGCCGCGGAACCGAATCCAAAACCAAAACACAAAACCCGAAAAATGTCCGGTGCACATCACTAGTAATTATACGTCAAAATCACTGGAATTAATTGGCAAGATCACTGTAATTAATTATTATACTTCCAAATCACTGGAAATAAATGGCAAAATCTCGCTATTGCCTGCCTAGTGAAGTGGAATCTAGATGGGATTTGGTACCGGGGACACAATACCTCCATCAATTATCTAAATCCCACTGCACTAATGGCGGATACCGGATGCACGTCTAACAACAACATGAGTGTCAAGGCCTCAGTTATGAGGGCTTCCATTGTCATGTGAAGTTGAGCCACTAGTCATGAACATAAGCCAGGGCCTCAGCCGTTCCTTGCCACTCCGTGTCGTAAATGGCATATTGGCAAGTTTACGTTTCTCCTCAGACCATTTACATTTCTTTTTTTGGGTCTTTTTACTGAACTTTGGCTTTTTGGATTTTACATGCCCTCTCCTATCACATTGGGCATCGGCCTTGGCAGATGACGTTGATGGCATTTCATCGTCTATGTCATGGCTAGTGGCAGCAGCTTCAGCCCTAGGAGGAAGTGGTTCTTGATCTTTCCCTATTTTATCCTCCAAATGTTTATTCTCCATTATGTTTCTGGAGTTATATAACAAAATATGCGGCACAGGAATGACTGATGGCTGATGGCCAGGACACTACCACTAGTCTAAATGCAGCACAACACAACAACACTGTAATGGACTTGTGGTTGTTGTTATTATTATTACAATACAGTAGCAGTGGACATATAGCAGCAGCGTATACCACCGTGACTGCCTCGTCACTGGAATGACTGAACACTACCACTGGTTTGTTGTAGCACAACACAACAACACTGTAAGGGACTTATACAGCTACACTGTGTCGAAGTCAAAAATATTACATAGAGAGAACATACAGACTACACACATTATAAGTCGCTATGCTTACAAATACGCGCAGCGAGCACAGCAATATATGGTAACATACGCATTTACACCGACATGCCACAGAGATGGATTCGACACATATTGCATACAGCACATAATTATAATAATATCAAGCACCAGACATCATAATGATTTAAAATTATATAATGGAGCAATGTCATGTATGTGTATTATTGGAACGAAGCAAGATAGACCTGTCATATTTGGTATTAAAGCAACCAGATTAATGTGTAGATTCATTTGATACTTGTTATTGAGTTGTAGGACATTGCAACAAGTAGTTATGATTAAATGTATGAAAGCTAAAATCACTCTTATTAGGACAATAGACACTTCCAAACACAATGGTGGACAGGAAACTCAGGCCAGCCCCTTTTGATGTCTTCAAGGCTGAACCTGTTTAGCATACAAACAGACCAGTGACTCATCATGAATGAGAAAGTTCCCTCCCTTAGACTAGATGTGTGCACTCCCCCAAAACTAGATAACACATTACAGAGACACACAGGGGTTAGTTGCTGTTTTTGTCCAGACGATGGTGGAGATGTTGCCCGACCAGTTCCTGTATTTATTTGCTGAGAGAGAGAGAGATATATTAAGAGGAAGATGCATTGAGGGAATGGTATGGTATGCTGGCCTATAACTGTATGTATTTTGTATTAACTGATTACTGTATAAATTGTAACCATGTAACTATATGTATACTGTACATTGTGATATATTGAATACATATACTTTTAATAACAAATATATACATCAATGAGCTTTGGAACTCAGATAATGTGTGGGTGTATTGTTTTCTCTTATGGGATGCAGTGTTTTGCGATGTATAGCGCACATTCATGGCACATGGTAATAAGATGTGCAGGCATCTACAAAATATATTAGAGCGGGCATTTTAAATATTTGTTAGAAAGCAATTTGGTATTTACAGATGGGTGCTCGTCCGGGATATCACGGTGTTAATGGTGCACTGTACATTACAAACGCGGCTGTGATTGACCGGCTAACGATGGATGCGTCACGACGCTGACGAATAACATCCACGTGTATTGTTGTGTTATCAGTAAGCCGATGATATGAAAATTCAAGGGACAATGTGTTTCTCATAATATTTAAAATGCTAAAATTTATTTTTATTGTTGCAAAACAAAGTTCAAATAAGTCATATTGTGTTTGATTCATATTGGATTGTTTATCTGTTAAGTAGATTTAAAAGTACATTTAAAAGTTGCTGCATAGCCTTGATATAGTTTTTTTTAAACTCAGTCCTAAAGCACTTCTGGTGCTTGTATAATTTGTGATATCTTTGTGACAAAGGAAGCCGCATGGTCTGTCCTCTATTTTGGACTAACCACATGGCTTGTCCTCCATCTTGTGTAAACCTTTATGGATGTGGAAGGGGGAGGAGCAGTGGCCATTTTAGGAAGGTCACTTTCTAAATAGCTGATTTTCAGTCTGCTCAGAACAATCAGTTTCCTTTGTCACATCAAGCTCCATTTATGAGTTACCAATGCATTTATTTAACCCATGCCATAGTCAATTACAAATAGTTTCAAATGGGCCTAGTGAGAGTAAATGGTGAGATAAGTGTTTTTTTTTTCTCTTTTCCTTGTCTGTGCGTAATTACTTTACATCAAGTGGGGGGTTGCACACAGATAGAAAAAGGAAAGAAAGAGTTTTGGTTTTGTTTGTTTTTTCTTTTTCTTCCAAGACTTGTAGAATCTGCTTACTAGGGAGGAGAGCAATTTAAATGCAAATTAACCTGTGTAACTACTTTTTTTTTTTAGCAGTGAAAAGCAAATAGCTTTGATATGCAAATAAGAGGTAAGGTGTCTCATAGAAGGCCAGTGAATGATACATATATATAATATTATTATAATTATGTGTATATTTATATCAGTGTATGTTCTGCAAGATAGCTATCCAATCTGAATCATATCATTTAAATTATAGATTATTGCAGTCATTATAGATCTGTGTGAAATCGGATAATTTGTTGCTATATAGGTAAAATTGAAATAACAGTATTTAAGGAAGTAAGTGTAAAGACACAAACGCAGGTCTGCATAAAGGGTTATACAGAACAAGTTGTGTCTAGTGGGCAATAGTAGTTAGTATTGTTCACATTTATAAAGTTGTGTGATTTGTTTTATTGCGGACGCACGGTTTTGTACACGTGTCTCGGACAAAGTACAGGACTGCGCACGCAGTGTAAAAAACACGCACGGTCGCATGTTTATGCAAAGTGCGTAAGAGAGCAGACGATAAGTACAAATTACACGATAGTTTCGTTCAGTTAAAAGGTGGGACAGTAGCCATGCTACAATAGCACATAACTATCCGGTTTCAAAAGCAGATTAGTATAAAACTTTTGTTTAAACTGTATTGCCTCTGGGGGTAAAGCTGCCAATCAGAACGAGTGAAAATTTTCTGTACAGAAAAACAAAGCGTATTTGAGTGAGTGAAAGCGGGAGTGAGTGGGTTGAACCCCGGAATTCGGGATCCCGTCGTTCGATACACCAAATGAGTGGAGGCTTGGTGGCGTGAGGCGGCTGACTCACGTTAGTATAGGATTTGGAATACGTAAGTCGTGAGGAGACTTACACAGGAGCATGGTAGGGAATTGTGAATTGTGAACTTTGTGACCCATATAGTTTGTTTTTTGCTTTTTTAAATCTTTATTCACATTTCTATATATTTCTTTCACATACCCTTTCTTTCTAACTTCTTTTTTTTTTTTAACAATGGTTTTTATTAAATTTTTTAGAGAAACAGAAATAGAACCAAGAAGTGCAGTACATTTCACAAAAAATATCAATAAAAGTATTCAAAGTGGAGGACCTGCAAAAGTTTACAAAATATATTAACATTTAGAACATAGTGTGCAGGTCGTCCATCGCGTACTCCTAATCTTGGCACCACATCAACAGACAAATAAAATACATTACAACTATAAAACAGAAAAAACACAACTAATAATGCAGAAAAGGAAGAAGGATAGAGAAAGATACAAGACAAAGACACACAAGGGGTAACATAAAGACAAAGGCAAAGCTCATCAGCAACTGTGTTCCTAGAGACGGCACAACCAGAGAATGGTATATAGGATTAGACATAGGTGACTGGTACTATCAGTTAGAACCTGAATGTGGGGAGTACAGTTGCGACAGGTTTGTGGGATCCGTGACAAATATAGTATGACCCTGCCGAACCCGAATGTCCTTCCACTTCAGCCAATTCCTCTGCGTTGAGGGAGGAGACATAGAGTATACACCTCCCGCTGTTTCAAGTAGGAAATGTTTGTGGGTGTTATTGATAATAGTTTGGATAACGGGTATTGACTGCGATTTCCACAGCTGTCCGATTGCTGCCTTAGTGGAAATAAGGATATGACCATCCACATATCTATCACAGTTCAGTAGGGGACATGATGAATAATGAAATAAGGTGAACATGGGATTCAGTGGTACCTCCACCCCCGACACCTCCCGCATAAGGGAGAACACTTCCATCCACAGCGGTCTCAAAAGCGGGCACTCCCAGAAGATATGCAGAATATTGCCCACCTGTCCACAGTTCCTCCAACAAAGTTGGGAAATCGAGGGCCAAATGCTATGAAGCCGCTGCGGAGTAAAGTACGCCCTGTGACATAATTTGTAATACATTTCAGAGTGTTGGAGACATTTAGAAACCTTAAAACACATTGAAGAGATATTATCCCACTCCTCCTCTCGAAGGGTTATAGAAAGATCCCTTTCCCATTTGAGCTGCGAGGGAGTTTTACCCGTTTTAGTCAGAAGGACAATATATTGATACCATTTTGATATCCCACCCCTATGACCTGGGGAAGACAATCTAGAAAACACAGAAGCAGGGAGGGGAACAAGACTTCCCGACCCTCCAGCACAAGAATAGAGCCAGTGGCGCAGTTGCAAGTACTTAAAGAAATCACATTTTGGTATATGGAATCGGGATTGTAAGCCGTAGAAGGGCATCAAACCTCCTTCCGAACAGAGATCCCTCAAGTTCACAATCCCAGCATGCGTCCAAGCTTCTAGCACGAGATTGGGTATAGTACCGGCAATAGTTCTAAGTGATAGATCGGCCGACGGCAGCAAA